>NC_041387.1:295914703-295962905 GCF_002162155.2 Triticum dicoccoides | reverse complement strand
ATGATCGAGGCAAATCTTGAGAACAATTTGATCGAGGTCAAATTGAATCCCAATCGCCTATTCCGAAAGATAGTTAAGGCTCGATTGATATCCATGTATGATTCCTCAAGTTTCTTAATGACGAACTTGGAGGTAGCATCTTTTGTTCGGTTGTATAGATCATTAATTTGAGAAGTGATGTTGTTGATCTCAATGGGGTCCTCTCTCATGTCCCGAACAAGATCAGAGGCTTCAGCTATCACTTCAGAGGGAATGGGAAAAGATGCCACTTCTCCATCAAATAGGTTTTCCACAAATTTATCAAGCTGCTCCATGATGAACACTTGATTCAAGTAATGAGGGGCATCAGAGTGGTCATCCGTCTAAGCAACAAGAGCAGTTTGCACCAGATGTTGCCCGGTTGGAGGCATAGAAGCCAAAGGTTGTGTCAACGTCGGAGAAAATTGAGCGGCCTTCTCTTTCACAACATTTGCTCAAGGAGCACTTTGCTCGGGAGAAGGAGCTGTGATTGTCTTTACCTTTTTCTTTGGAATTTTCTCTCCCGGCTTAGCTGTGCCTACTGGAGCTTCAATAACCAAATATTGCAAATCTATTGCATCAGGATGAGGAGTTGTGTTCACGCAGTCAACCATAGTGACAGTGGTATGCGCTGTTTTTCTCTTCAAAGAGTTCTTCTTCGGTGGTGATATTAGGATGGCACGTGCTTGAAGATCAGGCGGTATGGTGGAAGTAGTGATGTTCACTTGTTCGAAAAGAGTTTCATCAACTTCTCTTGTGAGTGGATGATAGAGGCAAAGGTGTCCTGTCTTTCGATGAGATGGTGGCTATCGTTTTCTGTGGGAGTTGACCTTGACGATCCGATTACGAACGTGCGTGACGTCGCGCCTTAGCAATCGCTAAACCAACTTCCGAGGGGTTATTGACCACGCCGGAGCATGATCAACCTGACCACGAGGGTCTGTTTCCTGCGAGCAAACGAAGAACAAGCAAGAAACTGAGATTGCAATCTAGATATTGCGAATATAAGATGAAAACTTTATTGATCAAGATGGGGTTCTGTGACGTCTTGGTCTGGTCCTTGAACACAAACGAAGTACGCGAAGTTGCAGCTATGGCAAACTTTAATCTAAACAAAACCCAAAGTTTAAACGACGCCCTAAGGGTTGTATATATCGAGGAAGAGGGGGGAATTTCGTGGCCCTTGGGGAAGGGGTCCGAAACCAATCCTATCTCTTGTTTCCCCACACATACGGACTCTAAAAACAGCCTATACTCAAGTATTTCCAAAATACATGGGCCTGGCCCAATAATGAGGTGACGCAGCACCCAAAATAGCCTCTGGACGAAAGTTATAAAGTAGCATGTTGTATATTTCGTCCAAGGCTTCATGCACTCATTATGGTGGCTTCAACGTCCTGAAATCATCACTTGTAACTCCGTTCTTGTTCCCCTTGCGCATGCCATCATCTCCATACTTGTTCTTGCTCCAATGTTCATCCTTCTCCAAGCTAGGCCCTTCATTTGTAAGAAAAACAAATGTATCCAATTTAGGCAGCATCATATGCTCATGAACATTAGAATCATTACCAAGAAATGAAAGTACCTCGTAATTTAATGGGCATGCGCCAGCTCTAGTAATTGGTCCAGTATGTATAGCAGCAGGGGCTGTGGGTGTAACAATGGTGTTGATGTCCTCATCATCCTCCCCTTCTTGAAATGAAGTCGTCCTCGACGGAAGCTCATCTTCCTCACCCAAATAAGGCTTCAAATCTGCAATGTTAAAAGTGGGACTAACCCCAAAATCTGCAGGCAGCTCAAGTTTATATGCATTATCATTTATTTTCTCTAAAACCTTAAAAGGACCATCAACACATGGCATTAGCTTTGATTTGTGCAAATCAGTAAATCTATCCTTACGCAAATGTAACCAAACAAGATCTCCAGGTGCAAACACAACATGTTTTCTACTCTTATCTCCAGCAAGTTTATATTTAGCATTCATACGCTCAATGTTTTCCTTAGTTAACTCATGCATTTTTAAAATCAATTCAGAACGTTGTTTAGCATCAAAATTAACCTTCTCCGAAGATGGAAGAGGCAACAAATCAATAGGTGCACTAGGTAGGAAACCATACACAATTTCAAAAGGGCACATCTTAGTAGTAGAATGCAATGAACGATTATAAGCAAATTCAATATGAGGCAAGCATTCTTCCCACATTTTCTTATTATTCTTCAAAACAACCCTTAGCATAGTAGACAATGTTCTATTGACTACTTTAGTTGTCCATCAGTTTGGGGGTGACAAGTAGTACTAAAAAGCAGTTTAGTCCCCAACTTAGCCCATAAACATCTCCAAAAGTGGCTAAGAAATTTAGTATCACAATATGAAACAATAGTATTTGGCCTACCATGCAAGCGAATAATTTCACGAAAGAACAAATCAGCAACATTAACAGCATCATCGCTTTTATGACATGGTATAAAGTGTGCTATTTTCGAGAATCTATCCACGACAACAAATATGCTATCCCTCCCCTTCTTTGTTCGAGGTAAAGCTAACACAAAGTCCATAGATATATCCTCCCAAGGAACACTAGGTACAGGCAAAGGCATATATAAACCATGAGGATTGAGTCGTGACATAGCTTTTTGACATGTAGTGCAGCGAGCGACAAAGCGCTCAACATGCCGTCTCATCTTTGGCCAAAAGAAATGTGTAGCAAGTACGTCCTCCATCTTCTTCACGCCAAAGTGTCCCATTAATCCTCCTCCATGCGCCTCCTGCAACAACAAAAGACAAACGGAGCTAGCTGGAATGCATAGCTTGTTAGCACGAAACACAAATCCATCATTAACGACGAACTTGTTCCATGTTCTTCCTTCTTTACAATTCTGCAATACATCTTTAAAATCAGCATCATGCACATATCGATCTTTGATGGTCTCCAAACCAAATAGTTTGAAGTCAAGTTGTGAAAGCATACTATAGCGACGAGACAATGCATCAGCAATAACATTTTCTTTACCCTTCTTGTGTTTAATGACATAAGGGAAAGTCTCAATGAATTCAACCCATTTACCATGTCTACGATTCAATTTAGCTTGACTTTTAATATGTTTCAAATATTCATGATCAGAATGTATAACAAATTCTTTGGGCCATAAATAATGTTGGCATGTTTCTAAAGTCCAAACAAGAGCATATAATTCTTTATCATAAGTATAATAATTCAGACTAGGCCCATTCAATTTTTCAGAAAAGTATGCAACAGGTTTGCCATCTTCTAATAACATACCTCCTAATCCAATTCCACTAGCATCACATTCAAGCTCAAATGTCTTATTAAAATCAGGAAGTTGGAGTAAAGGAGCATGTGTCAACTTATCTTTCAACACCATGAAGGCTTCTTCATGTGTGGTACCCCAAACAACAGGCACATCCTTCTTTGTAAGCTCATTGAGAGGTGCAGCAATGGTGCTAAAATCTCTCACAAAACGCCAATAGAATCCAGCAAGGCCAAGAAAACTCCTCACTTGTATGACCGTTTTGGGTTGTGGCCAACTCTCAATAGCTTCAATCTTGGCTTTATCAACTTCAATTCCGTGTGGAGTAACAACATAGCCAAGAAAAGACACTCGGTCGGTGCAAAAGGTGCACTTCCCAAGGTTACCAAACAAACGTGCATCACGTAGAGCAATAAAAACATCACGTAAATGTTCCAAATGTTCCTCCAAAGATCTGCTATAAATCAATATGTCATCAAAGTAAACTACCACAAATTGTCCAATGAAAGCACGTAAAACTTCGTTCGTTAGTCTCATGAAAGTACTAGGTGCATTAGTTAACCCAAAAGGCATGACTAACCACTCATATAATCCAAACTGAGTTTTAAATGCTGTTTTCCATTCATCCCCCAGTTTCATACGAATTTGATGGTATCCACTACGCAAATCAACTCTGGAGAATATTGTAGAGCCACTCAATTCATCAAGCATATCATCTAGCCTAGGAATAGGATGACAATAACGAATAGTAATATTATTAATGCCTCTACAATCAACACACATATGTGATGTACCATCCTTTTTCGGCACTAGAATAATAGGAACAACACAAGGACTAAGGGATTCGTGTATATAACCTTTGTCGAGAAGCTCCTGTGCTTGACGCATAATCTCCTTCGTCTCCTCTGGATTGGTACGGTATGGCGCACGGTTTGGCAGTGAAGCACCGGGAATTAAGTCAATCTGATGCTCAATCCCGCGAATAGGCGGTAATCCATGTATTGATAATGGTGGGGATCCGAAAGTGGTCTTGGTCTGGTCATTGGACACAAACGAAGTATGTGAAGTTGCAGCTATGGCGAACTTTAATCTAAACAAAACCCAAAGTCTAAACAACGCCCTAAGGGCTGTATATATGGAGGAAGAGGGGGGAATTTCGTGGACCTTGGGGAAGGGGTCCGAAACCAACCCTGTCTCTTGTTTCCCCACACATACAGACTCTAAAAACAGCCTATAATCAAGTATTTCGAAAATACATGGGCCTGGCCCAATAATGAGGTGACGCAGCACCTAGAATAGCCTCCGGACGAAAGTTATGAAGTAGCATCTTGTATATTTCGCCCAAGGCTTCATGCACTCATTATGGTGGCTTCAACGTCCTGAAATCATCACTTGTAACTCCGTTCTTGTTCCCCTGGCGCATGTCATCATCTCCATGCTTGTTCTTGCTCCAATGTTCATCCTTCTCCAAGATAGGCCCTTCATTAGCAAGCAAAACAAATGTATCCAATTTAGGAAGCATCATATTCTTATGAACATTAGAATCATTACCAAGAAACGAAAGTACCTGGTAATTTAATTGGCATGCGCGAGCTCTAGTAATTGGTCCAGTATGTATAGCAGCAGGGGCTGTGGGTGTAACCATGGTATTGATGTCCTCATCAGTGGAGGATCATCTTGATCGGAGGAATCACTTTCAGCATTATGCCCAACTGTTTTAGCTGGCCTTCTCTTCTGCACACTCTTTTTCTTCAAGGTAGCAGATCTTGGATCATGTTTCTGCTTTGAACGCCCTTCTGATTTTCCTTTAGCCATTTTCTTTTAGACGTTTGATTTGATAAGACGACGATTTTCTTCTTCTCTACCTATTTCCTTTTCAACCTGCTTGGCTCTCTTTTCTGCATTCTTTAGGCGCTTAGCCATTTCATCGGGATAGGAGTCAGGTGTTTTGAGTGATGACTCATCAGCATCAGGAGGTGGCGGAGGCCTCTCCTGGGGACTACTTGCACGTAGGAGTCCAATTTCACGACAATCACCCCAAGAAGGATGGAAGGCAAAGTTCTTTGCAAATCAAGGATGAACCATTTTGTAGTTAAACCACTTGCGTACCCAGCGACATCGTCTCTTTTGCATACGCCTTCTTTTTCTCTGTTGAATTTTCTCCTGGAACAGTGTTGTATTTGTCTTGAGATATATATACTGAGTTGAATTTGTGAAAGGTTGTCTGCCACCTTTCTTTTTCTTCGGAGCATCTTCTTCTTGCCCATTTTAATTTAGTTTGGATCTTTTTCTTTTGCATGATGACGGGCGTATCGTTGGGCCCTTGGCATTTTGAGCTTTTGATTCATCAGTTGTTCCCATGAATGTCTCCTCATCATCGGCCATACTTAGCGGTCTAGCAGAATCCTCAACTGAGTGCATATACCTGTGAATGAGAATAGAAGGGAAAATGGGGACAGGGTTACAAATGCTCTCACCAAATGTTTTTTTTCGAACAGAAAGCATTTTGAAGAAGAAATAGATACAGACTTTGAGAAATGTTTCGAATGAAGGAAACGTATAGAAAGAACCAGTAGGTCCGAAGAATATACTAGTCAGCGTGCTTGGCATTTCATTCGAGCGAAATATAACACAAACCCTAGATCTGAAGTGATTCGGATGCGAGGGAAAACTACAAACCACATCCACACTAGTAAAGGTAAAAATCTAGATCTAAGATATGCGATAAAATTAGAGGAAAATAGCCGCGGACAAACTCGAATCATGAAGGACGGAGGCCCAAGTTCGAACCACATGTACCCTAGCTCGGTGACGTGCATCAGCTACGGTGGCGTGGGTAAGAAGATGTCCTGTGGTGGCGTTGAAAGACTCCGGTGACCAATTTCCGGCAGTGAACCGACGAAGAGGTCATCGCCGTCGAGCTCAAGGTGGAGCACTACGACAAGGGTTTCGGCGGAGAGGAGGCAAGGAGAAAAGATAAGTGAACTGGATGGTAGAACAGGTGTGCGGTTTTTATATGCAAAAGGAATTAACCGTACACAATGAATTTTGATCGAACGACCGCTATTCAGAGAGTATTGCAATTCAACGGACACAAAGGAGTGTCAGTTGATGTATTGCATGTGGCAACCATCATAAAAGATCGTTGTCCTGACCTGGGCAGGAAATCCCAAATTTTGGACAGCTTTTGCTAAAATGGATTAATGTTCAGACTGAATCTTAATCATGGTCAAGGACACCATATAAAGTTTAATTCCACATGAAATTTCAGCATTTGTAATTGAACAACATAGAGTGAAAGAGATAGATCAGAGAGAAAAACAGGGTCCTAGGCATTTCACTAAGGTAGATGAACAAAATCACTTGAGCACATAGCTATGAGAAAAATGCATTTGGACAAACACAAAAAACTTTTGATCAGAAATAAAATCAATGAAAGAAAATTATGGTGGCGCAACCCACCGTATAAAAATAGCATGACTCCGAGTGTCGCACAATTATCGTGGCACCCTATTAGTCTAGTTCTTTGTTAATGTATTCAATCTCAGAAAGAAAATTTCACTTTGTCAAAATTTTCAAACTCTTCGAGTGTTATGCACTCATTCCTTCAAAGATGTGGAAGTGTTAGCACGGGTGCCGAATCTAGCTTACTGCATGTTTGCAAAGTCTAGGATATTTAGTCCACACCGTAACACACATAATCTTTTCTCATCGAGAGGCTTGGTGAATAAATTAGGGAGATTGTCTTCGGTCTTGATGTGATTGATGACAATATCCTCTTGAGCAACATTATTGTGAATGAAATGGTGTCTGATGGCAATATGCTTCGTGCAAGAATGCTGTACAGGATTATGTGCAATTTGGATGGCACTCTCATTGTCATAATATAGAGGAATATGCTTGACCTTGATGCCATAATCCTTCAGTGTCTGCTTCATCCACAATAACTGAGTGCAACAAGCGCCAACAACAATATATTCAGCCTCAATCGTGAAGAGAGATACATAATTTTGCTTCCTTAATGACCAACAGACCAATGATCTACTGAGGAAATGATATGTCCCTGAAGTAGATTTCCTGTCAACCAAGTCACCAGCCCAATCTGAGTTTGAATATCCAATGAGATCACACTGTGCTCCCTTAGGATACCATAAACCTAAGGTGCGGGTGTGAGCCAAATATCTCAGAATGCACTTAACCTGATGGGATTCTTTCGGTGCAGCTTGATAGCGGGCACACATGCAAACACTCAACATAATGTCAGGTCTTGATATACATTGATAAAGAAGAGAATCAATCATAGAACGATAATTCTTCTGATCGTGACCCTTACCATACATATCTGCATCCAGCTTGCCATTCATGGGCATAGGGGTTTTATAGCCGTTCATTTTGGAATATTGCATTTTGAACTTCTTCAGGCATTCTTTCATATATTTATCCTAAGATATGAAAATTCCATCTGCTTGTTGACGAATTTGCAGTCCGAGAAAGAACTTGAGTTCACACATCCTAGCCATTTTATATTTATCGGACATCATTTCCCCGAACTCTAAATTGTAAGCATTTTTAGTACAGCCGATGATAACATCATCCACACGGATTTGACATACGAATAGATCATTATCAATGCACGAGTAAAAACAGTAGGATCGGTGGATCCTGACTTGAACCCTTTATCGAGCAAAAACTTCTTCAAGGTGTCATACCAAGCTCGAGGGGCTTGCTTCAGCCCTTATAGAGCCTTCTTTAACCTGAAAACTTTGTTAGGAAACTCAGCATATTCAAAGCCAGGTGGTTGTCTAACATAAACTTCCTCATCAATTTCACCATTGAGGAAAGCACTTTTCACATCCATTTGATAAAGCAAGGTATTATTGTAATTTGCATAAGCGAGAAGAATGTGAATTGCCTCAAGCCATGCAACAGGAGCATATGTTTCACTGAAATCAATACATTCTACCTGTGTGTATACTTGAGCAACAAGACGTGCCTTGTTTCTCACCACAATGCCATTTTCATCTTGCTTATTGTGGAAAATCCATTTTGTGCCGATGATATTGTGCTACTTAGTGTTCGGTTTGTCAACCAATTCCAACACATCATTTAGTTCGAATTGCACCAACTCCTCTTGCATGTCATTCATCCAATCTGGATAATTCATGGCTTCTTCATGCTTGCTAGGTTCTGCCAATGAAACAAAGGAGAAACTTCCATAGTAGTTAGCCAAACGAGTGTGTGAACGAGTTGTGGGTCGATAACCTGGATTCTCAATTTCATCGAGAATTAATGAAGGATCAAATCATTGTCATTTTCATCACCATCAGCATTTGTATCATCATACCCTTCAGGGTTTCCATTTTGATCGGCATTTGGATTTTGATTGCCATTTCCATTCGGAGGAGCATTTGCTTCGGCGGTGGCTTGACGAGTTCTTGTTCGAGTCATAGGAGCATAATCATCAGAGGACTCAGGTGCATTTCCTTCAACAGGCTTGATGCTCCCAATAGCCATTTGCTTAATAACATTCGATATCGGTGGTTCATCTATCACATTTGGCGGGTGCTCCTATTGGGAGCCGTTAGATTCATCAAACCGCACATTTACCATTTCCATAATTTCATGTGGTGAGAGTTATACAAACGATACGTATGTGATTTTGAGCCATAACCGAGAAGAAAACCTTCATGTGCCTTAGGTGCAAAGTTGAAAGAACGATTCATATCAAGAATGTAACAAAGTACACCAAAAAGACGTAGATAAGAAACATTCAATTTCTTGCCAGTGAGAAGCTCATATGAAGTTTTCTTAAGGAACTTGTGAAGATAAGCACGATTGATAACATGACAAGCAGTGTTAATAGAAAATCAGCTCAGAAGCGAATGGGGGTTTTGTACTCACTGAGAATTGTTCTCACCATTTCAATGAGAGTTTTCTTCTTTTGTTCAACAACTCCATTCAGTTAGGGAGTGTATGCGGCAGAGAACTCATGAGTAATACCATGTTCGTCGAGAAATTCAGCAATATGAGTATTTTTTAACTCAGTTCCATTGTCACTTCTGACATGCTTAATTCGCACATCATATTCATTCTGGGCCTTCTTAGCAAAACTTTTGAAGATATCTTGGGTGCATGTTTTCAAGAAGGAATACCCAAGTGTGTCGAGAGAAATTATCAACAATAACTAGACCATAATGACTACCACCAAAGCTTGCATAATTTTGAGGACCGAATAAGTTTATATCAAGAATTTCCTGTGATCTTGTGGAGGTCATAACTATCTTGGATGAATGATGCTTCTTGGCCAATTTACCAGCCTCACATGCAACACAGAGACGATTCTTGTTGAATTTTACATCAGGAATGCCACGGAGATGATTTTTCTTCACCAGAGTCTGCAAATTTCTCATACCTGCATGACCAAGTATTCGGTGCCACAACCATCCTTTGGTTACTTTTGCAAGCAAACAAGTTTGGACTGAGGGACCGTTAGAGAAATCCACAATATAAGGATCACCCTTTCTAATTCCCTCAAAGACGAAGGAATTGTCAGAGACCATCAAGACAATGCATTTGGATATTTAGAACTAGCAGGCCTAGATCACATGGCTTGCCAACTTACATAAGATTTAATCCAAGAGACTGAACATGTAAAACATCATCAATGGACTTGTCCTTGGATATGGAAATTTTACCTAGCCCAATTACCTTTCCTTTGTTGTTGTTGCCAAAACTGATATACTTTAGAGGAGAAGCAGTTAAGTTGGGGTCGGCAAACAACAAATTGTCTCCGGTCATATGACTAGTGCATCCACTATCCATTATCCATTCTGTACACCCAGAGACATAGTCCTACAGAAGAATTAGGCTTTCTTAACCACCCATATCTTTGCAGGTTGCTTCGAAACAGTAGAGCGAGGAGGCTATTATTTCTTTCGATAAGCATAATTGTTGCTTGATGAGGTACGAACATAATTGAAAGTATAAGCATTGAAATTCATTCCAGAAGCATGAGTATAATGATTGAATGAGGTATGCATGTACTCATTCTGTCGAGCTTTTTCTTCCTGCGTGGTTAGTCGAGCAGTAATAGGCAAGGCATCAACAGTTTTCTTAGGCACCCAAATAGCTTTCTGGGGGGGGGGGGAATTTCTGCTGTTTGGCCCAACATAGAGAGCCACAGTCACACCATGTTGATTCTTAAACAACTTATAGTTGTCCATTGAATCATCATCAGGGTATTCAGGGATGGGAGATCATATCCCATGAGTAGTGTTGGAGAGCATTTTGCTCTTTGTAGAAACCCCCACATTTTTAGGATATTGTTGAGGTTCCCAGTAGGTGCCATTTTCTTTTAGTTCCCTTTCGAAACCGATGCTTTCTTCCCTGGGATTTTTGTGAAGAATTGATTTCTTCAAAAGATCACAAATGGTTTGATGCCCTTTGAGAGATTTGAACATTCCTGTCTGAAGAAGATCCTTCAACCTAGCATTTTCATCAGAAACAGAATCATTTTCCTCGACCGAGGGGTTAACATTCACAGATGATTCAACATTTGATTCATCATTTGATCATTCAAGGCATTTTAAACATGGTGGCTCAAACACTTCAGGTTTCTCTTTAAAATGTTGGGTGAGAAGAGAATTTTCTCTAATCAAGTCCTCATGAGCCTCTCTCGGTGCCTCAAGTTCCTGTTTCCTTTTCAGGTAATCATAGGTCAATCTCTCATGGTCTGCCGAGAGAAAATCATGACGGTTTTTCAGTTCATCCATCTGTGACTTGAGAGTGGAATACACTTTGGTCAGCGACAAATTTTTCTCCATCTCCTCAACCAACAGCCCTTCAGATTTCCTAAGGGTTTTCTCAATTTCTCAAGAGAGTTTTGTTGAATATTAGCAATTTTTATTGACTTAGCATGGTCATCCATATCAGAAGAATATTGATCACTAGAGTGAATCTTGTGATTTTTGGAGGATACCTTTTCCTTCGAGGATTTGGCATTGAAGCAGTAGGGAGGAGATTGATCAGCGCTTGACGGATTCCTGTAGCGACCGGACCTCAAACAGTCCAGTCTCTAAGCATCAGTGTCATCCCTAGATCGGTAATGCTGACACGCGCAGTACTTTGAGGATTTATAACAGAGTTTGAATCACACACTTATTACATCGAATGTCTCAAAAGAGAACTTATTACAATAATATGGCTTAAGGCCATCTAAATAAGATAAGAATGGAAGGCTTGGAAGATAAAGTGAGTCTATCAACTCCAATGGTATAGCGGAGTGAACGACAATGACCTATGGCACCTTACTCGTCGTCTGAAAAGTCTGGAACATGATATGTTGCAGCCCGAAACGGGTCAGCACATGGAATATGCTGGCAATGTAACACAAAGAGTAATGAACAGAATGAAAGCTATCACTACATGCATATATGGCTGGTGGAAAGCTCTATGGTCAAAGTTTTGCATAAAGCCAATTTTTCCCTACAACAAAGGAATAAATTTTATTTAACTATCATGTTGGTTGTTAAACATTGAGAAGGTTCCTCCAACTCAATCCCAATTAAACATCATCAATTAAACCCAACAAACTAATTTAGAGAGATGAGATCAACATGATAATCAAAGAACCTGATACTCAAGACGTCCATAACCGGGGACACGGCTAACCATGATTAGTTTGTACACTCTGCAGAGGTTTGCGCACTTTTCCCCACAAGACCCGATCTCCTCCGTTGAATTTCTCACACTACATGGTGTTCGAGAAACGGATGACCGAGACACAGTCTTCCAGAAACATTATCTCTTTACTCTGGATGGACAGTTACACCTACTTTCCCCTACATCTGCTAGCCCACCACTGAAAGAGGTCATGCAACCTACTCAATTATACTAGAGCCCATAATAGCTTGTGGCTGCACATGGAAGTTTCTAGCATGAAATATCTTATGATCCCTTTGAGCCTGAGTGGCGAACCATAGGATGATCACACGGGTACTCCGGGATATCCTAGGAGAGCACTGGATTCTCCAGGTACCCTGACAACCACTGGGTACTCTAGGGTGCCTCAACCAATCCACCCAGATGTGTATTAAAGTAGCCACCATAAGTTTACCATTAATTAACAATACTCACATATGTCATGGATACACTCACCCAATCCTCGTCTACGAGCATAGCATAGCAATCCTGAGCATAACGTAGAAGTAACTCCCAAATGTTTGATAATAAAAGGGCAATAGGTTCTACCTCATCGTCTACTTCCCAAACCCACATGTTAAGCAGATCCTAACCATGCAATGTTTGAGGACTGAGACTAATTCTTAAAAACTGGGTAATAAAGGGGTATGATCAATGTGTTACTTGCCATGCTGATGATCCGCAAAACCTAGAGACTCGT
This sequence comes from Triticum dicoccoides, assembly GCF_002162155.2. Lineage (NCBI taxonomy): Eukaryota > Viridiplantae > Streptophyta > Magnoliopsida > Poales > Poaceae > Triticum > Triticum dicoccoides. The sequence goes on along the minus strand of NC_041387.1, from coordinate 295,950,217 downwards.
AGCAGCACGCTTTGCACTCCGGGAATTCTATCAAAAACAAACAATAACATACATAAGCACTCAAACTATAAGCACGGGTAAAACTCAAATAATAAAATCTAACCTGAAAGTTCAACTGAAGAACTCCGGTTTGCAAAAATAATCAAATCAAACGAAGCAACGAAACTCAAACTATGAAAGAAACAAGGGGCGTTTACTAATCTGAACTAAAGTCAACTTTCACAGTACCAAAATCATGTTCAAGTTGGTTAAACAGAAAGAGGGCTTAGAGACGAAGATTTAGGCGCTTGTTTCATCTAATTCGGATAAAGAGCGAAAAGATAAACTAGATCGAAGATGAGGGCAGAAATCGTGATAAAAAATAATGGCAGATAAACCCTAGAAAATAAAATGAGACGAATAGGCTAACAAACGAACATTCACTATCTGCGACTAACTGACGGACAACGTTCGTTAAAACGAATGTACGGACGAAGGTCCGCTAACTATCTAAACCGAAAAAAACCGAACCGATCTATTCTAAAAAAAGCAGATCTAGGTTTCTAAAAAAACCGAACGGTTTTCTGAGAAAAACGACGAACGGCTGGCGGCGGTGGCATCTACCTCCGGCGAGGTCCGGAGGGGGGCGGGGCGGCGTCTGCGGGGCTCCGGACGGCGGCGGCGGCTCCGACAGTGGTGGTGGGAGGAGCGGGCGATGGCGGCACGGGCAGCAACACGCGGCGGCGCTGGCGGCGGCATCCGGCGGCGGTGGGCGACGTAGGTGGTGGCGGGTATGGTGGCGGGGTGAGGTGAGGCTTGGGGGGGTGGCGCACTATTTAAGGGTGAGGGGGAGGGTGGCTTGGGGGACGTGGCAAGGCGGCGGCAGTGTCTGAGGCGTCGACGATGGCAGGGCGTGCGCGGCCAAGAGTCTGGCTCGGGGCAAGGACGAGCGGCGCTGGGCCGGCTGGGCTTCGGCCCAGTCGGTCCGAAGGTATTTTTTTTTAAAATAATTCCGCCGAACAGAAAAAAATCCTAAAAACGCAAAAAACAATTTTCTCCATCTAAATAAAATATTTAGAACAAACTGAACATTTTTCTGGCCTAAGAATGCAATTTTGAAAACATGCAATTTTTCTAATTCAAATAAAATCTCAATAGAATCCAAATAAAATACTTATTGATTTTAACATTTTTCCTCCAATATTTATTTTATTTTGGAGAAGTTATTTTATCCCCTCTCTTTTATTTTAATATTGGAAATATTCGGAGACAAAAATGATTAAAACCAAAATGATCCCCTTTTCAATATTTTCGAAAATTCAAATACGAAAATAACGAAATCCCAAACTCTCTCGTGGGTCCTTGAGTTGCATAGAATTTCTAGGATCAACCAAAATGCAAAAACATATGATATGCAATGATGACCTATGTATAACATTGGAAATTGAAAATTTGGGATGTTACAAACCTACCCCCCTTAAGATGAAGCTCGCCCTCGAGATTCAGGTTGGCTAGAAAATAGGTGCGGGTGATCCTTTCATAGGTCTTCCTCTCGTTCCCAGGTGGCTTCCTCCTCGGTATGGTGGCTCCACTAAACTTTGCAAAACTTGATAACCTTGCTGCGTGTGACTCGGCTGGCAAACTCGAGAATCTTCACTGGTTTCACCTCGTAGGTCAAATCACTATCCAGCTGAATCGCTTGCAGTGGCACTGTATCTCTCAGAGGAATATCGGTCATCTCTGCGTGGCACTTCTTCAACTGGGAAATGTGAAACACATCGTGAACTCTTGACAATCCTTCTGGCAATTCCAGCTTGTAAGCAACTTCTCCCATACGTTCCAAGACTTTGTATGGTCCCAGAAAACATCGTGCTAACTTTCCCTTAACTCCAAAATGCTCAACTCCTCAAAGTGGGGACACCCGAAGGTATACTCTGTCTCCGACTTCGTAAACTGTCTCCTTGAGTTTGGAATCCACATAACTTTTCTGCCCAGACTGGGCTACCTTGAGTCTATCGCGAATCAGTTTAACCTTCTCTTCAGATTCCCTAATCAAATCTGGTCCAAACAACTAACGGTCTCCAACTTCATCCCACAATAATGGTGTCCTGCACCTCCTTCCGTACAAGGCTTCGAAAGGGGCCATCTTCAAACTAGCTTGATAACTGTTGTTATAAGAGAACTCTGCATATGGCAAATTGTCGTCCCAACTAGATCCATAATCTAGCGCACAATCTCTCAACATGTCCTCCAGAATCTGATTGACTCTCTCAATCTGTCCATCTGTCTGTGGATGAAAGGCCGTACTGAACTCTAGCCTGGTACCCAAAGTCTCGTGCAACTGATTCCAAAACTTTGAGGTAAACTGGGTTCCTCTATCCGGTACAATGGTCCTTGAAACTCCATGCAGACATACGATCTTGGTCATATATATCTTTGCCAACTTCGCACTTGTATATGTGGTCTTCACTAGGATGAAATGAGCTACTTTTGTCAACCGATCGACTACAACCCATATAGAGTCATAGCCTGAACGAGTCCTGGGCAATCCAGTGATAAAATCCATGCCAAGCTTGTCCCACTTCCATTCGGGTATCGGCAATGGCTCCATCAATCCTGCGGGCTTCTGGTACTCTGCCTTAACTCTATAACATACATCACATACTGCTACATACTCAACAATATCCTTCTTCATTTTCGTCCACTAGAAACTTTCCTTCAAATCGAGATACATCTTGGTGTTTCCTGGTTGAATTGGATACAGCGAATCGTGGGCCTCCTACAGAATCAGCTTCCTGATCTCGGGGTCATTAGGCACATATACGCGATCCTCAAACCATAAGGTATCACGCTCATCCTCACGAAATCCTTTGGCCTTTCCTTTGCTCATCCTTTCCTTTATCTCGGCAATCTCCTTGCCAGTCTTCTGAGCTTCTCCGCTCTTATCCATCAAAGTGGAATGGATTTCCAATGCTGCTACATAACCTCTCGGAACTATTTCCAAACATAGCTCGCGAAGATCCTTTGCTAACTCTTTGGTAATCCTCCGGTCATGAGCGTATTAACATAACTCTTGCGACTCAACGCATCTGCTACTACATTAGCCTTTCTGGGATGATAGTGCAACTTCATATCATAATCCTTAATGAGCTCCAACCATCTCCTCTGCCTGAGATTCAACTCCTTCTGCGTGAAGATATATTTCAAACTCTTGTGATCTTTGTATACCTCACAGTGGTTTCCGATGAGAAAATGTCTCCATGTCTTCAATGCATGCACTACGGCTACTAACTCCAAATCATGAGTAGCATAATTTTCCTCATGAGGTTTAAGCTGTCGGGAGGCATATGAAACAACTCTTCCCTCCTGCATAAGCACTGCTCCAATTCCTCAATGTGAAGCTTGACAATATACTTGATAATCCTTTCGTTGATCTAGAAGAATCAGCACAGGGGCTGTAACCAAACATTTCTTCAACTCCTGAAAACTGGCTTCACAGTCCTCAGTCCATTTGAATTGGTGTCCTTCTTCGACAACTCTGTCATGGGCTTTGCAATCCTAGAGAAATTCTCAATGAACCTCCGGTAATAACCGGCGAGTCCAAGAAAACTCCTGATCTCTCCAACTGATGTGGGTGCTACCCATTTAGTCACAGAAACGACCTTGGTAGGGTCTACAGCTATTCCTTCTCTAGATATAACATGTCCGAGGAATCCAACTTCCTTCAACCAAAACTCACACTTGCTGAACTTGGCATACAACTGATGTTCCCTGAGCTTCTCAAGAACCAAACGCAAATGCTCCTTATGATCCTCTTCATTCTTCGAATAGACCAATATATCATCAATGAACACTATGACGAACTTATCCAAAAACTCCATAAACACCTTGTTCATCATGTTCATGAAATAGGCAGGCGCATTAGTCAGACCAAATGACATAACGGTATACTCATATAGCCCGTACCTTGTGGTAAAAGTTGTCTTAGGTATATCATGCTCTCTAATCTTCAGCTAATGGTATCCTGATCGCAGATCGATCTTGGAAAATACTTTAGCTCCTTGCAACTGGTCAAACAAATCATTGATCATCGCAGTAGGTACTTGTTCTTGATCGTCACTTCATTCAACGCATGATAATCAACAACCATCCTCAATGATCCATCCTTCTTCTTCACTAGAAGTACACGGGCTCCCCAAGGTGACTGTCAGGACCCCGATCCTAAGTCACACCGATCTAGCATGTAACACATCATATCACTTTGCGGCCTCACGCACGGTATTCCCACGGGTGCCACCTTACCTGGCCCGGGACCGTTTGCGCCTTTAGGCTCACGTATATGATAGTGCCGCTAGCATCCATATGACAAGAACCCGGGCTGACATGGCTAGTCGTGAACCCAAAGTGGCACTAACTTACAGGGACAGGCATACATGACCCAGCAACGAACGTGTTGGTCATCAGCGAGTGAATCCAGGCTGTAGCACTGGGCTAGCAGGACTCCGGTGAACCGGGCTGTAGCGGGCTAACAGGACTCCAGAATTCATCGCGTGACATTTCCCCGAGGGGACAGACACAGGAATGAAGAAGGACACATGCCGGCCAGCCTAAGTGTTCGGGAGCAGTACCAAGCTACCATGGCTAGCGGAAACACTAGGAGACATTTCCCGGTAAGAGAGGCTACTAAGGATAAACAACTAGATAGTCAGATCCCACACATACCAAGCATTTCAATAACATACACACAATATGCTCGATATGTGCAAATACAACATGGCATCACAACATGACTCTACAACTCAAGTATTTTATTCAATAGGCTCCGAGGAGCGAGATATTACATTCATGGGTCTCATGACCCAACATTCAGAGCAGACAAGTCAAGCACAAGTGGAAGCTTAACATGTCTGAGTACAGACATCTACAAAAGAAAAAGGCTGAGAAGCCTGACTATCTACCAATCCTGCCGAGGGCACAAGATCGTAGCTGAGGTAACTAGCTAAACATCGAAGTCCACGCGGTACTACAAGCGAGACTGAAGTCTCTCTACAAAAACATAAATTAAGCAACATGAGTACAAATATACCCAGCAAGACTTACATCAGATCTAACTACATATGCATCATTATCAACAAGGGGATGGTGGGTTTAACTGCAGCAAGCCATCTTTGACTCGGTGGCTATCCTGAACTATGACTGCAACTAACTCTTTTGAGGTGGCGCACACGAGTCCACATATTCACCATATCAATACACCACTATGGATCCGCTCCCGTCTCCCTACGAGAACGCCATCCATAGCACTCACACTTATCTTGCGCATTTTAGAGTATCCACTTTCACTTGTCTATGAACTGTATAGGCAACCCAGAAGTCCTTTACCGCGGACACGGCTATTCGAATAGATAATGTTAACCCTGCAGGGGTGTACTTCTTCACACACGCTCTCACCACTTACCGCCGTTTACACGACATGTACTCGGCAACCTTCAAGCAGAAGCCTAGCGAGGGTGTCGGCCACGACCTGACTAACCAAACAAGTCTCTAGTCCAGGTTTATCACCTATTCGGGTTCCATCCGCAAGGAGATCCGGTCGGGGTGTCGCTCACGGCCCCAAACGATGTGAGCAGGGTTCCCAAGCCCACCTCGAGGGGTGGATCTACGCTTGGTACACCATGCCACGGTGCCTAGTCTGTCCCAAGCCCACTTGTACCGGGTGCCACTTGGTAGAGTACTAACACTACCTACAAACACCAGAAACTAGTTGCAACTCCTGGACAGAGATCAAGTTGATTAATAAGCCGAGAGGGGACGAGTTACCGGAACCCAATGTGTGGTAGTAGATGTTCATGGATCACAAACACAGAACTCAGTTCCTGAGGACGGCTTCAATGAGACAACCCACCATGTACTCCTACATGACCTCTCACCGCTACCTTTACCAAATCGTGTTCACACACTTAGCTCACACACAGTAGGACATGTTCACACACCTCCAATTCATCCCTGATGAATCAGACCTGACACAACTCTAAGCAATAGCAGGCATGACAAACAAGCATGAATGAGTAGGCACATCAAGGCTCAAACAACTCCTACTCATGCTAGTGGGTTTCATCTATTTACTGTGGCAATGACAGGTCATGCAGAGGATAAAGGGGTTCAACTAGCGCAGCAAGTAACAGTTGAATCATTGTTGTCCTAATGCAGTAAAAGAGAGCAGAGCAAGAGAGTGGGATTGTATCGGAATGAACAAGGGGGTTTTGCTTGCCTGGCACTTCTGAAGATGGTATAGTTATTCATCGGTGTCAACGATCACAACGTCGGAACATCGTCTACCGAGAGGGGATAAATACCGGCAACAAAGAAGAAATACAATCAATGCAATGCACAATATGATGCATGATCATGACATGGCAACATGCTGGTGTTTTGAGCTAATGCAGCTAGCAACAAAGTTAAATGAAGTTGGTTTGAATCCAGGATTCATATTCAAACTCCATATGTGAAGGTTTAAATGCCATTTATATGATTTGTGCTAAACAGCAGCTATAAGTTGTTCTAACATGCATGAAAATGGTACAGATGGATAGACTGGATTTTTCTGATCATTTTTCATATATAATTTATTTGATTTTGAGCTACGGTTGATTTTCTATGAATTTTTGAAGTTTGCAACATTTTCTGGAATTTCCTAAAAAGAATAAATCCAGAAAATGATTTACTGCGTCAGCCTGACGTCAGCATGACATCAGCAGGTCAACTGCGGCTGACCAGGTCAAACCTGACTAGTGGGTCCCGTGTGTCAGTGTCATTAGTCTAACTAATTAAATTAGTACTAACCCTAGATTAATTAGCAGTGCTAGGACCCACCTGTCATTGACCCGGGGGGTCAAACTGGGCCCACCCATGGTCAAACGGGGGTCAGCGAGGTCAAACTCGCTGGACTGGGTCTGCGGCTCATCGCCGGTGAAGCCCGAGAAGGCGGAGGGGCTCGGAATTCGCCCACGGTCGACCAAATCGACCGCGGTTTGGTCCTACGCGTAGCTGGAGCTCGCGCGCAATTGGTCGGCCAAGCGGGACGTCGCGCCTTAGCAATCACTAAACCAACTCCGAGAGGTTATTGACCACGCCGGAGCACGATCAACCTGACCACGAGGGTCTGTTTCCTGCAAGCAAACGAAGAACAAGCAAGAAACTGAGATTGCAATCTGGATATTGCGAATATAAGATGAAAGGTTTATTGATCAAGGTGGGGTTCTGTGACGCCTTTGTCTGGTCTTTGAACAGAAACGAAGTACGCGAAGTTGCAGCTATGGCGAACTTTTAATCTAAACAAAACCCAAAGTCTAAACGATGCCCTAAGGGCTGTATATATGGAGGAGGAGGGGGGAATTTCGTGGCCCTTGGTGGAGGGGGCCGAAATCAACCCTATCTCTTGTTTCCCCACACATACGGACTCTAAAAATAGCCTATACTTATGTATTTTGAAATTACATGGGCTTGGCCCAATAATAAGGTGACGCAGCACCTAAAATAGCCTTGGGACGAAATTTATGAAGTGGCATCTTGTATATTTCATCCAAGGCTTCATGCACCCATTATGGTGGCTTCAAAGTCCTGAAATCATCACTTGTAACTCCGTTCTTGTTCCCCTTGCGCATGCCATCATCTCCATGCTTGTTCTTGCTCCAATGTTCATCCTTCTCCAAGCTAGGCCCTTCATTTGTAAGCAAAACAAATGTATCCAATTTAGGCAGCATCATATTCTCATGAACATTGGAATCATTACTAAGAAACGAAAGTACCTGGTAATTTAGTTGGCGTGCACGAGCTCTAGTAATTGGTCCAGTATGTATAGTAGCAGGGGCTGTGGGTGTAACAATTGTATTGATGTCCTCATCATCCTCCCCTTCTTGAAATGAAGTCGTCCTCGACGGAAGTTCATCTTCCTCACCCAAATAAGGCTTCAAATCTGCAATGTTAAAAGTGGGACTAACTCCAAAATCTGCAGGCAGCTCAAGTTTATATGCATTATCATTTATTTTCTCTAACACCTTAAAGGGACTATCAGCACGTGGCATTAACTTTGATTTGCGCAAATCAGGAAATCTATCCTTACGCAAATGTAACCAAACAAGATCTCCAGGTGCAAACACAACATGTTTTCTACCCTTATCTCCAGCAAGTTTATATTTAGCATTCATACGCTCAATGTTTTCCTTAGTTAACTCATGCATTTTTAAAATCAATTCAGCACGTTGTTTAGCATCAAAATTAACCTTCTCCGAAGATGGAAGAGGCAACAAATCAATAGGTGCATGAGGTAGGAAACCATACACAACTTCAAAAGGGCACATCTTAGTAGTAGAATGCAATGAACGATTATAAGCAAATTCAATATGAGGCAAGCATTCCTCCCACATTTTCTTATTATTCTTCAAAACAGCCCTAAGCATAGTAGACAGTGTTCTATTGACTACTTCAGTTTGTCCATTAGTTTGGGGGTGACAAGTAGTACTAAAAAGCAGTTTAGTCCCCAACTTAGCCCATAAACATCTCCAAAAGTGGCTAAGAAATTTAGTATCACGATCTGAAACAATAGTATTTGGCACACCATGCAGGCGAATAATTTCACGAAAGAACAAATCAGCAACATTAACAGCATCATCGCTTTTATGACATGGTATAAAGTGTGCCATTTTCGAGAATCTATGCACGACAACAAATATGCTATCCCTCCCCTTATTTGTTCGAGGTAAACCTAAAACAAAGTCCATAGATATATCCTCCCAAGGAACACTAGGTACAGGCAAAGGCATATATAAACCATGAGGATTGAGTCGTGACTTAGCTTTTTGACATGTAGTGCAGCGAGCAATAAAACGCTCAACATCCCGTCTCATCTTTGGCCAAAAGAAATGTGTAGCAAGTACGTCCTCCGTCTTCTTCACGCCAAAGTGTCCCATTAATCCTCCTCCATGCGCCTCCTGCAACAACAAAAGACGAACGGAGCTAGCTGGAATGCATAGCTTGTTAGCACGAAACACAAATCCTTCGTTAACGACGAACTTGTTCCACATTCTTCCTTCTTTACAATTCTGCATTACATCTTTAAAATCAGCATCATGCACATATTTATCTTTGATGGTCTCCAAACCAAATATTTTGAAGTCAAGTTGTGAAAGCATAGTGTAGCGGCGAGACAATGCATCAACAATAACATTTTCTTTTCCCTTCTTGTGTTTAATGACATAAGGAAAAGTCTCAATGAATTCAACCCATTTAGCATGTCTACGATTCAATTTAGCTTGACTTTTATTATGTTTCAAAGATTCATGATCAGAATGTATAACAAATTCTTTGGGCCATAAATAATGTTGCCATGTTTCTAAAGTACGAACAAGCGCATATAATTCTTTATCATAAGTAGAATAATTCAGAATAGGCCCACTCAATTTTTCAGAAAAGTATGCAACAGGTTTGCCATCTTGTAATAACACACCGCCTAATCCAATTCCACTAGCATCACATTCAATCTCAAAAGTCTTATTAAAATCAGGAAGTTGGAGTAAAGGAGCATGTGTCAACTTATCTTTCAATACTGAGAAGGCTTCTTCCTGTGCGGTACCCCAAAGAAAAGGCACATCTTTCTTTGTAAGCTCATTGAGAGGTGCAGCAATGGTGTTGAAATCTCTCACAAAACGCCTATAGAATCCAGCGAGGCCAAGAAAACTCCTCACTTGTGTGACCGTTTTGGGCTGCGGCCAACTCTCAATAGCTTTAATCTTGGCTTTATCAACTTCAATTCCCTGTGGAGTAACACCATAGCCAAGAAAAGATACTCGGTTGGTGCAAAAGGTGCACTTCCCAAGGTTACCAAACAAACGTGCATCACGTAGAGCAATAAAAACAACACGTAAATGTTCCAAATGTTCTTCCAAAGATCTACTATAAATCAATATGTCATCAAAGGAAACTACCACAAATCGTCCAATGAAAGCACGTAAAACTTCGTTCATTAATCTCATGAAAGTACTAGGTGCATTAGTTAACCCAAAAGGCATGACTAACCACTCATATAATCCAAACTTAGTTTTAAATGCTGTTTTCCATTCATCTCCCAGTTTCATACGAATTTGATGGTATCCACTACGCAAATCAACTTTGGAGAATATTGTAGAGCCACTCAATTCATCAAGCATATCATCGAGCCTAGGAATAGGATGACGATAACGAATAGTAATATTATTAATGCCTCTACAATCAACACACATACGTGATGTAAAATCCTTTTTCGGCACTAGAATAATAGGAACAGCACAAGGTCTAAGGGATTCGCGTATATAACCTTTGTCGAGAAGCTCTTGTACTTGACGCATAATCTCCTTCGTCTCCTCTAGATTGGTACGGTATGGTGCACGGTTTGGCAGTGAAGCACCGGGAATTAAGTCAATCTGATGCTCAATCCCTCGAATAGGCGGTAATCCCGGTGGCACGTCTTGTGGAAAGACGTCAGCGAACTCCTGCAAAATGTTAGTGATAGCAGGAGGCAAAGAGGAAGGCACGTCCTCGAATGAAAATAATGCCTCTTTGCACACAAAAGCATAGCAAACAGATTTGCTGAAATCTAGCTCATCAATATCAGATTTGGTGGCAAATAAACATGCACTTTTCAATTTAATTTCAGAAGCAACACTAGATGGTTTATTATTAGGCTTCATTTGTTGCTCAAATTCTTTTGCCAGAATCTGATTTTCACTCTTATTCTTCTCCTGTTTTGCTTTATTAGCTCTATTAATATCATCTTTCAAAATGGAATCAGGAGTCATAGGAAGCAAAGTAATATTTTTATCCTTATGAACAAGAGTATAGTGATTGTTTCTACCATGGTGTACAGAGTTTTTATCGAATTGCCATGGTCTACCAAGTAATAAGGAACATGCTTGCATAGGTACCACATCACAATCAACATAATCAGCATATGTAGAGATACTAAAATGCACACGAACAGTACGTGTTACCTTAACCTTGCCGCTGTTGTTGAACCATTGGATGTAGTAAGGATGTGGATGTGGTCTTGTGGTGAGAGAAAGCTTCTCCACCATCTCCATGCTAGCCAAGTTGTTGCAGCTCCCTCCGTCTATTATGACGCGCACAGAACGTTCCTTCACAACTCCCTTGGTATGGAACAAATTGTGCCTCTGATTTTGCTCAGCTTGTGTGACCTGCACACTCAAAACACGTTAAGCAACTAAACATTCATACCTGTCAGCGTCTTCAGGAGCCATGTATTGCGTCTCATGATCAGAATCATCTCCACCATGTTCTTCACGTGTAATAAGAGCCAAAGTCTCCTCATCATAGTCACTAGCGGACTCATATCCACCATCCGCGGTAGCAATCATCACATGCGGAGATTTGCATTCTCTCGCATAATGACCTCCTCCCTTACAACGACGACAAATAATATCACTTGTGTGCCCTGTTGATGCCATGGAAGAAGAAGAACTCTATGCAGGCCCAGCAGGTGCGCTCTTGGCAGATAATGGTGGTTGTGCCTGTTTTCTTGTATCACGACTGGAGGAGGCACCTGATTGAGGTGCTGGTGCAGTTGAAGTAGAAGATGCACGCGGTGTCCATGATGAAGGTCGGCCTGCAGAAAAGTTAGATCGCGCCAATGCTTGTCGATCCTGCACTTCACGTTCAGCTTTACAAGCAAGATGGAATAAACGAGTGATATTAGTATACTCCTTATAGTCTAGAATGGTCTGAATCTCTCTATTTAATCCACCAAGAAAACGTGCAAGCATAGCTTCATTCTCCTCAACAATACCACATCTAATCATGCCAGTTTGTAATTCCTGATAATATTCTTCTACAGAATTTTTCCCTTGTCTTAAATGCTGCAATTTTTGAAGCAATTCACGTTGATAATATGGTGGAACCCAACGCGTACGCATAGCAGTTTTCAAAGCAGCCCAAGTAGTTGGAATAGGATATAATCTACAATTTTCAGACCACCATACACATGCAAAACTAGTGAAAGCACAAACAGCAGCAGCAACCCGTCTCTCCTCGGGATATTGTAAACATGTAAAACGTTGTTCAGTTTCTAACTCCCAAGTAAGATATATATCAGGAACATATCTACCCTCAAATGGTGGAATATTCAATTTCAGTTTCGGAATATGGACATCATTTCGTACCTGAGGTGGTGGTGCAGGCCTACCATTACGAATATATACCTGAGGTCGACCTGCTGGTGGTGGTGCTGGTGGGTGCACGTAGTTCTGATTTTGATCAACCTCATCCTCGTAATCGCCCCCATACTCATCATCCTCCTGGGTACCAGCAGTAGCAGTAGCAGGATCCAAAGAAGCATCAATAACAGGAACAACAGCACCAGAAGTTTGGCCATCCTCAATAGGAACACGCTTCGCTCGTCCATACTGATTCGGAAGGATGCATTGTTGTTGGTGTTGCAGAGGTGCGATAGGTGCAGCCGGCGGTGGTGGTGGTAAACGCGCGAGCAATTCATTAAACTTGCTATCAAGCTTTGTTTCGAACGTCTTCTCCATGCCATCTATCTTCTCCATGGCCTCGTCAAATCTGTTTAGCACATCTTGCACCTGTCCACTCATCATTTGCTGAAATTTATCATGTAGCTGTTTGTTCGTCAGGTTCTCCCAATCAGTCTCATCGGCTTGTGATCCTACCATGGTTAGCAGCAAATAGAAACACACAAGAATATGATCCTACAGACTACTAAGAAGTGGTGGTGGTGTATCACAAACCCGTCAAGCAAATCTCAAATTCTTACCAGTTCTTACCCAGCAGCAGGTGGTGATCGGCAACCGTTGTAGTCAAAACTCTCAAAGCTTGGATAGAGCGATTACCAGGGAGAGTCAAATGCACGACGTAGATGTATGTGGAACTGGGAAGGCTTATAATATGGTAGCAAAAGGGGTCAGCAAAAATCAATTCAGAGATGCAAAGTTGAATAAACGCTCAACGACGGTACTGTGCTAGTCCTAGGCTAGACCGTGCTAGAGACGCGAGCCTAGAACATTAACAAAATCACGGCGCTGCATGTAAACAAGGGAAAAGCACACTCTGGAATTTTTTTTGCGAAAAATCACTATAATGGCGAGTGTCTCAAAACTCTTCCTAGGTCAAACTGACAGGATGGGCACAAAATTTTTTCGACCAATTTTTTTTTCGTTTTTTCGACTGCCCGGACCCAAAAACTGGAAACGGGTCAAAAAAAACTTCCTATAATGGCACCTGTCTCAAAACACTCAGAAACACCTAAAAATAGGATAGCCAGAAATTTTTTCGAAAAATGTGTTTTCGAAAAATTTTGGGCCTAAACGGAGGGTGGTTTCCAGACTCTTTTTTTTTCGAAACCTACTCCGGCAAGGAAACAGGAATTGGAAACTAGATGGATCTCGAAAACACACCTAATATGCAAGGAACTCGGATTGGTGGTGGATATATGGTGGTGGTATATGGCAGCGGTGGTAATATATGGATATGGATCGGTGGTGGTATATGGATACGGATTGGTGGTGGTATATGGATACGGATTCGGAGCGGTGGTGGTAGGTGACAGGGGCGATGATGATGGTGTGGTGGCGGCGTGACAACTTATGACCAGAACTCGAAACTCTAAAAGACTAACGCTAAGACCAGCAACTAGACACGACGATGCAACTGCAAATTCAACAAAGCAAAACCCTAAAAAGATTATGCAAAGGCTCAGATTGGTTCGGATATGATGAACTAACCCTAATTTTTTTTGGCTTTTTTGTGGACTATAGGTATGAAGAACAGACTCGATCTAAACTACGAAAAACTGTAAAATCTCACCGAGCAACCTGGAAATCTGATACCACTTGATAGAGGCAAAGGTGTCCCGTCTTTTGATGAGATGATGGATATCGCTTTGGTGGCAGTCGACTTTGACGATCCGACTACGAACGTGCGAGGACGTCGCGCCTTAGCAATCGCTAAACCAACTCCGAGAGGGTATTGACCACGCCGGAGCACGATCAACCTGACCACGAGGGTGTGTTTCCTGCAAGCAAACGAAGAACAAGCAAGAAACTGAGATTGCAATCTGGATATTGCGAATATAAGATGAAAGCTTTATTGATCAAGGTGGGGTTCTGTGACGCCTTTGTCTGGTCGTTGAACACAAACGAAGTACGCGAAGTTGCAGCTATGGCGAACTTTTAATCTAAACAAAACCCAAAGTCTAAACGATGCCCTAAGGGCTGTATATATGGAGGAGGAGGGGGGAATTTCGTGGCCCTTGGTGGAGGGGGCCGAAATCAACCCTATCTCTTGTTTCCCCACACATACGAACTCTAAAAATAGCCTATACTTATGTATTTTGAAATTACATGGGCCTGGACCAATAATAAGGTGACGCAGCACCTAAAATAGCCTCGGGACGAAATTTATGAAGTGGCATCTTGTATATTTCGTCCAAGGCTTCATGCACCCATTATGGTGGCTTCAAAGTCCTGAAATCATCACTTGTAACTCCGTTCTTGTTCCCCTTGGGCATGCCATCATCTCCATGCTTGTTCTTGCTCCAATGTTCATCCTTCTCCAAGCTAGGCCCTTCATTTGTAAGCAAAACAAATGTATCCAATTTAGGCAGCATCATATTCTCATGAACATTGGAATCATTACCAAGAAACGAAAGTACCTGGTAATTTAGTTGGCGTGCACGAGCTCTAGTAATTGGTCCAGTATGTATAGCAGCAGGGGCTGTGGGTGTAACAATTGTATTGATGTCCTCATCACTACGGCGCGCAAGCAAAGGAACGGAGAGGGGGAAACGGACGGTGAGCTCACGGCGAGTGCAGAGGTGGCCTCGGCGTGCTCGGGGAAGCACCAGAGCGAGCGGGGCGGCGAGAGGGATCTCCGGCGGTCTGAGGTTGAAGACGGCAACAGGGCGGTGCTGCGGTGCGTCCCGGCTGGCTTGACATGGCGGAGAGGTCGGGGACGATGTGGCGGAGCTCCTAGGCATGTCGGAGAAGCGAGGGGGAGGCGGTGGCCGTGGTGGTGGCGAACGGCGGCGACGACGCGTTCGGGTGTGCGTGAGAGAACGAGACAGAGGAGGGGAACAAGGGAGAGGGAGAGAGCGAGGGGGTCCAGGGGGTCGGGGCGGCGCCGAGGAGAAGACGCGAGGCGTCGCGGTGGCCAGGCGACGCAGGCAGGCAGCCTGGTGGCGTGGCGCCCGCGCGCGCGCCGTGCGTTGTGCCTCCTCTGCCTACTGGCAGAGGTTGGGGATGACTCGCACTAGGCCAGGTGGGCTGGGCCAGCATAGGTGAGGCCCAGGTGGGCTTGGTGGGCGCCAGGTAAGTTCCAGCTAAGCCTCTGTTCTTTTCCTATTTTTATTTCTGTTATTTTGTTTTGATTTAGTTTGAGAACTAAATCATTTTAAAACTTTCTATAATTTTTTGTGTGAGCTCAGAGAGATAGTCCAAGGCCACAAGCAAATTTACAAAAATATTTGAACATTATTTCTTATATAGCAGAAATAATTCCAACCCAAATATGTTATTGATTTAAATCAAAGGCCCAAAATAAATTATTTCTGTGCCTCCAAAAATATTGGTTTGAGTTTTACCTCATGCCAATATTTTCACAGAATAACAGGAACATTTTCTTGGACTCATTTGATGAGATTTAAATGTTGGTTATTTTTAGTGCTCTTCTGAGGTTTCTGAAAATTCCTCAATTCAAATTTCATTAGAATTTAAACATGATGCTCACATGAAGGGCTAGCCTAGTGCATAACAGAACTAGGGACGTGACAGTGACGAACTTGGTCGAATGTAACCTTTATCCAGTAACTCCTTAATCTGCGTCTTAATCTCCTCCAAATCCTTTGCGGGCATCCAATACGGTCTCTTTGGTATTGGCCCGGTGCCTGGCAAAAGCTCAATCAAAAACTCAATGTCTCTATTCGGTGGCATGCCTGGCAACTCTTCCAGAAATACATCGGGATAATCCTTCACCACTGGTTCTTCCTCCTCTACAACTCCTGGCAAGGAATTCACTTGAGTCCTTTTCAACACATGCTGGGATACATACTTGATCCTGCTTCCTTCTGGGGTGGTGAGCATAATTGGCTTACTAGCGCAATCGATGTTTCCTCCATACATTGATAACCAATCCATACCCAAAATCACATCCAATCCTTGCAACTCCACAATTATCAGATCCGAGGGGAAAACATGCCTACCTATGGTCAGTGGTATTTGAAAACATCCTTGGCTTGCCATATGCTCCGCTCAAGGCGAGCTTACTAACATAGGTGTCCTAAGAACTTTGGTGGGCAACTTATACTTATCCACAAATCCCCTTGATATGTATGAATGTGATGCACCAGTATCAAAAAGAACGATTGCAGTAAATCACTTAACCAAAAACTTACCTATAACTACATCTGGCTGCTCTTCAACCTCCTCCATGCTAATGTGGTTCACTTGTCCCCTGTTGAAAGGGTTGGGCATATTCCCAGAGCTTCCATTGCCATTTCCGTTCTTTGCTTCAGAACACTCAGTGCCATAATGTAATTCTTCCCGCACTTGAAACAAGTAATGTGACTTAGATCCTTCTTTGCGGGCGTTGCTGGGTTGGAACAGTTCTGGCCATTGCTTCCTCCATTCCCATTCCCGTTCTTGGGGCCACTATGGTTATGCAAACTTTCTCCATTGGCATTATGGCCTCCATGGTTATGGTGAATGTGTCCTCCCGAATTCGGGGTAAAACAAGGTCTCTGCTGAGCTCCTGAATTGTACTTCCCTTGTCCATACTTCCTCTTGCGGCTGTCTATCTGCTACTGTTTCCCTTCAATCATAAGAGCTCTATATACCAACTCATGGTAGTTGTTGAATGTTTCCACCATCAACTGCATGCTCAGCTCATCATTCAGTCCTTCAAGGAACTTCTCCTGCTTAGCAGCATCTGTAGCAACGTCATTAGGGGCATAACGCGCTAACTTACTAAACTCATCTACATACTGGCCCACTATGCGTCCTCCTTGGCGCAAGTTGCAAAACTCGCACTTCTTCATGTTCATAGCTCCTATTGAAACATGGGCAGTGCAGAAAGCCTACTGAAACTGGTCCCATGTAACAGTGTTAATGGGATAAGTGGCTGTGAAATTCTCCCACCATGATGTTGCGGGTCCATCAAGCTGATGTGCGGCAAAACACACTCTCCGCATCTGTGCATCCTGCAGTTGTCAGCTCCCTTCCAATCTTGCGGAGCCAATCATCTGCAACAATCGGCTCGGTGCTACTAGAGAACACCGACGGAGTCAGCCTAAGAAAACGGGCTAAGTGATCAACAGGTGGTGGTGGCGGTGGGTTGTTGTTGTTGCTGTTGTTGTTGTTGCCTTGGTTATGATTCTGAACCAGTAGCTGCATCAAGGTGTTCTGCTGTTGGATGAACTGAGCGAGCTCTGGTGGGAAAGCAAATCCATTGTCACGTCTCGGAGGCATCTAATGGGTTTAGAAAAGGTGAGAAAACAGAAAAGAATGAGGTCTAAAGGAAAAACACTACCCATATGCACATGAGACAAACACAAACATATCACTTCAATCAGTTCACACAAGGGCTTACAATCGGTCTAACTATCGTTACAAAAGTGCTCAGACTATACCATATACATGGGAAAAAATACTACTACTGATATGGTGGTTGACTAGAAGTTTTTAATCAGTAGAAGACTCCATGATATCTGCTCCAGCTTCATCAACATAGTCATCATCGCTATCGTCGGGGTCTGATTCGCTGTCGTCAATGATGATGTAGTCCTCTGGACGAATGTCCTTGGAATCAACGTCATCTCCTCCTGGCGTGGGGTCTCCCATGAATACTAATAGCTTCCTCGTCAGGTCGTCATTCTTCTCCACTAGTATCATCATTTCCTCCTCATATCCGTCGCGCGTAGACTTGAGTTCCTCTTCTAGCTCCGTAATCCTAGTCATTGCCTTCTTCAGATCTATCATGCCGGCGCACATCTGGTTCTCCTAGCGACGAATGGGCTGGTTTAACTCCTGGATGAATGCTGCAATGGACCTGTCCCTCCTGGTGCTGATCATCTCCAATTGCACATCTCGACGCCCACATATCTAGTAGATAGTGTACTTAAGATCATTGTGATAAACTTCTCCAATGCGTCCCATGGCGATGTGGGCTGCCGTGCTCTTTCCTAGACTCCAGGTTGGTGCATCAAAGGAAAACTCTATGGGCTCAGTTACTGGCATGAACGTCCTTCCTGGAACTTTAACTCGAATCATCCAACGCTCCTCTTCTGGTAAAGTGTCGATGTAGGTCCCAGTGAATCTTGGTATTCCGATGTTTAGGTACCTAGTAACTTCCTTCAAGTGTCGTCCAAAAGGTGTATCTTCATCTAGCTGTGTAAACTTGTTCCTTGAGTCCGCCATCCTATAGTGTTGAAAAGGGAGAGGAGTCAGAAATCAGTAGGGAAGAGTGACCTATGGTTTTAGCTTAGTGGTCATGTCCAATAGTTAACGTGTGCTCTGATACCATCTTGTAGCGACTAGACCTCAAACAGTCCAGTCTCTGTGCATCAGTGTCATCCCTGGATCGGTAATGCTGACACACACAGTACTTTGAGGATTTATAATAGGGATTCAATCACACACTTATTACATTGAATGTCTCAAAAGAGAACTTATTACAATTATATGGTTTAAGGCCTTCTAAATAAGATAACAACGGAAGGCTTGGAAGATAAATTGAGTCCATCAACTCCAACGGCATAGCTGAGTGAACGACAACGAACTATGGCACCTTACTCGTCGTCTGAAAAGTCTGCAACATGATATTTGCAGCCCGAAATGGCTCAGCACATGGAATATGATGGTAATGTAACACAAAGAGTAATGAACAGAATGAAAGCTATCACTACATCCATATGTGGATGGTGGAAAGCTCTATGGTTAAAGTTTTGCATAAAGCCAATTTTTCCCTACAACAAAATAATAAATTTTATTTAACTATCATGGTGGTTGTTAAACATTGAGAAGGTTCCTCCAACTCAATCCCAATTAAACATCATCAATTAAACCCAACAAATTAATTTAGAGTGATGAGATCAACATGACAATCCAAGAACCAGATGCTCAAGATGTCCATACCCGGGGACACGGCTAACCATGATTTGTTTGTTCACTCTATAGAGGTTTGCGCACTTTTCCCCACAAGACTCGATCTCCTCCATTGAGTTTCTCGCACTACATGGTGTTTGAGAAACTGATGACCGAGGCACAGTCTTTCAAAAAAATTAACTCTTTACTCTGGATGGACAGTTACACCTACTTTCCCCTACATCTGCTAGCCCACCACTAAAAGAGGTCATGCAACCTACTCAACTATGCTAGAACCCATAATAGCTTGTGGCTGCACACGGAAGTTTCTAGCATGAAATATCATCTGATCCCTTTGAGCCTGGGTGGTGAACCGTCTGATGATCACATGGGTACTCCGGGATATCCTAGGAGAACACTGGATTCTCCAGGTGCCCTGACAACCACTGGGTACTCCAGGGTGCCTCAACCGATCCACCCAGATGTGTATTAAAGTATCCACCTTAAGTTAACCATTAATTAATAATGCTCACATCTGTCATGGATACACTCACCCAATCCACGTCTACGAGCATAACATATCAATCCTGAGCATAACGTAGAAGTAACTCCCAAAGGTTTGATAATAAAAGGGCAATAGGTTCTACCTAATCATCTACTTCCCAAACCCACATGTTAAATATATCCTAACCATGCAATGTTTGAGGATTGAGACTAATGCTTAAAAACTGGGTAATAAAGGGGTATGATCAAAGTGTTACTTGCCTTGCTGATGATCCACAAAACCTAGAGACTCGTAGCAGCATGCTTCGCACTCCGGGAATTGCAGCGCAAGCAAACAATAACATACATAAGCACACAAACTAGAAGCACAGGTAAAACTCAAATAAGAAGATCTAACCAGAAAGTTCAACTGAAGAACTCCGGTTTGCAAAAAGAATCAAATCAAACGGAGCAACGAAACTCAAACTATTAAAGAAACAAGAGTCGTTTACTAATCTGAACTAAAGTCAATTTTTACAGTACCAAAATCATGTTCAAATTGGTTAAACAGAAAGAGGGCTTCGAGACAAAGATTTAGGCACTTGTTTCATCTAATTCAGATAAACAAGCGAAAAGATAAACTAGATCGAATATCAGGGCAGAAATCACAATCGAAAATAATCGCAGATAAACCCTGGAAAATAAAACAAGACGAATAGGCTAACGAATGAACGTTCGCTGTCTGCGGCTAACTGACGGACAACATTCATTAAAACGAACGTATGGACGAACATACGCTAACTAACTAAATAAATTTTTTAGAATAAAGTGAACATGTTTCTGGCCTAAGAATGCAATTTTGAAAACATGCAATTTTTCTAATTCAAATAAAATCTGAATAAAATCCAAATAAAATACTTATTTTATTTTAACATTTTTCCTCCAATATTTCTTTATTTTGGAGAAGTCATTTTATCCCCTGTCTTTTATTTTAATATTGGAAATATTCAGAGACAAAAATGATTAAAACCAAAAGGATCCCCTTTTCAATATTTGAGAAAATTCAAATATGAAAATAACGAAATCCCCAACTCTCTCCGTGGGTCCTTGAGTTGCTAAGAATTTCTAGGATCAACCAAAATGCAAAAACATATGATATGCAATGATGACCTATGTATACCATTCCAAATTGAAAATTTGGGATGTTACAATTCCCGACGAAGTTGGTTGCAGGAGAGGAGGCACATACTATGCCAGCCATGCCAGAGTCGGAATCCTCATCGTATTATTCTTCTTAGGATTCTCATGGTTCTTCTTCATCGGAATCCATTTCCTTGCCGATGTACGCCTTGGCCTTGCGAGAGTTACAATTGTAGTTGGAGGAGGACTTGGAAGGGTTCATTTTCTTCTCATCATCGCAGTCGTACTTCTTACTATTGATTTTGCCTTGATGGTTGCCAAAATCATATCTTCCACTAGCACAAATTTCTGCTTCCCAGAGAGGACAGTCCGAAATGAAGTGTCCGGGTTTTTTGCACTTGAAACAAGTGTATTCTCTAGCAGGTTTTGATGAAGATTTTGAACCCCCTGAGTTGCTTGAGCTTGTTTTCTGGAACTGGTTCTTCTTGTGAAAGTGTTGGAATGTTTTCGTGATTAGTGCGAGATCTTTGTTGAGTCTTTCTAGGTCATGTGAATCTTCTCCGGCATTTCCGTCTGAGGAGGAATCAGCCACAGCCTTGAGAGCATGATTTTTGCGTTGACTTGAGCCATACAGATCTCTTTTCTCTTCTTCTTGTTCCTTCTGGGTGTTCAGTCTTTCCATGGCATCAGCAGAGTCAAGGATCGTGAAATCAGCTTGTTCACGAATCATCAGAACAAGTGTGTTGAAAGAACTATCAAGAGATCAAAGCAGTTTCTTCACAACTTCATGGTCAGAGATGTCTTTGGCACCGAGACTTTGAACCTCATTTGCAATGTCACTCAGGCCATCAAAGGTTTGCTGACAGCTTTCATTTGCAATGCGCTTAAATCGATTGAATTTTGCTCGAAGAGTATCAAATCTAGCTTTTTTCTAAGATGAAACTCCTTCATTTATCTTCTCGAGGACATCCCACAATTCCGTTGCAGTTTCACACTGGTGATAGTGAAGAAATTGCGCTCGATTGAGATGGCCGCCAATCTCATATTTGGCTTGAGCATCCAGCTGAATGGGCTTCTTTTTTTCACCGGCAGGGGCTTGAGGTACAACAATTGTGAGCCCGAACTGCACCACATTCCACATATAATCATCAATTGCTCAGAGACGGATCTTAATCTTCTCCTTGCAGAAGGGTTAGTCCATCCCATCGAATATGGGAATCTTGAGATGCGATTTGTAGTTCACTTAAGACATACTTAAACTCCAAAGTTGTTAGACTAAAATGAGCAGTGTCAAGGAGTACCTTGCTCTGATACCAATTGTAGGAACGAAGTATGTGTACCAGAGGGGGCTTTAATGGGACTTTTAAATTTTCTTCAGAAAACTCAAAACTCTCAGAACCCAGCAGCGGAATTAATGAAAGACAAACTACAATGAACTAAAATTGAGTACCAAAAGGAAACTAAGTTATGCGTTGATACAAATTACACGAACAAAAATGCATCAAAGGTAAACATGGGTGACAGAGATAACCGATGATGCTCGATGGCGACAAGGTATTTGTTCGCGCAGTTCATCCTTCTGCACAAGGACTACGTCTGGTTGGAGGGCTTGTGACTTAACATGGAAGATAAAATCTGGTCTCCCTATTCTCCTTGACAATCGATTCGTCAACCGATGCCAATTGTACATACTGGAAGGTGATCTCCGAACCTTTACAGACTTCTTCTTCGAGAACCATAATCACTCTTGGTCTCTGGAGAAATTGACACCTAACCATCTAGAGAGTTTGTAGCTCTCAAGAGTAATAGGAGGAGCGTACTAGACTTAGATTCCATGATGTTGAACCACTATCTAATTCTTCGGCTCAGATAGTGGGTTGCTCAACAATCTTCTTAGAATCAAACGGAGCAGCCACCGGACAAAGCCGGCGTGGGGTGGCTTTTTATAGCCACAGCCTTCCCAGATGGGAAATGACCATTTTGGACACGAGGTCAAGCCAATGGCCAACCGACATGTTTGCAACGGTCGGATTTTGCGGCAATGGTAACTTTACTTGAGGAACAAGTAATCCTAACTCCTCGGTCCGAGACAAATCTCTCACAGCAAAGAAGATCACAGTCTCTTGCTAGCAAGTATTTGCTCGGAACACAAAGAGATTTCTCTCATAGAGTTCATAGGATTTTGGTTTAGCATCAGAGAATCAAAGCTTCGAAAGCTACACCCCTCTTAATAGTACGATGGTCCTATGACTCAATGAAAGAAGAAGAACAACAAAATAAATGACACTTCTGCACTTCGTCTTCATTCTTCCTCGAATGCAGTCATCTTCTTCGAACAGACACCGAACCCATTGCTTGAACTTCTGCAATTTTTAGGGGTCACTCTTGTTAACTTCATCTTCGCTGATAACCTTCGCTGCAATCCAGGGAGGTTATCTTCGTTGTTTGCATCAAACTCCTCGACATCTCAGGGACATGTTACTCTGTGTGCACTAGCAAACACATAAGTCCCATACTGTTTATGTCAACAAACTCCGATACACAAGGGGCCTATCAATGCACCAACACTATGCTACTCTGCAAGTAATGAAACTGACATATCCAACATTCGCTTCTCCTCTTCTCTAGTTACTCTTCCTAGCATCAAAGCTCCGGCGGCAGCATCGATGTTCGCGAGTGGCTCATCCACCTGCCCTTAAATAGGCAACAACCAGATATGCGGCAAGTCGCCACCCGTACCATCGCTTGTGGGTCTCTTGACACCCCCGCCGGCACACTCACCACAGCTGGATGCTCATCGCAACCCACTGCAGTTGGTGTGGTGCCGCACTGCAAATCACGCAGAGTCATCTGTGGCGTCTCAACTACAATCCTCAACCCTGGCCGAGTATTCTAGACTACCCAAATCATGGGGGAATAATATGTTTAAGTGTTGTTCACCTTCTTTTAGTTGCTGATTTTTTTAATAGTTTGGTTGATGATCTTCCAATTTGATTCATGTAGAAAAGGGAAGATTTGTGTGATTTGTATTTAGGGGAAGTTGATGATGTGGGGGAATGGAACTATGCTGATTATTTGGTTAGGTGAGGAATCCCAATACCAGCGGGTTGGGGTGTTGGACAAGTAAGTGAAGGAACAACAGAAGAGGAAGATGCAGAGCGGAAGGTTAAAGATGCAGTTCATCTGATCATGGCCAAGCAATAGCTGCTGAACGGCCTTGGCAACACTGAGGAACTAAAGGATTGGCAAGATCGTTGTGCACTATAGGAGGATTGTCTATTTATGTGCAGTGTATGTAGCACTCATGATGTATTCAGTGGCTATGACATGAGCACTTTGCTGAAACTAGTAATGAATGAAACATGTTTAGCAGGTTGGGCATAGTGTTGTGAACATCTAATGATTTCTTGTCCTTTTTCTTCTTTCTCCTCCAAACAACATTTTCAACTCATCAACATGAAGGGCTGACCACACCTATCATGTGGTACACCTAATGATTTTTATTAACGGAAATCGGGGGTATCCCCTTTTGCTCATAAATAAATAAATAGCAGAGGCCCTTTTGATCATAAATAAATAAATAAATAAATTAGCACACGCCCTGTCAGGTCAGCTTTATCCTATTGGAAGACGTAGAGCAAATTGCCGTCCAACAGAAACTATGTCCTCAAATACAAGTTTCACATCCAAATATGAGTACAAATAAACAATAATGTCATCATGTTTTAGTTGTCATACAATCACCAAACACAAATCAACATACATAATAAGTGATGTTTTCACAGCAAAATAGTAAACAACAACTTCATCAAGTTTCAGTTGTCATAGAAAACACAATTTCACATAGTAGATAAAAAGTTGTCTTCTCACAGGCAAATATTACAAAAGAAATCTAACCATCATCCGTAGCAGCAGCGTCAACATCTTCGCCATGTGTATTAGTCAGAATCATAATTCCCCCCAGTGTCATCTTCTTCTTCTTCCTCAATGCCCTCGAGCGCTGGCCTCTTAACCATCAACTCTCGTATGTCCACAACCCGACAGGGAATCTTTTTTCCAGCATTATTAATGTGATGGTTCTCAAAGATACTACGAACATCTATGGAATATTCTACATCAGGTGTAGTGTAAGCATCATCTTATTGTGCAACTTCATGAAATGAATTCCTCTGCTCAAACCTTTGCAATACTCTCTAGTCATGGCTACATGCATATGTGTCTTCCAAGAAAGATATTTGTGTAGCTTGATTTTCCAAAATAAAAGGCTCGTCGGTGTGGTATGCCGCCTCAACATTGATGGATTTGAAATAATCATCGGCTTTGGGTTTTGCAATCCTGGAAAACAGGTTATACCAACGACATCACAATAGAACCACACACTGATGAACCTCGAAACTAGATATATACTACAACTGAACAATGTCTGTTATGTTAGCATACATTTCAATTGTCGCTCTCCTATACGTATACGTGCTCATGATGGCACTATTTTGTGTCTTCCTACCTTCGTCGCGTGCATGGTTGTTGTAGTGCACATCTTCAACAATGCAAGATTCATAATGTCATACCCGAGTATCAGGACCCATTGCTAGTGCGTAAAGGGCATCATTAACTGCCTGCCCATCCTCCCACAACCAATGGTTAGAAGATAGACAAGCTGATCATCTCATGTGCTCAATATATTAAAAAAACTGACAGTGCAATTCAAAAGCTTACACGGCTCTTGAACAATTTCGCAAATCCTGCCATAACCAGTTTTTCAATGTTTCTTGGATTTTGCGCCAGTAACTCATTTTTGTAGATGCTGCACAACATACTGATCGTGTCAAACATCTAAATATATTAGAATGTGCTGCGATTTTAGTAGATTGCGATGTATAAGCTGCAATACTTAGCACTTCACTACTGCAGGATGCTGCTGACGCGACACTACGATTAGAGACCCTTTAACAAAACTGTGTGCGATGCATTAATCGCAAATGGTGATGTAAAAAAATTGTTTGCAAAATTTTTGTGATGAAGGATACATCAAACACGGTTCAGATTTTAGTTGTGTGTGCGATGCAGGGCATACAGTTGATCCATACGAACTATTTGCGATCAGATGGAACAACAAAAACGGGCAGCCATATCAACGTGTTCGCGATATACGGCATACAATTCGCTCTGATGAACTATTTGCTATTATGGAAAGCAACAGAAAGAGTTATCCAGATCAAGATGTGTGTGATATACGACATGTGGTTCACTCGGACAAACTATTTTCGATTTGGGAACACAACAGAAATGGTACAACTTAACAACATGTGTGTGATATGCGACATACATTTCACATAGATGAACTTTTTGCGATGATCCAAAAGAACACAAATGATTCGTGTAAACAAGATGTGTGTAATATGCAGCAAACAACCCACTCGGATGAACTGTTTGCGATGAGAAATTATAATATAGAAGGTTACTACAGTTAATTTGGTTGTGATTCTGTGTGTACAAAAAACTTCGAAAAATGCAAACTAGTTGCTTGCGGTGGTTAGGAGTATCGGCGAGTACTCATGTGTGATGATTAGTAAGTTGCACATATGTTTCCTTATTTTAACATGTGTGTGATAGATAACATGTGACACCACATACGGTATTCGGGTTGTGTGCTCCACTTAGTCTTCCCGCACACCATCAAATGTTTCCCGTGCTCCACATAGGTGAATTGTAAAATTCCCAATCACCTAGCCAGCTGCTAGCTATAAATAACCACATCAATGGCCACCAGAGGCGACTCGCTATTGATCCAGCTACTAGATAGTTACCCACACATACCGTCATCCCCCCAACGGCTGACGATGGGATCACTACAAAAAAAGACATATCCGTGGCATTTTCGGCCGAACGAATTTTTTTGTCATGCTTATGATACTTCTGTGACGATAATTGTGACAAAACCCAGTATCATCATAGATGTGGTGGGCTCCTACTAATATGACAAAAAATCATGACACAAAATGGGCTTTTCGTCCTGGGCGGGCCAAAGACGCACCTGCATGACATTCTTTCAGGGAGTTCCAGGTTACAGTGGGTTGTCGGGGCCGAGCGATGCACGGAGGGATTGTGTGTTTCTCTCGTACATGTACGTGCATGTGTGCGAGGCGTTAGGTTCTAACTGAACCCAAGTAAGGCGTTCGGTAAGTAAACCCAAGCGATTGCACTAGCTACGTTACTAAACGCGAGTGATCGATCGATCCCTGGCTGTTAACTAAACCCGATCGAGGGATTCCTTCACTACTGCTGCTAATTGAAGCCGATCGAACCTGCTGCCTCTTGATGAACAATGAACGTGGGGGTTGGTTGAACGAATCGAGACGTACGTGGTTGGGGTCGAATGAACAGTTCCCGGTGGGGGTTAGATGAACAGAACCCCGTGGTGGTGGTGGTGGTGGTAGTAGTAGTAGTAGTAGTAGTAGTAGTAGTAGTAGTAGTAGTAGTAGTAGTAGTAGTAGTAGTAGTAGTAGTAGTAGTAGGGTGTTGCTGCTGGATGAACAGGACCCCGAGAGGAGTCCTCCACGGCCAATTGAGATGGTTGGGGTGGATGAATAGGACCCCGTGGAGGTCTGGTTGAACAGTAGCCGGTGGAGGGCTGAATGAACAGTAGCCCGTGGAAGAACAGTGGCTGGTGCAGGCAGGAGGAAGACGCGGTGGATGAAAAGTGCAGGTGGAGGCTGAAGGAAGTCGACGGAGGGTGAACAATAGCCCGTGGAGTCCCGTTTTGCGGTACGCCACACCCATCCGTTGAATAGGATCCCCGTTTCCACCGTAGCGCTCCAACAGAAGTCTGTTTCCTTCGTTTGGCGGTACGCCACACCCGTCGCGATGAACAAGACCCCCATTTCGACCATAGCGCTCCAACACAAGTCTGTTTCCTACGTTTTGCGGTATGCCAAACCCCTCCCGATCTACAGGATGCCATTTCGACCTTAGTTGGTCGAACAAAAGGTCGTTTTCTCTGTAGTGCGATATGCCAGACCCTATTTCGGCTGTTCCGTCCAAGCCAGTTCGCTCCCGTTGAACAGGACGCATTCCGACCCAATCTGTTGCCTCCTGATGAACCTAACACTGTTTCTCCATTTTGGCCCAGCCGGTTGGCTACCCAATGAAGAGGACACCGTCTCTGCCATCCGTTGCCTCTCCATGTACATGAACCCCGCCCGTATGTACTTACGTGGCCGTATTTTTTGGCATGTTGCTATACGTACGTGTACATGGTTTAGAAGGGACTGCCTAAACTGCTACATCAGGGGGCTCTACTACTACACGTGTCGCTACTTTGTCGGCCACGGTTCATCGTTGCACAGAGACTGATCGACCAGTATGTACGTACATGTTTGCGACAATGCTATGTACGCTTCGACCAGGTGAGTCCCGTCTATCAGGGAGGATAAGGAGGCACTTCCTTGCGTATGAAGTTATTGATGGTGGGTCTAAGCTGTCAGGCGGACAATTCATTTTTTTCGCACCTAATATGGAGGCACTTTCCTTGCGTCTGAAGATATAGCTTGTGGGTCGCAGCTGTCGGGGGAAAAAAGTTTTTTTCGCAAAATACAGCTAAGCCAAAATACCAAGGCCCTTCCGGTAGGTCCCTGCTGTCAGGTGGAGGAATCATGATTTTGTGTAATAAGGAGGCAATTCCTTGCTGCGGCCGTGGACCCACATGTAAGACTCTCCACGTATAGTCCTCTTCCGATGTAAGGCGTTCCTTGACCACATTGACCATGCTGCACCGAGAGCACCAAGGCAGTGGATAGCGGTGAGGCCTAGGAAGGGAACGACATGGAGCCAAGGAAGACTCGGCAGTTGTTTCCCATGCGGAGGGGCGTACGAGGGTTTACTGGTTGGGCTATAGTGTGAGGATGCCATTACCGGAGAATAACAACAGGTCTGGGTGATTACAGGGATGGCCAGGCTAATGATGGGAGTAGGTTGGGGCGGTGAGCCCTGCACGGCAACAGAGCCGGCCACGGGAGGCAATAGTAGGCGGCACAACTGGCGCTAGTTTGGGCGGATGGAGCAAGGGGACCAGAGGTTAAAGAAGCACTACGGCCATTGGATGGACATCGTATGGTCACTGGAGCTAGAATCGTTCATATTGACTAAGTTGACAAAGCCCTCCGTCAACATCAACTTAGTAGGCCCATAAGTCAGCCTTCAACTATGGTGGCTCCTTGATAGCAGGGGGAGTATTCATTTTGTGTGTGTAATAAGGAGGCACTTCCTTGCGTGCGAAGATATAGCTGGTGGGTCCGAGCTGCCAGAAGGAGGAACGTTTTCTTTGCGAAATACAAAGGCCCTTCTGGTGGGTCCCTCCTGTCAGGTGGAGGGATCATTATTTTGCACGTAATAAGGAGGCACTTCCTTGCGTGTGGCCGTGGACCCAGCTGTCAGCCTCTCCACGTATGGTCCTCTTACTATGGATGTCCTTCGTTGACCACACCACGCCGAGAGCACAAGGGCGGTGGATGACGGGGAGTCCTAGGAAGGGAACGACCCAGAGCCGGGTAAGACTCGACAGTTGTTGCCCACGCGATTGGGGGTACGAGGGTTTATTGGTTCAGTGGTTGTCGCCGGAAAATAATAGGAGGTGTGGGTGAGTAGAGAAATGGCATGGCTAGCAATGGAGTGGGGTGGGGCGGTGCGGCCGGCGCTGCAGCATAGCCGGCCACGGGAGAAGGGAGCAGGTTGTCCCACCAGCGCTAGTTTGAGCGACTGGAGTAGGAAGAGCAGAGATTGAAGAAGCACGATGGCCGTTGGATGGACATCCAACAGTCACTTCTCTCATGTGTTGACTAAGTTGACACGGCGTTGCGTGTGCATCAACCTTTTTTTAGGATAGTGTACGCGTCAACCTATAGTAGGCACACACGTCAACATCAAATGTGTGTAAAATAGCATACAACCCATCTGCCATTATTTCTAATAATTTATAGCCCATTTGCTAATTCTTAAGGATTTTTGGAGCCCATATTCTTTTTGTTAGCATTACAGCCTATATTCTGGCCACGGTTACGAAATTTTGCATATTCCGGTGTGGTCCCAAATATTTTTTATCCTGAAATTTCAAGTCACATTCAAACTAATTTGAAAAATAAATTTTATATCAATATAAAATCCTGATAATTTTCCATGCATAAAAAATAACGGAATTTAAAATATTGGAATGAGAATAAATAAATAAATTTGAAACTAATTCCCGGTTTGATGTGTTTAAAAAATGTACAACCCATTTCTCATTACTCATAGCCCATTTTCTGGGCAAGCCAAATGAACATCTCCTCGTCTTGAAAGATTTGCAGCCCAGCATGGCTGACAAAGCAAGTAGGCCTCGATTGGGTGTTTCTTTAAAAAAAAGTAAATCTGGGCTAGCCATTTTCAGCAAGAAAAAACACAACTGGGCTCATCATGTGGTAAACATAAAATAAAACCTTGGCTAGATGGGCCACACCCCCGCACAGCCCCATTGTTACCCTGATCTGTCTCTAAAACTAGTATAAATACCAAGTGCTTGTTCCTCAAAAAAAGTAAATAACAACTGCGCGACCTGTTGGGTCCCTGGTGTCAGCTGCTCGTTGTGTAATTCTCTCATTTATTGACTACATTGACAATGACGTGGGCCCCTGATGTCCAAACATTAGGAGGAACCATCTTTCTGGGCTTGTAATAATGAGGCACTTGCTTGCGTACTGCCATGACCCTGGTGGGTCCCTACTGTCATCCTCTCCATGTATAACCATCTCCTTGTTCCTCTCGGTTGTTGACGACGTTGAAAATGCCAGAGGGCGGCGCACGTGCACGGTGAGCAAACCAAGGCGGAGGATGATGGCGAGGCCTCAGATGGAATGAACAATAGCCGTGGAAGATGCACCAGTCTATTCGCAGGAGGAGGGGAGTACGAGGGTTGACTGGTTCGGGTGCGTGTTGGGGTTGATGTCACCAGAGAATAACATGACGTATGGGGGAATAGAGGGAGGGACTGGCCAATGTTTGAGGGTACGCTAGGGCAGCGGGGGCGCAGCCAGCCGTAGGAGGCGGGAGCAGGTGGAACCGATGGGGTGATTTGGTTTGGGCGGCTGGAGGAAGAAGACAAGAGGTAGAAGATACATGATAGATGTTGGATGTCAATCCAATGGCTGGTAGGCAGAATCGTTTCTTGACTAGTAATTAAGTCGACACCACCTTGGATAGGCTTTTTCCTCGTGGGTCCCAAATGTCAGAATCCAAATCTGTCACGGTCATGCAGCCTTTCTTATGAAAATTTACAGCCCATTTGGTGTGCTAGTTCAAACTAAGTTTGTGGGTGCTAGTTGGGGCTAATCAATTGGGTTCTGTAATGCACAGTGAGCTCAAGTAGACGGCGAGAGTGATGTTATTTCCCTTGGTTGGGATTTGTTATAATATTTCACTCTTAATTAAACAAATGGCAAGCCATTTGCCTTGTTCCAAAGAAAATATGACAGCCACAGCCTAGTTAAAAAGGGTAACAACATCTAACTCCACCTTACAAACTGTACAAAAGCACGAGGTTTAATTGTTCATCAGGTTTAGAGAAAACACAGATTGAAAGGGAAACAACATCAAACTCCAGCACTGTTTCGGCAGTCACAGTCAAATGGATCGATCACGTCCATAGAATGAGCATCCTGGGTCATAAAATTTACTGGATTATGACCACAAGATGTTGTAAATAGAAGCCCGGCATGTTCAGAAGCCCTTTTGTCCACCTGAAACTCCTTTTTCTTCCCGTCGACATACCCATCCGTCAAAACCATGCTGCTGATAAACTTAAGCCTAATGGACAATAGTAAGCTCACATTCAGCGGGATGAATGTGACATATCTACTATTTGCATGGTTTGGTGATACGTCTCCGTCGTATCTATAATTTTTATTGTTCCATGCCAATATTCTACAACTTTCATATACTTTTGGCAACTTTTTATATTATTTTTGGGAGTAACATATTGATCCAGTGCCTAGTGCCAGTTACTGTTTATTGCATGTTTTATGTTTCGCAGAAAACCCATATCAAACGGAGTCCAAACGGGATAAAAACGGATGAAGAATATTTTTGGTATATTTGTGATATCTCGGAAGAAAAATCAACGCGAGACGGTGCCCGAGGGGGCCACGAGGCAGGGGGCGCGCCCCAGGGGGGCAGGCGCACCCCTGAACCTCGTGGGCACCCCGTAAGGCAGTTCACGCTCTTCTTTTACTACAAGAAAGCTAATTTTCAGAGAAAAATCTGGGCGAAGGTTTCAATCCAATCGGAGTTACGGATCTCCGGATATGAAAGAAACGGTGAAAGGGCAGAATCTGAGAGCGCAGAAACTGGGAGAGACAGAGAGACAGATCCAATCTCGGAGGGGCTCTTGCCCCTCCCATGCCATGGGAGCCAAGGACCAGAGGGGAAACCCTTCTCCCATCTAGGGAGAAGGTCAAGGAAGAAGAAGAAGAAGAAGAAGCAAGGCTCTCTCCCCCTTGCTTCCGATGGCGCCGAAACGCCGCCGGGGGCCATCATCATCACCACGATATACACCAACACCTCCACCATCTTCACCAACATCCCCATCACCTTCCCCCATTATATTCAGTGGTCCACTCTCCCTGCAACCCGTTGTACCCTCTACTTGAACATGGTGCTTTATGCTTCATATTATTATCCAATGATGTGTTGCCATCCTATGATGTTTGATTAGATTTTCGTTGTCCTATCGGTGATTTATGAATTGCTATGATTGGTTTAATTTTCTTGTGGTTATGTAGCTGTACTATTGTGCCCACCGTGTCATGCAAGCGTGAGGGTTTCCCGATGTAGGGTGTTGCAATATGTTTATGATTCGCTTATAGTGGGTTGCTTGAGTGACAGAAGCATAAACCCGAGTAAGGGGGTTGTGGCGTATGGGATAAAGGGGACTTGATACTTTAATGCTATGGTTGGGTTTTACCTTAATGATCTGTAGTAGTTGCGGATGCTTGCTAGAGTTCCAATCATAAGTGCATATGATCCAAGAAGAGAAAGTATGTTAGCTTATGCCTCTCCCACATAAAACTTGCTATGGGTCTAGTAAAGTAGTCAATTGCTTTGCGACAATTCCACAACTCCTACCACCACTTTTCCACACTCGCCATATTTACTTTATTGCTTCTTTATCTAAACAGCCCCTACTTTTTATTTACGTGCTCTTTATTATCTGGCAAACCTATCCAACAACACCTACAAAGTACTTCTAATTTCATACTTGTTCTAGGTAAAGCGAACGTCAAGCGTGCATAGAGTTGTATCGGTGGTCGATAGAAC
Organism: Triticum dicoccoides; assembly: GCF_002162155.2. Lineage (NCBI taxonomy): Eukaryota > Viridiplantae > Streptophyta > Magnoliopsida > Poales > Poaceae > Triticum > Triticum dicoccoides. Next base: position 295,917,131 of record NC_041387.1, on the reverse strand, counting down.
TTGAGCGAATATTTGTTCTACCTTTAGCTCCTCGTTGGGTTCGACACTCTTACTTATCGAAAGAGGCTACAATTGATCCCCTACACTTGTGGGTTATCATTTGTCTACATATCGTTCCAGCGTTATTGTCTTCAATCGAATCTCGTGAGAAGTGAGAAAATCCTGGTGCTTACGAATCCATCAATTGGTTATAACTTTCTTACCCCATTATGTTGCCTAAATAGACATGAAGATTGGAAACATTTGAGGTCTAAAACAAGAGTGTTGAACGAGAAACAACTAAATGGTTAATTATAGTACACTATATGCGGGCTTCCAATGTGTGTGAAATTATCACCTTTATATACAACTTCTCGAGACATGGAAAGAATTGCAGCAAGCCCATAATCTTATTCAGATGAAAACTATTCATCTGGATATATAGGATCTTGACAAAATCCAGCACCATTGATAGGCTATCCATGGAGAAACTCTTCATCGAGCATGGAACATAATATTAGTACAAAATGTGTACTCCAAGATGATATATAACTTATGCGCAAAAATTTAAAATGCAGCTTATTGTTACAAGTGTAGATGATAATATACAGTGCCTGAAGAACTGTGGAGCCAAACACCATCTTGAAATGAGCACAGAGATCATGTATTACACCCAACATCTCCAGTTTAGGCGCAGATATAAGGTTATTCGCAACGGTGAATAACTAGAATCAAGGATCAACCTTTGAAGTGAAGGGGCATCATAGATGATGAGTTTCCTTCCATCGAAAGAAATTCCAATTCTTACAAGGTTAGGTGACTTTATTTGGAGACAAAAGAATCTAACCGTGAAAACAAGCACCAAGTACTCCACGGCATGGCAACTGGAGTGGATGATGTGGTGCAATGAGGCCTCCGATATATGAACCGCACAAGTGAAAGTTGTTTCAGAAATGGGAGTCGAAGGTTTAGTAATAGATTGTCTGGTAGGTAGCACAGCGCAAAGATGGCAGTGTGGAGCGAGGGGAAAAACCGTGAGATGGACATCGGTGCTGAGGGCACAAGTACATGGCGTTCGGTATCTCATAGGTTATTTCCTGGTGAATAGTAGAACTCAAGCAACTGTTGTTCTGTGAATTCATGGAATTTCAGCCAGGCATCCACCATGCAGGGCATGCTTTGCTTGCTCATGTAGCATGAAGGGATGCAGAGGCTTTGAACAGAGCCCTGGAGGGAGGAGATGATGGCTATGGGGAGTTCAAAATCATTAAAGAGAGATAGCTTGTGACAGTCGACATTAAGGGGTGCGACATGCGATAGAGGGCACCACCGGGTTGAGATGACTTGGGTGCGGCAGGAATCATTGGTGGGGAGAAGTGAGATGATCTAACCAAGGATGGCATCCGGGAGATCGCTAATGTAGTCCACCCGAGATTCTACGGGTTCCTCGGATCCGGTGGGGGCGTGTCGGCGTACAAACGTATGGGTACTTATGTACCCCTTACTTGTGCTCGGACGGTCGTAGCCATGCCTACATCAGGGCTTGGCAAAGCAGAGGAGGATGGCAGGAGGCAAGACAGATACAAGGGATATCAAAACAAGACACTCAAAGTGACAAGCAATAGAAGGCTGGCAGGGCCATGCCTGGCAACAAGCCTTGCCGAGGTGACCTGCGAGGCCCCCGACAAGCTCCTTGCCGGGGCAGCTTGCAAAGAGACCAGCAGGGCCACCACCCTTGGGGTTGAGAGCTCTGACACCATTGACAACATTGAGATCAAGATCTGGAGAACACATGCCTGATAGCATGCAGCCCCTCATGAAGATTGGCGGCCCACGAATCCATGCAGGAACAGAAGACGAAGACCCCCGGCAAGACCATTGCCGGGGACGACTCCAAGGACCCCAGCAAGCCTTGCCGGGAACGATCGCTGGGCCGCGGCCAGGCCCGCGCTCGGCAAGGTTTCGCCACTTCACCATCACTCAAGTGTGATGATAGGCATGCCAGCTAAGCAGGCGCCTGCGTGGCGGCATGCAGATCTTCGTGGAAGCCTACCATTTCACCAATGCAGCAACTGGTTGGCCAGTGTGGCCCTGCATGCCTCGTCGGCCCGAACACATGGCGAGGCGAGGAGGAGCAACGAAGGATGAGATGGCCTCTGTTGCCGTCCCCAATAAAGTGAGAGGACACGTAGGCAATGCGTTAGATGCGCTTGTCCTATGTTGATCGAGTGATAAGCTCGTACTACTGTAGCTTGCCACCTCCTGTGTGACACTATGGCAACCCCTTTATGTATAAAAGGAGGCCCAAGGCGCACAGAGAGAGGATTCGGACTTTTAGACAAAGCAATCATCCTAGCTAGTTCAAAAGCTCAAGAACACACATATAACAAGACAAAGCAGGACAAGGGTATTACGCATCCTTGCGGCCCGAAACTGGATAAAAATCATG
>NC_041387.1:295874264-295914551 GCF_002162155.2 Triticum dicoccoides | reverse complement strand
ACATAGAAGGGATCCTTGTGACCCCATAGGTGATTGGTTTCCCCGACATCTTTGGCGCGCCAGGTAGGGGGCATTAGCTGTGAGAATCTGGTCTGTAGTTAGTACAGTAGCTCCTTCATCGCCATGGCTCCGAAGATGAAAACGACCACGACGATCGGCCCGTACGGGGCCCCTCCGCCCACACCCGCGCGAGCGGGCGACAGAGCGGGCGCCAGTGGTGGAGGAGATCGAGATCGCCCACACCATCCGAATACAAGAAGCCAGGCTACCGGCATCCTCCGCAGTGGCGACGGAGGTCCGCGCGCCGCCGTGCCCAGGGATGGAGCTGTGCCACCTGCGGGTGGTGCGAGCACCTCCAAGGGCAGAAGATCGACCTCGCCAACGCGCATGCCGTGGTCCTCTCAGCTCATGCACGACGAGCCGCGCCGCGATGTTGAGGACCCCGGGCGTCGCCACAGCAAAAGCCCTCAGCGTCACTCTCAAGACACACAGGGCCGACATGCACGCCATCATGTAGGCGAAAAGAGCGTGCGGCCACGGAATTGTGATGGCACTCCTTCTAACATCGTTAGAAGTCCGAGTTCCTCCCATTCCTCGTGCATGTCACTGCCACCCATGCGAGCAGAAGCGTTGTCGTGAGTGCAGCTGCTCCTCAAATATCCTCCTGCCTTGGAGAAGCAAGAAGAGTGGAGAGCTGCTATGCAAAGCCTTATTGACCATGCCAACGGGGATGACCACCGGGGAGCAAGCCCCTCGCGGCGCCGAAATGACGAGCCGACACATGCAGGCAGTGGAAGGGTTAAGGGCACCGCAACCATGATGCACTCCCCTCCGCCACGGTCAGCCCGTTGGGGCGACGCTAGGGACAACGTGTCCACGACATCATCAGACCAACGAACGTGCCGTGACCAATGTCAAGTTCTTTGAGAGCACCTCAAGGAGGATGCCCGGACTACTATCGAGCGGCGACGGGAAGCACGTCACCAGTCTGATAGGTGTGCTGGACCCGCTGAGTACAGGCCTGCACCGGGGGATGCTAGTGACTTGCCATATGCAATCACTTGTCCAGCATTCACCTGTGAGCTACAGCGGTTCCAGTGGCCCAATACCCGCACGTTCAAACTAGAGGTCCCATAGAAGTACGATGGCAAGACTCACCCGTCTGAGTTCCTGAGCGTTTACACTATCACGATGCAAGCTGCCGGGGCATGAGGAGATAAGATACTCGCCAACTATTTCCTGTTGGCGCTTAATTCCAACGTCAGGTCATGGTTGATGCATCTGCCAATAGATTCCATTGCTTCTTGGTCCGACCTGTGCCACATGTTTTTTGGTGCCTTCATGGGCGGTCACGTAGCTCTGGGGCAGGCAAGTGACTTGGACGTGATCCCTCAGTGACACGGTGAATCCTTGCGCAAGTACATATAGAGGTTTAGCCGTGTGTAGTACAACATCCCTGATGTTTATCCTGCCGCCGTCATCAGCGCGTTCCACGAGAATGTGCGCAATCGAAAGATGCGTGAAGAGTTGGCCATGAACAAGGTCGCAGATGTTGCCGAGCTATATGTTCTGGCTGACAAATGTGCCCGAGTGGAGGAAGGAAGGAGGTACCCCCTGCCAAAGGACAATGTGGGAAGTGACTCTGAAGACGAAGACATCGTCGCCCCAGCAAAGAAAGGCCGACGACCTAACTAGAAACGCAAGGGCAAGACCGTGCTTGCTGTCGAGGAATTCGGCGATCCTGACACCGCCAAAAAGGCCAAGGTCAATGACCTCGGCAAGGAGGTTGCTGGGTGCGATGCCTGCAGGGCCTTGCCGGCTGCTGGCAAGCCAAAGGGCTCCGACAAGCATTATTGCAAGATTCACCGTACCAAGGGCCACGACCTCCAGAACTGCCGCCAAGTGGAGCTGCTGATGGAGAAGCAAAGGGCTGAGTACAAGAGACGAGACAAGGAGAAGGGCCAAGGAGGCGCTGAAGGGTCTGACAAGAAGTGCGACGGCCAGGGGGACGCGGCAACAAGGAAAAGCAACAAGAGAGGCCTGCCCGAGGCCGTGACAAGAAATAGTAGGATGATGATCATGATGACGATGATGAATCCACCGAGCATGAGTTCCAGAAGGCGATAGAAATCATTTGTGTCGACAGAGGTGCTTCACTGCATTCTTCCCACCGCCAACTGAGGAAGTGGGCACGTGAGATTAATGCGATGGAACCAATGGTCGACGCCCAGAAGCCGTTGAGGTGGTCCCACACACTTATCATTTTCGAGGCCGAGGATCACCTTAATCGCACGACTGCGGTCGGGTGTTTGCCGTTGTTGGTATCCCCAACAATACGCAACATCAAGGTGACGAAGATGATAGTTGACGATGGGGCCAGCCTTAACCTGATCTCGCCCAACATGGTCAAGAGACTACAGATCCCCGATGAAGATCTCAAGGAGATGGGCACGTTCTAAGGGATCAATCCGGGGAGGATTCAGCCCAAGGGAAAGGTCATCCTACCAGTTACGTTTGGTGGCGACCTCAACTACAGGACGAAGAGGATCTTTTTTGATGTCACCGAGATCTCGTTGCCATACAACGGGATCCTTGGCTGCCCTGCGCTCGCCAAGTTCATGCCGGCGTCGCACTACGCATACAACAAGTTGAACGTGCCTGGCCCGATGAGCTTATCTGCATCGATCAGCTCTATCGAGAGGCGGTTGGAGCATCTGCCGCCAAGGCACCTGCTCTTGCCACCGAGAAGAGTACTAGTAAGGCCTCGGCCGCCTACAAGACTCCTGGCTCTGGCAAGGGCTCTTGTACCCTCTCTGGCAAATGCGCCTCCTCGGAGTGCTGTGTTTCCGCTAGAGACGTACCAGAGAGCTCTACCGGCAAGAGAAAAAATGTCCAAGGCGACCCTGCCGGAAACCAAGAAGGTGTCCGTCAAGGAGGATGGCACGGGCGGAGCTTTCATCATAAGCTCCACCCTTGATAGCAAATAGCAAAGCACGCTCTTCGCATTCCTGCAAGCGAACGTCGACGTGTTTGCATGGCAAGCATCCGACATCCCCGGTTCCCAGGAAGGTGATTGAGCAGCATCTTACTGTCTGCCCCCATGCACGGCCCGTCAAGCTGAAGGTCAGAAAGCAAGCTTCGGAGTGACAAGAGTTTATAGTCAAGGAGATCAGGAAGTTGGAGGCGGCAGGTTTGGTCAAGGGAGTTCTCCACCCGACGTGGCTCGCCAATCTGGTCGTAGTACGTAAGGCAAATGTGAAGTGGAGGCTATGTATCGACTATACTGATATCAATAAAGCCTGTCCAAAGGATCCTTTCCCATTGCCATGTATCTATCAACTAGACTCCACTGCTGGGTGCAACCTGCTGTCGTTCCTTGAAGCTTACTCAGGGTATCATCAGATCTTCATGACGAAGGAAGATGAAGAGAAGACCGCGTTCATCACCCCATGTGATATGCACTGTTTTATATGGATGCCTTTCGGGTTGAAAAGCGCTAGTTCAATGTTCGCCTGAGCAGTCCAAATTGGTTTTGAGCCCCAACTCCATAGAAATATGGAAGCTTACATGGATGATATAGTAGTCAAAACCAAGGACAGGGCCACGCTCATGCAGGACCTAGAAGAAACTTCTGCAAACTTGCGCAGAATCAACCTCAAGCTCAACCCATAGAAGTGCGTGCTCGGCGTTCCATCTGGCAAGCTTCTTGGGTTCTTTGTGTCTTAATGTAGAATCGAAGCAAATCCTGACAAGATCAAAGCAATTGCGAAGATTGAGGCACCAAGATGGGTCAAACATGTCTGAAGGCTTGCCGGCTGCGTTGCCGCCCTGAGTAGGTTCATCTCTAAATCTGCTGAGCATGCCCTTCCTTTTTCAAGATTCTGAAAAAGGCGGGTCCAGGGAAATGGACCTCGAAGGCAGAGGCAGCACTACACGACTTGAAGAGATACCTCTCCTCTACACCAATACTGGTGGCGCCCAAGCCACAAGAGCCGTTGCTGCTATACCTGGCGGCAAAAAATCACGTGGTCACTGCTGCGCTAGTTGTGCAAAGAGAAGTGGAGGAAGAGGTGAGAGCAATGGAAAGGACCTAAGGAGAAGAGCTGGACCCGGCAGGATCTGATCCCGGCAAGGGAGAGCCCCCGGCAGGATCCGATCACGGCAACAGAACATCTGTGCAAACAAGCGAGGTAAAGCAACAGAAGAAAGTGATGCAGCATCAAGTCTACTTTGTCAGCTCCCTCTTGTAGGGGCTAGGTCAAGGTATTCTGGGATGCAGAAGTTGCTTTTCGGCCTCCTTATGGCCTCCAGAAAGTTGCGTCATTATTTCCAAGCACGTGAAGTCACCGTCGTCACACGCCTCCCTTTGCAACGGATCTTGCATAACCTAGATGCATCTGGGAGGATTGTGGAATGGGCATTGGAGCTGTCAAGCTTTGGCCTTAAGTTCGAGAGCACCTCAACGATCAAGAGCAGAGCCTTGGCGGAATTCATAGCAGAATGGACATCCACACCCGACGAAGAAGTTCAAGAAACCACCCTTCCTGACAAAGAGGCAAGTAGTCATTGGATTATGTACTTCGATGGAGCCTTCTTGTTACAAGGTGCAGGTGCCGGTGTGTTGCTCGTCGCACCCACTGGAGAACGCCTCAAGTACGTGGTCCAGATGCACTTCCCCTAGGAGAGGTCGACAAACAACACTACGGAATACGAGGGGCTGCTCGCTGGTCTCAGGATCGCTTCAGACCTCGGGATCAGGAAGCTTATTATCAGGGGAGATTCACAACTTGTCGTCAGGCAAGTTAACAAGGATTATCATAGCCCGTTGATGGAGCCTTACATGGATGAAGTGAGGAAGTTGGAAGAGCGCTTTGACGGTCTACAAGCAGAGCATGTTCCTCGAGTAGAGAACAACATTGCCGATGACCTGTCAAAGCTTGCTGCCCTCAAGCTACCTGTGGAACCGGGTACCTTTGTGCTTCAATTAACTCAGCCATCTGTCGAGCCATTAGTAGAAAAGAACAAGCAAAGGAAGGTGGGCCCCGGCAAATACTTTCCTTTAGAGCTCCCAGGAGCCACCGATAAGGAAGTTGCCGGGTACCCTAAGCTTGCTGAAGAGAAGCAGCCCCCGACAGGGGCCCAGCCACTTGCCGTCAAGGAAGTTTCCCCCACAGCAGAAAGCATGACTTTGGTCCTTGCCATTGAGCCCTAGGCTCCAACATGGGCACAACATACAGTCTGTTTCCTCTAAACAGGGGAGCAGCCCAAGGAGCAGGAAGAAGCAGAGAAAGTAGCGCGCCGGTCTAGCATATACCAGCTTGTGGATGATGCCCTTTACAGAAGAAGGCCAAACGGCATGAAATTGAAGTATTTTCCTTGGGAGGACGGATTGGAGCTGTTTGCAGAGATACACAGAGGCATATGTGGCTCCCACATAGGGTCAAGATCCCTTATGGGCAAAGCATTCCGGCAAGGTTTCTTCTGGCCCATTGCCCTCCAGGATGCAATGGCATTAGTAACCAAGTGTGAAGCATGCAAGTTTCATTCAAAGAAGCTTCATCAACCATCTCAAGCCCTTCAAAAAATCTCCTTCTCCTGGCCATTTTCGGTCTGGGGGCTTGACATACTGGGCCCCTTTCCCCGTGTTGTCGGGGGCTTTGAGTACTTCTACGTCGCGATTGCCAAGTTCACAAAATGGCCGGAAGTGGAGCCAGTGAGGAAGGTGACTGCGTAGTAAGCCGTCAAGTTCTTTAAGGGACTCCTTTGTCGTTTTGGTGTGCCAAATAGAGTCATCACCGACAATAGCACATAGTTCATGAGCCGCACCTTCATGAAGTATATCCAGGACCTTGGTAGCAAGGTATGCTTTGCTTCTGTTGCTCATCCGAGGAGCAATGGCCAAGCAGAAAGGGCAAATGCTGAAGTGTTGTGAGGCCTCAAAACAAGAACCTTCGACAAGCTGCACAAGTGTGGAAGGTGCTGGATTGATGAATTGCCAACGGTTCTTTGGTCAATCAGAACGACACCAAATCGAGCCACTGGCCAGATACCCTTTGCCCTGGTTTACGGGGCAGAAGTAGTTCTCCCCACTGAACTCATATACGGGTCGCCTCGAGTGCTGTCTTATGATGAGCTTGAGCAAGAGCAATTGTGCCAAGATGATGCAACACTCCTTGAGGAAGATCGTCTTCGAGCTGCTGTGCGAGCCGCTCGCTATCAGCAAGCCTTGCGCCGCTATCATAGCCGCAAGGTTCACGCCCAAAGCCTTGAGGAAGGCGACCTTGTTCTTCGGTGCATTTAGTCTATCAAGAATTCAAACAAGTTGACACCAAAGTGGGAAGGCCCATATCAGGTAATACGAGTCACCAGGCCCGGCGCAGTCCGCCTGGAGACCGAAGATGGCATTCCAGTGAGCAACTCCTGGAATATCAAATATCTTCGCAAGTTTTACCCATAGGGCGCGGTTGCTGGGAGCTCCGGCAACCCCCTTTTTGTACTAGCCTTGCCGCCAAGGCATGTAACCCTATATACAGAGCCAGGTGCAAACCTTGCGCGCAACTAGATAGTTTTTAGCATGTACAGTTTCCTGCTAGTTTCCCTGTTTATATATGTATGTGTATGCATGTGTACTTGTCCAGGATATTATGCTACCTTATATTCTAACAGGTGTTGTGAAACCACCAAGGCTCCATGTCCCTGTCCTCTCTTCCTTCCGGCCGCAGTAACAAGGCCCCAGTAGGAAATTGAGAAGACTGCTTGGCGCAGCGTCCCCATCAATAACTTAATCAGATAAAGTTCCTCCCCTGCCCATTCATGTTTGTAATTTGTGACTTGCGCATTAGAAAACCTTGCCGCTCTGTCTAGACTTGGGCGCTCCCATCCCTGACTCAAACGCTGCTTTGGTCATGGTAGTTGCAGTAACCTTGGGCAAAATAAGAGTTTGGCAGGGGCTGGACCCTGCGCCTGTAACCCGGCATATGTGGTTCTCCGGCAAGCACAGGAGCCTCGGCAAGGTCGATTCCTGGGGAGACTCATTTATTTTCATTAAAGGGGCACTTTTCCTCTGCATGAACGTACACGTGCATGAGTTCCTGGTGAAAGCTCATCTTTTTCATTGATATGTTGATGCAAGTACAGATATTACAGGACATAAGCATGGGCTCAGTAGATTACATTTCCTAGAAAACTAAGATTTGGCAAGTGCCTACAAATTGAGAAAAAGATAAGTGCCCCGTAATCCTCGTTCTTGCCATATTCCTCCCCAGGTACAGCAGGCCGCACAAGGTGACGGGCATGGGGAACTGGGCGATCGAGAGCTTGACGAGGAAGCCCGCCAACCACCATCACCAGGGGCAGCAGGACGAACCCCATGACAAGGCGTGTTGTCGGGGGAGGGAGCGGGCCAGATGATGGTACGGCCACTGGCGGTCAACCGGAGTCGGAGTCATCGTCCCCCCTCCCGCTGCCGTCGTCGTCGCTATCTCTATCCTCCTCGTCGCTGTCGCTCGAGAAGGAGCTTTCGTTGTCAGTGGAGCTCTCCACGCAGCACCCTAAGCAAATTCCGGAGTTCCCCAAGACCTTGACGGGGAGCAGGCCGCTCTCCATTAACTTAAAAATGGAGAATGTGCCTCTCCGTCAAGCTGTGGGCACATGTAGAAGTTTTCCACCCCTGGCGAAGATACATGACGTGAGGGCGAGGAAAGTCAACGTCAACCCATATGCTGCCGTTCCAGCAGCCCCTCATGTGAAGCCTCAAGGACCATGGGGCCTCCTGCTCCATCACCTGGGCGAACGGGGTCGGAATCCGGAGGCGACTATGCACCGGCCTGTACAACCTAATGAAGAACTCATAGGGCTGGTCCCCAATGTGGCCGCCCATCGTTGGTGGAGCCGCCGACGGGGGCACGGCTGGAGCACCGCCCTGTCCACCTCCTCCCTGGGTGCAGCGACGACCTCGACCACGTCCCCTTCCTCTCCCCCTCGTGGTGGGCTCCACCGTCGGAGGCTCCGAGGGAGGAGGAACGTGTTGTCGAGCCGACGCCCTCGGCGGCGCTGTCAAGGAGCCGGCGCGCCCTTTCGCCATGGCGAATAAGAGGAAGATAGCAAGCGGGAGGAAGAGAAGAGGGCTAATGCGGAGAAGCACAATCCCCCCTCCTTCTTATAGAAGAGCAGGACAGGGGCCAGACCACCCAGCCCAAAGGGCGGCCTCCTCGTGTGGCCAATGCGGCTTCTGGAAGCATGGGGATCCAGAGCCGACCCGTTCCCCCAATCAACAAACGCCTGGGTTTCCGCCTCGGTGTTAATGCCCATGTCCTCCGTGTCCACCACCTGCCCTTCCCAAGGCTTAAGGGATACGTGGAGAAGCAGAAGGGGGCGTGAGGACAGGTGGGGGCCGTTTTTTCTACCCTGTGATCGTGGGGTGCGGCGCCATGTAAGCTGCGACCCGAGTCCACTTAGTAAATGAGTAGCGCCCCTGCAGATTCCTTCCTTTTTTAATAAGGTAAGCACAAGCCGCCCCTTTGCTATCAACTGCGAGATGACGCAAGCATGCCGAGGCCATCCCACGCACGACCCCCACGTCACACACTCGACGCCGGTTGTGGGGAAGCGCAACTGACAAAATGATCATGGTGGTTCGCCTCTGCCACCCCCGCCCACGCACTTCATTGGCCCTGGCCCAACTACGCCTTGCGCTTAAGTGTGGCCCAGGCCCGACGGCTACAGTTGGCGTACAAAAGTATGGGGACTTCTGTACCCCTTACTTGTTCTCGGACGATCGCAGCCACGCCTATAGCAGGGCTTGGCGAAGCAGAGGAGGACGACAGGAGGCAGAACAAATATAAGGGATATCAAAAGAAGATGCTAGAAGTGACAAGCAGCAGAATGCTGGCAGGGCCACGCCCGGCAACAAGACTTGCCGAGGCGACCTGCGAGGCCCCCGGCAAGCTCCTTGCGGGGGCAGCTTGCTAAGAGACTAGCAGGGCCTCTACCCTTGGGGTTGAGAGCTCTGACACCATAGACAACGTTGACATCAAGATCTGGAGAGCACATGCCTGATAGCATGCAGCCCCTCATGCAGATTGGCGGGCCATGAATCCATGTGGCAACAGAAGACGAAGACCCCCGACAAGACCCTTGCCGGGGACGACTCCAAGGCCCCCGACAAGTCTTGTTGGGAACAATTGCTGGGCCGCGGCGAGGCCCGCGGTCGGCAAGGTTTGGCCACTTCACCATCACTCCAGTGCGACGATAGGCATGGCAGCTAAGCAAACGCTTGCGTGGCGGCATGCTGATCTTCATGGAAGCATACCATTTCGCCAACGCAGCAGCTGGTTGGCCAGCGTGGCGCTGCATGCCTTGTCGGCCCGGAGGCGTGGCGATTCGAGAAGGAGCAGCGAAGGATGAGATGGCCTCTGTTGCCGTCCCCAATAAAGCGAGAGGACACGTAGGCAACGCATTAAATGCATTTGTCCTACGTTGATCAAGCTATAAGCTTGTACTACTGTAGCTTGCCGCCTCCTGTGTGCCACTGTGGCAACCCCTTTTGTATGAAAGGAGGCCCAAAGCACACAGGGAGAGGATTCGGACTTTTGGACAAAGCACGCATCGTGGCTAGTTCAAAAGCTCAAGAACACACATATAACCAGACAAAGTAGGACTAGGTTATTACGCATCCTTGCGGCCCAAACCTGGATAAAAAATCCTTTGTGTGCTAACGGCTCGACCTGCTCTTCGTGCAACTAACCTCCCCCCCCCGCCGAACGTAGAAGGGATCCTTGTGACCCCATAGGTGATCGGTGTCCCTGACAGGGCAGGCTCACCGCTTCTCCCTACGTTGTCGGGTGTGGGATCTACAACAGGGGTCGCCGCTGGCGGGAGCCTCATCTTCTTGGCGCTGGGGTCTGCCGACTCCATTTTCCTCGAGGGCATCACGTCGAGCTCATTGTTTTGAGAAGAGTAATGAATGACGAGCCTAGTTGTAGCGCAAGTGAAGAAGAAGGGGAGTTGGGGTTTTTCTGTAGTAGTGAGGAAGAATGGGAGCTAGGGTTTCTGTAGGAGTGAGGTGAGGAATTTGGGGGTACAAGTGGGGCAAGTTGACGTGAGGTGGGTGGGAGTGAGGAGGAAGAAGAGCACCCATGTTTTTTGGGGGGGTGTGTGCTGGGTAGCGCCTCTCATTAAGTAAATATATGGGCTTTTGAATTAATTTTATTATTTAATAGGGTTGATGGGCTGTTTTGTCTTGGGCCTAGAGAAACAACTACTACTAGTATAGTGGAGACACTCTACAGCTACCCAAAAAAACAATTAGTACTAGTCCAGTGTATACACTACCGCTTCTGGCTCCTCTGAGGTCATTGAAACGACTCCCTCTACTGAATGTCGTTTTACTTTGGTTCACCAACATGCGAGCCTTGCAGCACGCGGGCCCAAATGCCATCCACCAAATTAGAAGGCGGCATGCAGGCGGAGAGTGATCCCGGTCGTAGCGCGGCAATAACGAGTCGTCATATCACAAAACCCCACCTCCCCGCAGTCTAAGGTTGACGGACGAAGCAACCATCACTTCACTCTTTGCTGAATCCCCTTCTCCCTCACCGTCTTCAAGAAAGCCAACACTCACATCTGCCATTATTCTTCTCTCCCAACGAAGGGAAGGTAAGTTGATCTGTGATGTTGGTATATTTTTGTTTAGAAAAAAATGAACTTTTGCAAAGCAGTAACCGATCTTCACTCTCTTCTTTGTTTCATTGTCATTGCGATTGTTTTTCCTTTCAGTTGTCTCCTAGTATTCGTGAGTTTCATGATGGACCAAGGAGAACCAGGCAAAGATCTACCAAAGTTGGAGCAGACGCGGGAGGCTGATCCAGACGAGACAGCGGGCGCCAAGAAGATGGAGGCAGCCACCGAGCCGACCCCAGATACGCTCATGGCCACTACTGAGATGGTCAACGCCCCATTTGAGGTCACAGCCCCCATGGCCCTACAGGAGAAGTTTCCCCCTTCAAGGATGTGTCCCCCTGATGAGCTCCCCAATGTTATTTTCTTCTTTGCCGATCTCGATTGTGGTTTTTCATCAAAGTATGTGGTGATTAATAATGCAAAATTTTATTAGCTTCGATGCCATGCTACCTTCCCTGTCATGCATACTTTTGACTCTAGATAGTGGTTTAAATAACTTGTGTTTCTTATATTGGGAAGTAATTCAGAATTTATTTCTGTTTCAAAGCCCTGATGTAGACAAGGATTGTGTGGTTGTACATGTCACTCACTATGAGGCGGATGCCCTGAATATACGTACCAGGAAAACAAAGTTCTTATGCTATTGGATCCTAGAAGCCATTTACACTTATACCAATGTCGAGATGTATTCCGGCCTTACTGTTGTCAGGCGTGTTGTCCAGTGTGCACTGAAGCACAAGAAGATCAAAGCTAATCCTTCGTTTGTGAGGCATACCATTCTTGTCAAGCTTACGCAGGAAGATGACGTGGCATGCCTCCACAAACAAGTTTATGAGTGGCAAAGCCACAAGGTTATGTTCAGGAAGATTGACATGATTGAGCTGTTGTCGGACGTCCTCGATGATGTTCAAGGCAAGGTTCGTCTTGTGTCCATCCCAACTTAGATCAAGGCATGAAGTAGTTGCCCCGGCTAGTGTTTAATAGTAGTTTTGATTGTGTCTAATTATCCGAACCTTTCCTATTATTGAGCCCTCTGGGCTAGAAATCTGTTTGAATCCATCTATGGGAACTACTGCTACTTTTGTGTGCCCGTGAATCATGTGAGAACTATCCTAATTGTTGTTGAAATAGATGCGTCCTCACTAGTTTTTTCATGTAACTAGCAAGATGCCTGTGCGTTGCATGGAACATCAAGATGTATTCGTATGAGTAGTTTATCTTGTGAGATAAAAGGATGAACGAGGGAAGGCCTTATTTGCAAATGTGGAGAGGGGTGTGGGTATCTTTTTACAAAATTGCCATAGTTTCCTTCCTATCAGTCAGATATAAAATTGGACGGCCTATATTGCAGAATGGCAGTCACACCATCATCACCAACTTTGTTTTTTATAAGAGTAGAGATATGGCATGGTAAGACATCAGTTGTCACGGATATCATACGAGCAGTGTGTCTTTGATGAAATAGAGTAGTCGTTTGAGAACTGTGCGCTGACGTATACATAGGGTACTTAAGGCTGGTTAAGTACTTGTAAACAATATTGGTGCTACCCCACTTGTAAGAAGTTGTGCAAAACATGACACATTGGCACAACTCGCTTCAACACTAGAAAAGTCGGTTATCGACCAGCTAACAATCAATAATCTATTGTCTAAAATATAAGTAACTACGTATCTTGTTACACTGGTTCATGCAGTTAATTGAGACCACAATGTAAATTCCAAATGTTCACATGCTAGTCCAGCGTTCATGTGGAATATTCACATTAAACTTGGCTTCATAAAATACTTGAAAAGCATAAGTTAAGCAATTTTGTACATCACAATGATTCATAGAACATAACAAACATTTACTAGTTCACTGCAAAAGACAAAGTTCTCAGAAGGTTTACAAATCAGGAAAAATCAAGCAAGGCTTCTCTGAGCAAAGGGCCTTCCTAGGCAGGCTTTAATTTCCTGGATTTCACTCTGATTTTCCTAGTTGCCACCATCCAGGGTTACGTTCTCTCATTCCAGAATAACCAATTATAATTGTGTTCTCAGTTGGAATGCTGAACTGAACCATGTAGTGTACTAACCATCTGAACTTCTTGTGCAGTTCCACTAAATTTAAGCACCGCTATTTGGAGAAATAAGCAAACCACAATGCCTCTTGTCCGTGAACCTGTCCCAAAAACCTCCATGAAGCCATGCCAACTAGTCCTCTATCCATGGATGAACTGGGAGAAAGTGCATCCCTAACTAGGATGCAGTTGTTTTCGCTCGTCCCTGCACTACAATCAGGAAGTAAAATGTACGAATCAACTTCTTTTAGATTGCGTTGGTCATTCTACCTAGTTACTACCAATGTAGGAATACCTGGAATATGGGTGGTTAGACGATGGCAACTAGGAATAGTCATCTCATTTTGTGCAATTCTACCAAAACTGAGGTGTGTACTTTTGATTGTGCAGATTGAAACGATATGGAGACACACATCCCTGTTTGCGCAAATATGAAATACGGCTATTTAAATAGTGACAGTTATTTGCAGTGGCCTAATATTAATAGCATCATCTATTGTGTTATAATTGGCACTAGATTGACAGTATGAAAGTGCCCTTAAGTAAGAAGTAATATCACATCACATCAACACTGCCACTAGATTAACATGCATAACAATAGCATTAGTATTACTATCATGAAAGTAGCACATGGTCAGTAAATGGGCAATCATATTTGTGGAGTTCCACTGGGATGAAGCAATGTTAGCGGTGTGCGATTTAAGTGTAACTGCGAAAACACAATTCATGGGAAATAAAGCAAGACGGAAGCACTTCATACAATGGTGATGGCATCGCTTCAATTTATCGACGGCACTAGACCATTACTTAATAGTGACATTAGGTGGCATTGCTTAAATTTATCGATGGCACTAGACCATTACTTAATAGTGACATTAGGTGGCATTGCTTAATGCTTCATGTGATTTTTAACGGTAGCGATATGGGCGTAGGGACAGCAGGAGCATAAAGTGGTGATGCAGATGTGGTTGCCGATAGCGGCAAACACTCAGGCAACATGTCTGCATTTGTCCCATCTTTTATCTCCTCGATGACATTTTCCTATGTGAGCACAGGAAATCTAGACCTGCTCGTTCTCCTTGGCGTTGTCCCCCAACACCCCTCACTTTCTTTCCTTTTTCGACCAAGAGACAGGTCCACTTCCCCCACCCTTCGCCATCCACCATGCTTTCTTTGCCTTTTCAACCAAGAGACTAGTTGGGTAGCCAGTATCTACTACTTTCCCCCATTTCCTCTTAGAACGAAGTCCTACATTCATGCTACAACTTTCCCACTTTCTTCCCTGTTTGAACCAACTCTTAGATTTTAACAGTATGAACTAGCTTTATCTCTAAGAATAGTAAAATCTAGGTGGCTTTGGAATAGCCAACGGAAGTAGAAAATATCCACACGCAGCCACGTGGGGAGCTGGGGCAGTAGAGCAAGGCAGGTTTCGAAGGAATATATACCCGAGGGTCGTCGGCATGTGGCAAAGATGGCATCGGGAGACCGCATCTTGGCAACAATAACGCAGGGAGGAAGAAGGGGTCCGAGGCCCTCCCGAGCCGGTGCTGTCTTGGAGAGAATGGCACGGCCGCTCATCGGGATGCGCGGGCAGCTGTTGGTCTCCTCCCTCGCCGCCGACGATTGCGTGAACGATGCACCTACACCCCTGCCCCGGTTGAGGTGGTTCGGCCGGATTTGTGGCTAGCTATGAGCATAGAGAGAGTGTGGCCACCTATGTCTTGCTTAGATCTGGACAGCATGAGAGAGTGAAAGAGAGGAACCCTAGTAAAGCAAGCACTGAGGCTCTTACTTATTTATATAGTGGAGTGAATTTGTTGTACCAGCCGTTATTAAATTACATACACGCGAACCACTATTTTCATATAAAGTTCAAGTAAAAGTGAAAATCAATCAATAACGTGCCAGCGCTTCCAGGACGCACAATATTGTACCATTCATGTGTGGTCCCCGACCATCCATCAAGTTTGAAACTAGACTAGTCAAAATGTCAACTGGGATGCCTCTTTGTAAAAAAATGTGCTCCTGGCTTCAAAAAAAGCGGTCCTACGTGTACCCACGAGTGGGTGTGAGAGAACTAGTATGTGTACCTGTTCAATGTAGTGCATATAACTTTATTGAAAATTCAAACCTCGCAAACTTTTTCGTATACCAAAATGCAAATATAGAATACCAAGTATATATCATTTCATTCATCTTCAAGAGCTAACTATAAATATGGGGGAGGAGTGTACAAAGGAGACCGCCGTATCACCTATAGCAATTTCAACCATCCTTTGTTGTGGAGGAATATCATAGGAACTCTATATGCTATGATTTTTATAGGATTTTTTCTTCATAGGAATAGATTAATATACTCCAAATTACAAAGGAAAATAAACATGATATCATTTTTATAGCTTTAGAGCCACATGGTTCATATGAATGGATTCCTATACTCCCACAATTTCAATGGAAAATAAACATTATCGTATATTCAATAGAAAAGTACCTATGATGTGAACCAAATGACATCTATTTTCTAATCCCTCCTCATAGTAATTGAGATACAAGTCATCTCTATATTCAATAGAAAAGTTCCTATCATGTGAACCAAATGACATCTCTTTTCCAATCCCTACTCATAGGAATTGAGATACATGCCATCTCTTTCCCTACAACTTCCATGTATACATCTTCTATTCCTGAATAGCTAGTACAATCCACTAGTAGCTTTTTTCCTGGACATGCAACTATGGGACAAGAACACGTCATGCGTGCAAGTCATAAATCACATTGTTTTTGTACTCTATGCATGCAAGCACCACATCATCAATTCGTGCATGTTAGTCATAAATTCTTTCTTGCATTAAATTTTGTATTGACAATGTATATGTTGGTCACTGCACACATATGTAGTTCACATTCACATTTTTGTTAGAACTGTCATTCTTTTAACTGCAATTCATTTTTTTCTCTTTGTATTACATTTTAATTTTAAGGATACACTCACTTCCCATTAGTTATAGATATTTTTGGAGGAACTTTTTCGCATTATTCTGAGTAGCAAATTTCACGCGGCCGCGGTTATATCAAAATGCGGGGCCCATGCATCATTGCCTTTTGGTGAAACCTACGTCCAAAATTTTTTGTATGTATATCTCCACTGGTCCCTGAACCCAAAATGTTGCTCCGTTCTCGTAAAACCAAGTGGCCACCCATATTAAGGTGTCGACTCGAACTCAATCCCTCTCCCGTTCACGACAGCGTGGCCCCGCACGCTGCAGTACTCCTACAAACCCTACCCACCACACGCATCATCGATTTTCTTCAAGAGGACGAGGGAGAAGCGGATTTGTAGTTGATGCTCCTACCCTAGGACGCCCTAGGTAGCTGCCGCACGCATCATTGGTTTTCTTTTTTCTTTATGCTCTTGCACCCTAGAGTGAAATGATGGTTGCTTCGTCTGTCCAACTTAATGCGGGAAAGGTGGGGCTTTGTGATTTGACAACTCATCACTCATTTACTACTACTACGGTGCTACGACCGAGGTGCCTCCAAGTCCAACCGCTGCTCCAAACTTTAATTTGGTGCATCACACGTGGAACAAGACGGTGGATGAGTGACATGTCAGCCAAAGGGGTCCTGTTAAGTGTTTCGCGAGTTTGGACTGACCCTACTAAATTGCTACGCCAACACGACAAGTGTAGCCTGCCACTTGGTTTTGCTCCTTGGTGAATCCTGACTATATTGATCGAAAGAGATACTACTCCCTCTGTCTCGGTTTATAGGGCGTGCACGTATCCATTTAACTAACTAAATATAAGTTATATGTCACAAAAAGTATACCATTGGATTCTTAACAGGATGTAGTTTCTAAACATATTTTTTCATCACATATAATACATGTACGCCTAGTTAAATTCTCAACCTGGAACAACATGCATGCCCTATAAACCGAGACGGAGGATGTAGTAAAAATGAGATGATTTTACCGAGCGGTGGGCGGGGGAGCGTGGCCTGTCATGTGGTCCCACGTGTCATGATGTACCAAGGCGATGTGTGTCCCTCTTAAGGTAGAACAATGGCAGAAGCAATACGTGGTTTTCTTGAAGGAGATGATGGCGAAGTGGAATCAGCGAAATGTGAAATAATGGTTGCTTCATCCATCTAGGGAAAGGTGTGGCATTGTGATTTTATGTCTCATTGCTCATTACTACTACTGGGGTGGTATGATTGGGTGCGTCCCCCTGCTGTTCTGCACTGTTATTTGGTGCATGACACGTCGACCCGGTTGCTATATCCCACATGTCAGCAAGAGGAAGTACATAATTCATGAAAGAGAGCGTCTCCACTCTTTTAGTACGACAGAGGAGTACAAGACACAGCTTGGTTTTTGCTGCTTCACGCGATCCATCAATACAAAACTGGACTAAAAAAGGTGAGGGCAGGTCTTTTCCCGCGTGGCAGGCAGGGGAGTTTGGCATAGTCTATTCGAGGCAACGAGGCAGGAAGGGAAACATGCAATTAAAGGTTGAGCAATTAAGTTTTGGGAAAATCTGATTTTGCGGGGTACGTACCCACTATGGAGGTAGTACTACTTACTACTCCCTCCTTTCCGGTTTATAGGGCTCATCTAAAAAACTCGTTTTTCTGTTTTATAAGTCTGAATTCTACTAGTAGTACTTACCATCACATGTTTGGATTTCAAGGTGCATTAAATCACCAGATGTAAGCAGTATCAAGAGAAAACTCACCAATGCATGTATAAGTTCATGGAAATTTAGTGGTCATGCATGCATTCGCTGTAATTAATACATCGGTAAACATAACTTTTTGAGAAAAAAACGAGTGTACTAATTAAGTACTTGTGCAAACTATAAAATTAATTCCACCACTCACTGTCTACCTTGGTTGGATTTGAGCCATAAAACGGGAAAGGAGGGAGTAGTAACATAGTCTATAGGGTAGCTTGTTGCGCCACGGACTCCATGGAAATTGTTGTAGTACTACTCCTATGTACCACTGTACTACTCCTACTAGTACTAAAAGACATATATTTCAAACAATATGATAATCTCTCTAACCAAGGTAGAGACGAGCAATATATATACGTCTAAGGCTGGTCATAGTGGGGAGTAACTTAGACTAGTAACATGCATATGTTACTAGGCTATGTTACTACCTTCATAATGGGTAGTAACATATGGATGGTAACATGCAAGCCTTCATTAATTGAGATATAGACTCATTTTACCTCGGGGTGAGTTATGTTATGGTAACATATTATGTTACCACAAGCATCTCTCTCCTCATTAACTCCATGCCACATAAGCATATTTGCCTTGGGATGTGTTATGTTACTACCTAACTTAGTCCCACTATGACTAGCCTAACGGAGAGTGTAGTAAAATTTTCTCCTGGTCCTGCGAGCCACCGCGCGCATGGGCGCGGGAGCAGGCGAATGCGTAGTAAGTAATCTTCTCCTCGTCCTACGACTCTGCGAGCCACCGCACTCGTGGGCAGGGGAGAGGGCGTACTATGAAATCTTCTCCTCGTTCTGCGAGTTGATGGGACAAATCAAAAGTAATACAGAGCATCTCTAGTGTATTGAGCCTTGCCTCTAAGGTAGGCCCCACATGGTTTGCCTCTTATCAACTGAAAAAACCATAATGCATAGAGACTCTAACTAGCCTCTAATGTGGGCACTAGCAGAAATTTAAAAAGTATTGATTAGCACCACATTTGTCCAATTAGTACTATTTCTCTTGTACTCCTACTTACTTATGCTTCCTAAGGCTAACAAGTGGGACCAGATGGATTGTTACATTGTTAGAGGCAGCCTCTAAGGTTAGACACGATGCTAGTCAAGTTTTTGTTAGAGGCAGTTCATGCAATGTATAGAGGATGCCTCTAAGAGGAGAGAGAGGGCTTAGAGGAAACAAAAAGCATACATTGTGCCTACTTTCCGGTCTACATGACTCAATTTGAAATCTGCAATGTATCCATAATAGATGCTGAGTGGTGGAATATATTTGTTACTTCCATAGTTCGCAAAAGTACTGAGCATGTGAGATGGCGAACAGAGGGATTACGATACCATTAGTACTACAGTTCTTTTGGAAGGGTTGTAGTAGTCTAGTAGTCCCTCCCATTCACATGTTCACATTTCAAGCTTCTATAAAAACGTTGCACGCAAGGATTAAGAGAAACCTCAGCAATGCATGTACTCCCTCAATCCATATAGGGTCTAAAACGTGTTTTGGAGGCTACTTTGACCACATGTTAGAGCAATAATATGACATCTAACTTACACAAATCTTACCATGAAATTCGTACGTGGTCATTATACTGCTAACACAATGCATGCGTTGTAATTAGTATGTTGATACAGTAGTAAACACTCAATATCTAGTAGTACTAGTAGTACTCCACACTACTACTACTACTACTACTACTACTACTACTACTACTACTACTACTACTACTACTACTACTACTACTACTACTACTACTTACTACTACTACTACTACTACTACTACTACTACTACTACTACTACTACTACTACTACGAGGCCATCCAACTGTGTCCCGGTAGAAGACCATGGACACTAATTATTCGTTCATATTTATATTCGTTTTCACACAGCAAAATATCCATGAAAAAAACAAATGGCAAAATCTCACGGTGAACAATGGGATTTGAATGTGCTGGTAGGGATCGGGCTGGGAGGGGCTGTTTGGATCTTGCTCGGGGTAGCCAAAATATTGGCGACCCTTTTGTCCACTCGTGCCTTTGCCACCGATGAACGAGGAAGAGCTTGGGTGCTAATGCGTTGGAGTGCACAAGCTGTGCTTTTTTTGTCCCACCATGCCACCCGAGCCGGCTGCAGACCGAACCCACAAATTACGCCATCCAACCATAGCCGATGTCGATGTACAAAAGTACGGGCTCTTCTGTACCCCTTACTTGCGCATGGGCAGTCGTAGCCACACCTGCGGCAAGGCCTGGCAGGGCAGCAGAAGACAAAACACCAGACTATCAAGATAGCACTCGAGACAATGAACAAAGAATAGATGACAAGCTGGACTTCCCCCGAAACATCCTTGCCGGGGCTACGGCTTGCGTAGCACCGGCAAGCTCATTGCCGGGGCAACCTGCGAAGCACCAGCAAGGCCATCACCGTTGAGGCTGATAGTTCTAACACCATCGACAACGTCAAGGCCAAGAATTTGGAAACACATGCATAGTAGCATACAAATCTTTGTGAAGATTGGTAGCCTGCGGGTCCACATGGGACCAGAATACGAAGACCCCCGACAAGACCCTTGCCAGGGATGACCGCGAGGCCCCCGGCAAACCTTGCCGGGGACGATCGCGGGGCCACAGCCAGGACCGCACCCGACAAGGATTTGCCACCTCATCACCGCTCCAGCGCGATGACCAGCTTGCCTAGACAGACGTTTGCGTGGCGGCATGCAGATCTTCATGGAAGCTCTACCACCGCGCCAACATAGCAACTACCTAGCCAGCGTGGCACTGCATGCCTCGTCAGCCTGGAAGCGTATCAAAGCGAGGAGGGGCGGCGACTGACGGGACGACTTTTGTTACCGTCCCCGATAAAGTAAGAGGGCACGTAGGCAGCGCATTAAATGTGTTTGTCCTACGGTGCCAAGCGATAAGCTCATACACTATAGCTAGCTTTCCACCTCCTGTGTGACACTATGGTGACCCGCTTGACATATAAAACGAGGCCCGAGGCATACTAGTAGAGGATTCGGACTCTTTGGACTAGGCGTGCACCGCAGTTAGTTCAAGAGCTCAAGAACACATAATATACACACAAGCATGACTAGGGTATTACACATCTTTGCGGCCTGAACCTGGGTAAAAATCCCTCGCACTGCTCACTACTAGACCCGCTCTTCCTACAACTCCTCTCCCCGCCAACCGTAGAAGGGATCATCCCTGATCCCTTAGGTGTTTATTTTCCCGACATCCTTGGCATGCCAGGTAGGTGGAGTTAGTTGTGAGAATCTAGTCTAGCAGTTATTGCAACACTTTTCTTCATCTCCATGGCTCCGAAGAAGAAGGCGATCGCAGCGGTCGGTTCTTCTGGAGCAGTTTCGCTCGTGCTAGCATGGACGGGCGACGTGGTGGACTCTGGTGGATGAGGAGATCAAGATCGTCCACGCCACCCAGATACGAGAAGCCTGGCGAGCGACATCGTCCACAGCGGCGATGACGATCTGCACTGCGCTACCTTCGGGTTGCACGGGGACCTCCAATGGCAGAAAGACGACCCCGTCAGTGAACCCGACGTGGCCCTCTCAGCTCATGTGCGACGAACAGTGCCGTGATGTTGAGGACCCCGGGTGTCACCGTGGCAAGAGCCCTTAGCGTCACTCTCAAGACGCGGAGGGTCGACATGATGGAACTCCTTCTAACATAGTTAGAAGTCCGAGTCCCTCCCATTCCTCACGCATGTCGCTGCTACCGACACGAGCAGATGCATTAGCGTGAGTGCAGCTACTCATCGACTTTCCTCCTGCTTTGGAGAAGCAACAAGAGTGGAGGGCTGCCATCCAAAGCCTTATTGGCCACGCCAACAGGGATGGCCACCGAGAAGCAAGTCCCTCGCGGCGCGGGACCATCGAGCCGGCGTGCGTTGATAGTGGAAGCATTGGAGGCGCTGCAACCACGGTGCACTGCCCTCCACCACGGCCAGCCCGTCGGGTTGACACCCCTGATAACGTGTCCACGACATCGTCTGACCCACGAGCGCGTTGTGACCAACGTCAAGTTCTTCGGGAGCGGCTCAAGGAAGACGCCCGAACCACTATCAAGCAGCGACAGGAGGCGCATCACCAATCTGATAGGCATGTTGGGCCTACTGCGTACATGCCTGCGCTGGGGGATGCTGGCGACTTGCCCTATGCAATAACTTGTGCAGCGTTCACCCATGAGCTGCGACAGTTCCAGTGGCACCCACACGTTCAAACCGGAGGTCCCAGAGAAGTATGACGGCAAGACCCATCCGTCTGAGTTCCTAAGCGTCTAGACCATCGCGATGCAAGCTGCTGGAGCACGAGATGACAAGGTACTCGCCAATTATTTCCCGTTGCATGTGATCCCTCAGAGGGACAGCGAATGCTTGCGCAAGTACATACAGAGATTCAGCCATGTGCAATACAACATCCCCGATGTTCATCCTGCCGCTATCATCAGCGCGTTCCATCAGAACATGCACAATCGTAAGATACGTGAAGAGCTGGCAATGAACAATGTTCCGGATGTTGCCGAACTATATGTGTTGGCGGAAAGATGTGCCCGAGCTGACGAAGGAAGGAAGTACCCCGGCGAAGATGCCGACGTGGGAATTTATTCTGAGGATGAAGACGCCGTCGCCCTAGCAAAGAAGGGCCAACGATGCAATAGGAAGCGCAAGGGCAAGACTGTGCTTGTCGTCGAAGAATCCGGTGACCCTGACACCGCTAAGAAGGCCAAGGTTGACGACCCAGGCAAGGAGATTGCCAGGTGCAACACCTGCTGGGCGTTGGTTGCTACCGGCAATTCAGAGGGCTTCGATAAGCAGTATTGCAAGATCCACTGTACCAAGGGCCATGACCTCCAGAACTGCCGCCAAGTCGAGTAGCTGATGGAGAAGCAGAGGGCTGAATACGAGAGACGAGACAAAGAAAAGGGCCAACATGACGCTGAGCGATCTGGCAAGAAGCGCCGCGGCCGGGGAGGTTGCCATGACAAGGAGAAGCAACAAGAGAGGCCTGTCTGAGGCCACAATTAGAAAGAGGAAGATGACGATCATGATGATGATGACGAGTCCACTGAGCATGAGTTTCAGAAGGCAACAGAGGTCATGTGTGTTGACGGAGGTGCCTTGTTGCATTCTTCGCACCGCCACTTAAACAGTGGGTGTGTGAGATTAATGCGATGGAACCGATGGTCGACGCCCAGAAGCCACTAAAGTCGTCCCACAGACCTATCATTTTTGACACCGAGGATCACCCTGATCGCATAACCGCGGTCAGTTGTTTGCCGTTGTTGGTCTCACCAATGATACACAACCTCAAGGTAACAAAAATGTTAGTTGACGATGGGGCGGGCCTGAACTTGATCTCGCCCAACGTGATCAAGAGGCTGCAAATTCCTCATGAAGACCTCAAGGAAATGGTACATTCCAAGGGATCAATCCAGGGAGAAGTTAGCCCAAGGGATAAGCCACGCTACCAGTTACATTTGGTGGAGACCTAAACTACAGGACAGAGAAGATCGTTTTTGATGTCGCATAGATCCCGTTGCCATATAACAGGATCCTTGGCCATCACACTACGCGTACAACAAGCTAAAGATGCTTGGCCCAATGAGCATTATCACCGTCAGCTGCGATAAGAGGGATGCGCTCATTTGTGCCAACCAACTCTACTGAGAAACAGTTGCAGCGTCCGCCGCCAAAATACTTGCTCTAGCCGCCGAGAAGAAGAGCCGCAAGGCTTCGGCCACAGACAAGACTCCTGCACTCACTCCGGCAAACGCGCCTCTTCTGAGTGCTGCGTTCCCCCTGAGGACGTGCCAGAGAGCTCTACCGGCAAGAGCAAGAAGTCCAAGGTGGCCCCACCAGAAACCAAGAAGGTACCCGTCAAGGAGGATGGAACGGGCGGAGCTTTTACCATAAGCTCCACCCTTGAAAGCAAATAGGAAATCGCGCTCATCGCCTTCCTGCGGGCGAATGTCGATGTGTTTGCATGGCAAGCATCCGACATCCCCGGTGTTCCCAAGGAGGTGATTGAGTACCACCTTGTTCTCTGTCCCCATGCACGACCTGTCAAGCAAAAGGCCAGAAAGCAACCTTTGGAACGACAAGAGTTTATCATCGAGGAGGTTAGGAAGTTCGAAGCGGTGGGTTTGGTCAAGGGAGTACTCCACCCAACATGGTTGGCCAATCCAGTGGTAGTGCGTAAGGCGAATGGAAAATGGAGGCTATGTTCGACTATACTGATATCAATAAAGCTTGTCCAAAGGATCCTTTTCCATTGCCATGCATCGACTAGATAGTGGACTCCACTGCCGGGTGCGGCCTACTATCGTTACCTGACGCCTACTCAGGATATCATCAGATCTTCATGAAGAAGAAAGATGAAGAAAAGACCGCGTTCATCGCCCCATGTGGTACGTACTATTTCGTATGAATGCCTTTCTGGTTGAAAAGTGTTGGTTCAACGTTCGACCGAGCAATCCAAATTGGTTTTGAGCCCCAACGACATAGAAATATCGAAGCCTATATGGATGATATGTGGTCAAAACCAAGGACAAGGCCACGCTCATGCAGGATCTGGAGGAAACCTTTGTAAATTTGCGCAAGATCAACCTCAAGCTCAACCCAGAGAAGTGTGTGTCCGACGTCCCATCCGGCAAAGTTCTTGGGTTCTTTGTGTCTCAACACGGAATAGAAGCAAATCCTGACAAGATCAAGGCGATTGAGCAGATTGAGGCGCCTAGACTAGTCAAGGATGTCCGTAGGCTTGCCGGCTGCGTTGCCCCCCTGAGTAGTTTCATCTCTAAATCTGCTGAGCGTGCCCTCCCCCTTTTCAAGATTTTCAAAAAGGCGGGTCCAGTGAAATGGACTCCGGAGGCAGAGGCACTACTGCAAGATTTAAACAGGTACCTCTCCTCTACGCCAATACTAGTCACGCCCAAACCACAAGAGCCGTTGCTACTATATTTAGCAGCAACGAATCATGTGGTCAGTGCTGCGCTAGTGGCGCAGAGAGAAGTTTAGGAAGAGGCAACGGTAGTGGCAAGGCCGTCAGATGAGGAACCGGGGCCGGTAGACCCCCCGGCAGAGCCACGTCCCGGCAAGACGGAGTTTGCGCAAGTGAGGGAAGTAAGGCAGAAAAGAAAGTGGTGCAGCACCCAGTCTATTTTTTCAGCACCCTGTTGTAGGGGCTAGATCAAGGTATTTTACTATGCAGAAGCTGCTTTTCGGCCTCCTCATGGCCTCGAGAAAGCTGTGTCACTATTTCCAAGCACATAAGATTACCGTCATCACTCGCCTCCCGTTGCAATGAATTTTGCACAACCCGGATGCAACTGGGATGATTGTGGAGTGGGTGTTGGAACGGTCAAGCTTTGGACTCAAGTTTGAAAGTACTTCGATGATCAAGAGTAGAGCCTTGGTGGAGTTCATAGCCGAATGGACCTCCACGCCCGACGAAGAAGATCAAGAGACCACTCTTCCCGGCAAAAGATGCAAGCAGTCATTGGATTATGTACTTTGATGGGGCTTTCCCGCTGCAAGGTGCTGGTGCCGGCGTGCTACTCGTCGCGCCCATCGGAGAGTGTCTCAAGTACGTGGTCCAGATGCATTTTCCTCGGGAAAGGTCGACAAACAATACCGTAGAGTATGAGGGGCTGGTTGTCGGTCTCAGGATCGCGGTGGACCTCGGAATCAGGAAGCTCATCATCAGAGGTGATTCGCAGCTTGTTGTCAAATAAGTCAACAAGGATTATTAGACCCCGCTGATGGAGGCCTACATGGATGAAGTGAGGAAGTTGGAGGAGCGCTCTAACGGTCTGCAAGCAAAGCATGTTCCTCAAGCAGAGAACAACATTGTCGATGACTTGTCAAAACGCGCTGCCCTCAAGTTGCCTGTGGAACCGGGTACCTTTGTGCTTCAGTTAACCCAGCCATCCATTGAACCATCAGCAGGATAGAAGAAGCGAAGGAAAGCGGGCCCCGGCAAGTACTTTCCCGCTGAGCTCGCTGGAGCCGCTGGCAAGGAAGTTGCCGGGTACCCCAAGCTTGTAGGGAAGTAGCAGCCTTCGACAGGGCGCCAAGCCCTGCCTGTAGAGACAGCTTCCCCCGTGGAAGAAGACATGCCTTTAGTCCTTACCGTCGAGCCTCAGGCTCTAGCATGGGCACAACATACTGTTCGTTTCCTCCAAACAGTGGAGCTCCCTGAGGAGCAGGAAGAAGCAAAAAAAGTAGCCCGTCGGTCCAGCATGTACCAGTTTGTGGATGATGTCCTGTACAGAAGGAGACTGAACGACGTGAAATTGAAGTGTATTCCTCGGGAGGATGGACTGGAGCTGTTGGCAGAGATACATGGAGGCATATGTGGCTCCCACATAGGGTCAAGATCCCTTGCCGGCAAAGCATTCCGGCAAAGTTTCTTCTGGCCCACCACTCTCCAGGATGCGACAACACTAGTAACCAAGTGTGAAGTGTGCCAGTTCCATTCAAAGAAGCTTCATCAACCAGCCCAGGCCCTTCAAACAATTCCTCTTTCTTGGCCATTTTCGGTCTGGGGGCTCGACATACTGGGCCCCTTTCCCCGTGTTGTCAGAGGCTTTGAGTACTTGTATGTTGTGATTGACAAGTTCACAAAGTGGCCGAAAGTGGAGCTAGTGAGAAAGGTGATAGCACAGCCAGCCATCAAGTTCTCCAAGGGACTCATATGCTGTTTTGGTGTGCCAAACAGAGTCATCACCGACAACGGCACACAGTTCATGAGCCACACCTTCATGCAGTATATCCAAGACCTTGGCAGCAAAGTTTGCTTTGCTTCTGGTGCTCATCCAAGAAGCAACAACCAGGCAGAAAGGGAAAATGCTGAAGTGTTGCGAGGCCTCAAAACAAGAACTTTCGATAGGCTCTACAAGTGTGGAAGGCGCTGGATTGATGAATTGCCAACGGTTCTTTGGTCAATCAGAATGACAACAAATTGAGCCACTGGCTAGACACCCTTTCCCTGGTATACGGGGCAGAAGTAGTTCTCCCCACGGAACTCATATACGGGTCACCTTGAGTGCTCGCTTATGAGCTTGAGCAAGAGCGGTTGCACCAAGATGATGCAACGCTCCTTCAGGAAGATCATCTTCAGACTGCTGTGTGAGCCGCTCGCTACCAGCAAGCCTTGTGCCGCTACCATAGACACAGGGTTCATGCTCGAATCCTTGAGGAAGGCGACCTTGTTCTTTGGCATGTTCCAAGAGTTCAAACAAGTTGACACAAAAGTTGGAAGGACTTTATTGTGTAATACGAGTCACCAGACCCGGTGCAGTCCACCTGGAGACCGAAGATGGCATTCCAGTGAGAAACTCCTGGAATATCGAACATCTTCACATGTTTTACCCGTAGGGCGTAGTTGCCGGGAGCCGCGGCAACCCCCTTTTGTACTAGCCTTGCCGGCAAGGCATGTAATCCTATGTACAGAGCCAGGCGCATACCCTGTGCGCAGTCAGATAACTTTTAGTAAGTGCAGTTTCCTGTTGATTTCCATGTTTTATAGATAAGTCTATGCATGCTTGTCCAGGATATTATACTGCCTCTGATCCTAGCAAATACTAATGGACCGTTAAGTCTTAAATGCTCCTATCCTCTCTTCTTTCCAGCCACAGTAAAGGTGATCGGCCCCGCCGTTCCTGTCGTGGACTTGGCTCCAACGAGAGGCTGAGAAGACTACCCGGCACGTTGTCCCTGGCAACCCAAAAAGATAAAGTTCACCTCTTGTCCATCCATGTTCGTAACCCATGACTTGTCCATTAGAAAACCCTTCCAGTCTTTTTAGACTTAGGTGCTCTCATCCTTGACCTGAACGCTGCTTCGGTCAGAATGGTCGCAACAACCTCTGATAAAAAGAAATTGGCAGGGGGATGGGCCGTTTGTTTGTAACCCGACAGATGTAACTCTCCGATGGGCACATAGGGCACCGGCAATATAGCTTGCCGGGAAGACTCGTTTATTTACATTGAAGAGGCATTTCGCCTCTGCATGGACGTACACATGCATGAGTTCCCGGCAAAGCTCATCTTTTTCATTAATATGCTGATGCAAGTATGAATGTTACAGAACATAAGCATGGACTCGAGAGATTACATTATCTAGAAAGTTAAGATTTGGCAAGTGCCTACAAATTAAAAGAAGATAAATGCCCCGTAACCCCCATTCTTGCCCTTTTCCTCCCAGGTACGGCAAGTCCAGGTGGAGACGGGCATGGGGAATGCGTCGATGGTGAGCTTGGTGGGGTAGCCCGCCGACCACCGACGCTAGAGCCAGCAGGACACAACCCTTGGCAAGGGTTGTTGCCGGGGGAGGAGGCGGAGCAAATGATGGTGCTGCCATTGATGGTCAGTTGGAGTCGGAGTAGTCGTCCTCCCGCCCGCTGTCGTCGTCATTGCTGGCACTATCCTCCTCGTCACTGTCGCTCGAGGAGGAGCTTTCGTCATCCGTGGAACTCTCCACGCAGCACCCTAAGAGGATTCTTGAGCTCCCAAAAACCTTGGCGGAGAGCAGGCCATTCTCCATTAACTTGAAATGGAGAACGTGCCCCTTCAACAAGTTATGGGCACGTGCAAAAGTTTTCCACCCATGGCGAAGATACATGACGTGAGGGGCGGGGAAGTTGATGTTGACCCACATGCTACCATTCCCACAGCCCCTCATGTGCAGCCTCAAAGCCTACGGCGGATCCTGCTCCATCACCCGAGCGAACGGGGTAGGGAGGCTGAGATGGCCACACACGCGCTTGTACAGCCTAATGAAGAACTCGCAGGGCTGATCTTGATGTGGCCGTCCATTGGAGGAGGGGCCTCTAGTGGAAGCGCAGCCGGTGCGCCGCCCTGACCTCCTCTTCCCCGGGCACCACGGCGACCTCGGCCTTGTCCCCTTCCTCTCCGCCTCGCGGTGGGATCCACCGCTGGAAGCTCCGGAGGAGGAGGAACGCGTTGTCGAGCAAAAGCCCTCATCGGCGCCATCTAAGCACCAACATGTCCTGTAACCATGGCGAATGGGCTAAGTAGAAGGAGGAGAAGAAGGCGAGTACGGAAAAGCACCGTCCCTCTCACTTATTATAGAAAGGTAGAACCGAGGCATGGCCTCCCAGTCCAAGGGGTGGCCACCCCACTCAACCAATGCTGCCTCCTGAAGCGCAGGGAATCTGGACCGACCCGCTACCCCAATCAGCGATGCATGGTTTCCCGCCTCGGCATTAATGACCAAGCCCTCCGCATCCACCGCCTGCCCTTCCTAAGGCACGGGGGACACGTGGCGAGCGAGTCAGAGGCATAAGGACAAGTGGGGCGACCGTTTTCCACCCCATGATCATGGGGTGCTGCGCCACGCAGGCCATGACCCAAGTCCACTTAGTAAATGAGTAGTGCCCCTACGAATTCCTCTTTTTTATGAGGGAAGCACGGGCCGCCTCTTTACTATCGACTGTGAGATGACGCAAGTGTGCTGCGGCCGTCCCATGCACGACCCCCACATCACGCCCTCAACATGGATCATGGGCAAGCGCAACTGACAAGAAGATCATGGAATTAAGTCTCTGCCACACGTGCCCGCGCACTGCTTTGGTCCTGGCCCAACTACGCCTTGCGCTTATGTCTGGCCCAGCCCGGGGGCTCTTGTCGGTGTACAAAAGTACGGGCTCTTCTGTACCCCTTACTTGTGCATGGGCAGTCGTAGCCACAACTCCGACAGGGCAATAGAAGACAAAACACCAGACTATCAAGACATCACTCAAGACAATGAACAAAGAGCATAGGACAAGCTGGACTTCCCCGGGCAACATCCTTCCCAGGACGGCTTGTGTAGCCCCGCTAAGCTCATTGCCGGGGCAACCTGCGAAGCGCCAGCAAGGCCATCACCCTTGAGCTGAGAGATCTGACACCATCGACAGTGCCAAGGCCAAGAACTTGGGAACACATGCATAGTATCATACAAATCTTTGCCGGGGATGACTGCGAGGCCAAGAGTCAGCATCAAGGGCAAGAACTTGTGAAGATTGGTAGCCTGCGGGTCCACATGGGACCAGAGGACAAAGACCCCCGGCAAGACCCTTGCCGGGGACGATCGCGGGGCCACAGCCAGGCCCGCACCCGACAAGGATTTGCCACCTCGTCACCACTCCAGCGTGACGACCAGCTTGCCAACTAGACAGACGCCTGCATGGCGGCATGCAGATCTTCATCGAGGCTCTAACACTGCGCTAACACAGCAGCTAGCTAGCTAGCATGGCACTGCATGCCTTGTTAGCCTGGACGCGGTCAAAGCGAGGAGGGGTGGAAAGGGATGGGACGACTTCTGTTACCGTTCCCGATAAAGTAAGAGGGCACGTAGGCAGTGCATTAAATGCGTTTGTCCTACGATGTCGAGCGATAAGCTCATACATAGTAGCTTGCTTTCCACCTCCTGTGTGCCACTGTGGCGACCCCTTTGACATATAAAAGGAGGCCCAAGGCGTACTGAGAGAGGATTCCGATTCTTTGGACTAGGTGTGCACCGCAGTTAGTTCAAGAGCTCAAGAACACATAATATACACACAAGGAGGACTGGGGTATTACGCATCTTTGCGGCCTGAACCTGGGTAAAAAATCCCTCGCACTAATCTCTAGACCCGCTCTTTGTGCAACTCCTCTCCCAGCCAACCGTAGAAGGGATCGCCCCTGATCCCATAGGTGTTTGTTTCCCCGACAGTCGCACACATTCTAACAGCAACTCAACCAATCAAACGGAATTCATGCAAACACGGTAATATTTCATATGAACAATGACGGAATTCATATAAAATACCGGATTTTCATATAAACATGATGGATTTCATTACATTCAAATCAACTAAGCAGTGCTACTCCTGAATAGCACATGTATAATAATACCTAGCCTAAACGGTTTCCTGCGGATCCATTTGTCTTCCTCATGTCCGGCAGCACGATCACCGGACTGCCGGGAGCCCCAGAGATAAAGGACAGCTTGATGATACATCTCTGATGTATCTACAATTTTATGAAGTATTCATGCCACGTTTACAACAATTTTATATGGTTTTGGTATGTTGTTTTCAGCAGAACTACCGTGGTGTCGTTTTTTGGGTAGAAATAAAAGTTCTCGGAATGGGCTGAAAATTTACGGTGATTTTTATGGACCAAAAGAGAACCCCGAGGCACAAGAGTGGGACCAGAAGCTTCACGAGGAAGCAACAAGGGTGGAGGGCGCACGCCCCCTGGCTTGTCGTTGCCTCGTGGAACCCCTTGATGTGAGACAGACGCCAAAAATTCCTATAAATCCCCAAACCTCCAAAAAGAAACTTAGATCGGAAGGTCTGCCGCCGCAAGTCATTGTAGCCACAGAAAATCAATCTAGGCCCTCTCCGGCACCCTGCCGAATGGGCCATCATCACTGGAGGCCATGGAGGAGGAAGCCGGAAGGGTCCATCATAACAATGGAGGCCAAGGACCAGATGGAGAACCTCTCCCCATCTAGGGGGAGGCCATGGAGGAGCAAGCACAAGGGGTAGACCTTCTCCCCCTCTCTCTCGTTGGTGCTAGAGTGCCACCGGGGGAATCATCACCGCGGTGATCATCTTCATCAACATCACCATCATCATCACCTTCCTCATCTCTTTTCAGCGGTCCACTCTCCCGCACCCCGCTGTAATCCCCTACTTGAACATGGTGCTTTATGCCACATATTATGATCCAATGATGTGTTGCCATCCTAAGATGTTTTGAGTAGATTTCTTTTGTCTTTTGGGTTGATTGATGATCTAGATTGGTTTGAGTTGTATTTTTTATTTTGGTGTTGTCCTATGGTGCCTTTCATTCCGCGCACACGTGAAGGATTCCCGCTGTAGGGTGTTGCAATACGTTCATGATTTGCTTATAGTGGGTTGCTAGAGTGAAAGAAGATTAAACCCGAGTAAGGGGGTTCTTGCGTATGGGATAAAGGGGACTTGATACTTTAATGCTATGGTTGGTTTTACCTTAATGATATTTAGTAGTTGCGGATGTTTGCTAGAGTTCCAATCATAAGTGCATATGATCCAAGTATAGAAAGTATGTTAGCTTTTATTCTAATATATTCTAATATATTCTAACTTTATGTTAACAGAACCTATTTTTATCTTTAGCTCTCTAATATCATGCAAAGTTATCCTCTTCATACCCACAACATAGTTTTATTTCTCGTTCCTAGATGGAGGCAAACGTTTGATGTACGTAGAATCATATCAGTGGCAGATAGGACTTCAGAGAATATTGATTTACCATTAGCTCCTTGTGGGTTCGACACTCCATACTTATCACTTGCACCTTTGGAAATTCCTACGATGATTCCTTACACTTGGGGATTATCAAGCTCTTTTCTGGCGGCGTTGCCAGGGAGCAATAGCGTGGGGTTTATATTCTCATGTGTGCTTGTTTGCTTTCTTCACTTAGTAGATTTTATTTTCCCCTTGTTTTTGTTTTCTTTAGTTGTGGGTGAAACAAACAAAATAATTTTAAACAATGAAAATACGAAAAATATACTTGCGTCTTATGCCTAAAAACTTTTTCAAAAAGAGACGTGATTCTAAGATTAAGCATTGGAGAAGTGAGAGTCGACCTTGAACACTTGTGTTCATACTCATGGAAACAATGTAGAATTTTTCATGGAAGTTTCTCAAAAATAATTATCCCCTTGTATATATCCATTGTATTATAAAAATAATGTGCCAATTATTGGTTCTAGGATGATTAGATTGCTTGTTTGCTATGTGCCGTGCAAAAACAGAAACTTTGGCTGTAGCGCATGAATTTACATTTTTTTACTAGAACGTCAAAAGTTTCTGAATTTTTTACACAATACTTCTATATAAAAAATTTAGTTGTCCTAATGTTTTAGAAATTTTGGAGTTAAATAAGTATACAAAGTTTCCAGATTACTACAGGTTGTCCTGATTTTGACAGATTCTGTTTCCTATGTGTTGTTCACTTATTTTGATGAATCTATGGGTAGTATCGGGGGGTATGAACCATGGTGAAGTTGGAATACAGTAGATATAATGCTAATATGAAATTGGAATGAGTTTACAACATTACCTAAAGGTAGTGATTTTCTTTATTATACTAATGGATCTCACAAGGCTTTTTTTAAGTTTTGTGTGGATGAAGTGTTCGAAGATCGAGGAGTTATCGATATGAGAAGAATAAGGAGAGGCAAGAGTTCAAGCTTGTGGATACTCAAG
The DNA here is from genome assembly GCF_002162155.2 of Triticum dicoccoides. NCBI lineage: Eukaryota > Viridiplantae > Streptophyta > Magnoliopsida > Poales > Poaceae > Triticum > Triticum dicoccoides. The sequence goes on along the minus strand of NC_041387.1, from coordinate 295,881,803 downwards.
TAAATATTTCAAGGATACTCAAGCATCTAAGCTTGGGGATGCCCTGGTTGGCATCTCGTCTTTCATCTTCAACAATTATTGGTATACATCAGTTTTTGTTTTGTTCACATGATATGTCTCTTTGGTGTTTATTCTTATTTTATTTTCCTTTATGCACCATGCTTGTATAAGATAGTCCTCCATAGATTTATAGAATTCTTCATGTGCTTCACTTCAATCTTTTGAGTATGTCTTTATAGAATGCTCTTTGTGCTTCACTTAAATCTTTTGAGTATGGCTTTATAGAATGCTCTTTGTGCTTCACTTAAATCTTTTGAGTATGCCTTTATAGAATGCTTTGTGTGCTTCACTTATATATTTTCATCTTGGATATTCATAAATCTATGTTAATTGTAAAATGCTCTATGGACTTCACTTATATCTTTTAGAGTATGAATAAAATTATCATCGGAATTGGGTTTGGAAGAGTATCATTAAAATATCATGCCTAGCTAAAAAGGCATTAAAGAAAAGCGCTTGTTGGGAGACAACCCAATATTTACCCCTGCTATTTATGTGTATTCACATAATTATTCTACTATATTAAACATGTTTATAAATTTTGTTTCAATAAAGTGCCAAGTAAGATCTTCGGGATGGTGGTAGTTCATTTGATCTTGTTGAAAAACATAAACTTTTGTGCTCATTGCCAGAATTTTGAAAAATCACAGAAGCATGATTTTGATATGAATTTTTCACACAAGATTTATATACAAATTTCCTATGTTGTACTAATTTTTTTGGAATTTTTGGAGTAGCAGAAGAATGGTTGTTGTTCATATCATTACAGACTATTCTGTTTCTGACAAATTCTATTTTCAATGCATAGTTTGCTTGTTTTCTAGTTTCTATGGCTTATATTGCTCAATATAAATTGTAGAAATGATATGGTATAGTAGGCATTGTGTGAGAACAATTATGAATCTTATCTTAACAGTACCAAAGTGAATGATTTACTCTTTATCATACTAACCCATCTCACAAAGTTCCGTTAAGTTTTGTGTGATTGAAGTTTTCATGTTTTGGGTGAGATGTCGATATGAGGAGAATAAGGAGTGGAAAGACCCTAAGCTTGGGGATGCCCAAGGAACCCCAAGGTAATATTCAAGGAAGACTCAAGCGCCTAAGCTTGGGGATGCCCGAGAAGGCATCCCCTCTTTCATCTTCAAAACCATCAGTATACGTTACTTAGAGCTATATTTTTATTCATCACATGATATTTGTTTCGCCTGGAGTGTATTTTAATTTTACTTGCTGTTTGAATAAACTCATTGGATCTGAAATCTTGAATGAGAGAGACTCCTCCCATGGCTATTTAACTATTTGACTACTGATTGATCTTCACTTATATATTTCTGGAGTACTTTTGTCATTTACTCTGGTGCTTCACTTATATACTATGAGTAAATGGTTGAAAGAATTGAATATCATAAATTTGAAATTATATATGTTTCATATGATTATCCCATGGGGAGTAATGACTTCACATATAAGAAGTATAGGCGGTCAAATTTATTGAAAGTTAGCAAACACAACATTGGTCACTTGAACAATTCATGAAAGAAAATTGAAGGAAGAGACATTTCACATATAAATATACTATCTTGGACATCTTCTATCATTGTGATCCCCATTAATTATTTTTAAACTTGAGAAAATTAGTTGAAGTTGGACAAGGAAGACAACGCAATGAGTTAGGTTTGGGTATACTTGCATATAAGTTATATATTGTTATGGATCCTCTAACATGTGGTGCTTGCTTAGGATCTTTTGCTAGCCAAAATTTTGTACTAAGCAGAGATACTACTTGTGCATCCAAAACCCTCAAACACAGTTTCTTGCAATGAGTGTCCAGTATATCTACCTATGGATTGAATAAGATCCTTCAAGTAAGTTTTCATCGGTGCAAAAAGCAATAAAAATTGCTACTAAATATGTATGATCTTTTATTCTAAGGGAAAATAAGCGTTGTACGAACCTGTGATGGTAAAGAAATAAAAGCGACGGACTGCATAATAAAGGTTGCTATCACAAAGGGCAATACAACGTGAAGTTCCTTATCATTAAAAGTTTGCACATCCAAAATTAAAAAGCGCATGACAACCTATGCTTCCCTCTACGATGGGCCTATCTTTTACTTTCATGTATTTACTATTATGCAAGAGTCAATAGTATTCCTTCTTATTTCAACCTCAATTATTCTTTAGTTGGAAAGCATCATGTGATGGGGAAACATCCAAGCATTTATGGCCATTCAAATATATTTGATCATGAATTATTATTGTTGACAATTATCTATATGATAAATAAGTTGGGAGGCAAAACATTAAGCCCCTATCTTTCTCAGTGTTACATGGATGCTATTTGTTCTAAGTATATGCTTTGAGTGTTGGCAACCATGGAAGACTATATGATAGTTGAGTATGTGGAATTTGCTAAATCAAGGCCTTACATAGACCCATACTGAAAATAAGATGAATTGCAACTATGACTGAAAACATTGTTTGTTAGTTTTCAAGAAAGTTTATGGTCTATACTTTAACATGTGAATAGCTTGTTACTCAATCCTGAGAAGTTTTATGAGATGAGCTACTGTTTATGATACATAATGATGCTAGAGAAAGTGTTTGGAACTATCATTGATCAAATTTATGCACTATGCTAGCATTCACACTTCGTAAATTATTTCTTTTATCATTTACCAACTCAAGGACGAGCAGGAAATAAGCTTGGGGATGTTGATATGTCTCCAACGTATCTATAATTATGAAGTATTCATGCCATGTTTACAACAATTTTATATGGTTTTGGAATAATTTGATTATAACTAACCTGGAATGACACTGTTTCCAGCAAAACTATTATGGTTTCATTTTTTGTGCAGAAATAAAAGTTCTCATAATGGGCTGAAAATTTACAGTAATTTTTTATGGACAAAAAGAGAACCCTAAAGCACAATAGTTGGACCAGAAGCTTCAAAGCAAGCGTCAAGGGTGGAAGGCACCCCCCTAGGGCGCGCCCCCCTGGCTTGTCGCTGCCTCATGGACCCCCTTGACGTGAGACCGACGCCAAAAATTCCTATAAATCCCCAAACCTCTGAAAATAAACCTAGATCGGAAGTACCGCCGCCGCAAGCCTCTGTAGCCACGAAAAATCAATATAGGCCCTCTCCGGCACCCTGCCGGAGGGGGCCATCATCATCGGAGGCCATTGAGGAGGAAGCCGGAAGGGTCCGTCACTACCATGGAGGCCACGTACCAAAGGGAGAACCTCTCCCCATCTAGGGGGAGGCTATGGAGGAGGAAGCACAAGGGGGAGGCCTTCTCCCCCTCTCTCTTGGTGGCATCGGAGAGCCATTGGGGAATAATCGCTGCACTAATCGTCTTCATCAACATCACCATCTTCATCACCTTCCTCATCTCTTTTCAGTGGTCCACTCTCCCGTACCCCGTTCTAATCCCCTACTTGAACATGGTGCTTTATGCCACATAGTATGATCCAATGATGTGTTGCCATCCTATGATGTTTTGAGTAGATTTATTTTGTCTTTTGGGTTGATTGATGATCTAGATTGGTTTGATTTGTATGTTTTATATTGGTGTTGTCCTATGGTGCCTTTCGTGTCGCGCACATGTGAAGGATTCCCGCTGTAGGGTGTTGCAATATGTTCATGATTCTCTTATAGTGGGTTGCTAGAGTGATAGAAGCTTAAACCCGAGTAAGGGGGTTGTTGCGTATGGGATAAAGGGGACTTGATACTTTAATGCTATGGTTGGTTTTACCTTAATGATCTTTAGTAGTTGTTGATGCTTGCTCGAGTTCCAATCATAAGTGTGTATGATCCAAGTAGAGAAAGTATGTTAGCTTATGCCTCTCCATCATATGAAATTGCAATAATGATTACCGACCTTGTTAACAATTGCCTAGGACAACTCCGCACACCGACCCATCATTATTTCACACTCGCTATTTGTAATATATTATAATATATTCTTGCTTTATGTTAACAACACCTATTTTCATATTTTAGCTATCCGGTATCATGCAAAGTTATCATGTTCATACCCACAATGTAGTTTTATTTCTCGTTCCTAGATGGAAGCAAACATTCGGTGTACGTACAGTCGTATCAGTGGCAGATATGACTTGAGAGAATATTGATCTTTGCTTGAGCTCCTTGTGGGTTCGACACTCCATACTTATCACTTCCACCTTTGGAAATTGCTACGATGATTCCTTGCACTTGGGGATTATCACTCGCTTGCCCGTCGCTCAACTGACATCGTTGGCTGATGCCCAAGATGGAGTCTGAAGGGGGCTTCTCCCCTTCCGTGGAGCCCATGCGGGGTCGACGAAGGTCCTCGCAACAGAAGGATCCGGGAAGACACCTGCTATGTATGTCGGTGTGGCCTCGGCAATGGCCTTCATGGGAGCCAAGCGGTGGCGGCCTGTCGTGTTCTACTGCTCCTCGATGATGGCGGTGGATGCGGAGGCGCTGGCTAGTGACTCATTGCTCTCCTTGAACCCGGCTTCTGTCTCTGCTTGCATGGCGCCATCGCAGGCATGGGAGTCTCGACCAAAAAAACATGAGACGCGGTCGCAGACATGGGAGGCGCGGTATGAGGCGGCGGCGTGGACGGCAGCGACGATGTCGGTGCTCCCTGCCGTGCTGGCGTGGAGCAGCTCGCCGCTCCTCGTCGAGCTGGCCTGGAGGGGCGAGTTGCTAAAACACACGCCAGCTTGGGTTGACAACTGGCTTCGTCGGGCAAGGGGGGCAGGTGGATCAGCGAGCTCCATAGCTCGTATCCGGCAGGCTCGGCGGGCCACCCAGCCGGCTTGGATGCCGGATAACTACTCTTCATAGGCCATTGTAAGAGTGGAGAAAATGGTGAAGTAGGAGATAGGGGAGCGGCGGAGGTGTGCGATTCTTGGCCGGCATCTGGCCTCGTTTAAATAGGAGATTAAATAGATGGTGGATGGGAGGAGCTCGGCCAACATTGCGTTTAATGTCGGCCCGGTCATGAATGGACGTGTGTCCGGAGTGGGTTTCTTGGCTTCCACATGGGTTTCATGGAGGCGTTTGAATGCGGCAATTAGGTGTGTTCAGACGGGCGTGTAGCGAGCGGCACCCTCGACTCTGACGTACGACACCATGTTGTTCTTCCACTAACGTGTGGGCTCGTTGGGTACCTGGCCTACACGTTAATGACCCAATGCAGGCAGCGCATGACAGAGGAGCTTTTGGTGGCCAGGGCGGTCAGAAGCGGGCATTTCATAAACCGATGACTGTTCATTGAGTGTGACGTCATCTAATTCATGTAGGTTGGTAAGCCTATTATATAATGTAAGAGAATTTTAAAATTTTCATATATATGTTGATAGCCTGTTTGATACATTGTGTTTCATAAAGACCGCTGCAAGATAAGATTGATTAATACCCGTAACAATGCATGTCCTTAACAAAGGGTGCATGCACGTATAGGTTGAGCGTGTGTCTTGTCTCGTGTGTTGTGTGTTGTGTGCATGCAGGCTTGCGAGTGTTGCGTGCATGTGTACGTTTCAGTGTTGTGTGCATGTGTGCGTGTGTTCGTGAGTGCATGTGTATGTGCCAGTGTTGCATGCTTGCATGCGTGCCTGTGTTTGTGCGAGTGTTGCATGTGTGCATGTGTACGTGTGAGTATTGCATTCATGCATGCGGGCGTTGCGGGTGTGTTTCTGCGCATGCGTGATGTGTTCGTATTCACCACAGTGGCTTGTGCATGCATGCAATTAAAACGGCCGGTCAGCATACCATCACAAGGCCATCCTTTTCCGCTGTGCTTAGGGGCGTGGGCTTACAACCAGAGGTCTCACAACTTTGAATCCCCACCGACCACTAATTTATTACCATTTCTGTTTTTCATATACACGCTGACGAGTGGTCCCTACAGTAATGTGTGCTGGTGAATGTGGACCGTTTGACTGGTCAATTGTTCGTGTCATCAACAAATTACGGAGCCGTATGGTGAGCCAGTGACCGTATGATTACCATAAAATGTATTTATTAACATAGTACAGACTCAAACTACCATTTCTTTCTTTCATATATGCGCTGACAGGTGGGCCCCACGGTTACGCGCGCTGATGGTGCAACCCTAGTTGCGCCTGATCGTGTCATCAAATAATTACGGAGTTGTACGGATGAGCCAGTGATCGTATAATCATGACATGTATTTTTTTAACACGGTACAGACGCAAGCGCTCATATATACACGCAAACACTCACCGCTATAAGCGCACACACGCACACCCTACCCCTTTGAGCACCTTCGATAGAGTGAGCTAGCATATGATCTTGAGATTTTACGAAGTCACCATAGGTGTCTCATAATCGAGGGGAACGTCTCCTCCCACTGAACCCACATCGCCGGAAAATATTGTATTTAATCCAGGATAAATGCAAGCACCAGGACTTTAACCCTGGTGAGCTGGGGAAACCACTGTCCTCCTAACCATCCAACTACGGGTTGGGTATTACCACAAAATGTATATGGTGACCGTGATGAGCTTATTCTGAAGTCTAGTGACCATATCATTCTTTCGCTTCAAATACAATGACCGTAAGTGTCGTCAATAAAATACGGAGGACACATCAAATACAATGTCCGTCACTGTCATCAACAAAACACTGAGACATGTCGTGAGCTAGATACCGCACGATCGCCACGAGAATGTACACGGTGACCGTAATGAGCATATTCTGATGTCCAGTGACCGTATAGTGCTTTTACTTGAAATATAGTGACCGTCACGCGTGAATGTGTCAGGGGCATGCATGCTTTTAGAGGGCCGAGAGATAGTTTGTGTGTGTACGTGAAAGTGGTGTAGAGAGAGGGGGTGTCCGGTGGAGACAAGGAGATATATGCCCTTCATTTCTCTTTACCGTGACTACTATTTTAGGAGAAAATATAAACATTCACAATGCAGAACAAATATTATTGGATGCACCGTGCAATTAACTTTCATGTATAATTTTGTACTATTGTATATGCTTATTTTCTTAGTGGCTGATTGTGTGTGGGGTGTGGTGGGCACATCATTTCTAGTTGTGGTGTGTCAATGTGAGGATTCATGGGTCGGTTCCATCCTGCGCCACATAGGTTAGACCGAGAAGCATTATACGAAGACCCCATGTGGAGGAATCGGCGTACAAGATGAAGCTACCAGAGTCGTGGAGGACTCTATCACCACTGATGATAAGCCGACTATATATGATTTGTAACCCTAGGCCCTAAGTATGTTATATAAGCTCGGGGGCTAGTTCGTCGATAGTATACACACACGCACAATGCCTGGTATTCACGTGTACTTTGTACACACCCCTATCACAAAGATACAATACCAGGTGAAGGCTTTTTCCTCAACTGCAAGGGCCCGGACTTGGGTAAAACTTTGCCTCGTATTACCATCCAGCCTAATAGTCAGGGATATCCTACGGAATGATCTGATGGAATCATATCT
>NC_041387.1:295863796-295874027 GCF_002162155.2 Triticum dicoccoides | reverse complement strand
AAGATAATGTGCGTGCGGGAGACACGTAGGCACATATATGTGCCTATAGAGGGCTAGTAGAGATTGTGTGTGTGTGTGTGTATATGCATGTGAGAGAAATAGTGTTTCCAACTGAGATTAGTGAAAAGATTGGTACATAGTAGTAAGAAAGAGAGAGGGAGATATATAGAGAGTGTGTGTGTGAGACACCCCGGGAGAGATTGTGAGCGTGTGTGAGAGATAAATGCCGATGTATATAAAGTGTTTGCACTTATGCGTCAGATAGAGAGATATATAGCACGTGTGTGAGAACGGGCCGAGGCATAGGGCATCTACGTGTAAACGACGGTTCTACGCATTAAGTTAAAATATAAATGGAATTATTATTTTTGGATTAGATCATGAATTTTGCAATTTGCGTATGAATGAACATCGGTCTATCAGACACCCATACTCTATTGAATTCTAGCATGTGCATGGGTTTATTTCATATTATCGATCCATAGAGTGAGAGTGGTTTCAAATCCAGACAATGCATTGCTTTCGCAATTCATTTATAAACATTAATTAGTGCACTCCATGTTGTTAGTGTGAAGCACTTTATACATTTTCCACTTACATGGATACATTTCAAAATGGTAGCTATGAAATAGAATACATGTTGAATTCAACATAAAGGGGTTTTCGAAGATTCGAATTCATAGGAAGTGCATTCATCTATTTGAATCCGAGATAATGGCATTTGTAAATTAGATCTAAAAGGGGGAATCAATTTTTGTTGTTCGTTTGAACATGATATATATTCATACTCATGTCTAACTATTTTTTTGCAACCAAGGAGATTATATCTGGAACCATGCATGAACTGAGGTGCATGAACTCAGGTAAGTTGCATATTTTTTTAATATATACTCGTGTATAATGTATATTCAAACGTACCCCCTCCATTCCAAAATAATGGTAGTATTAGGATTTTCAGGAGTCAAGATTTGTGAAGTTTGACAAATCCTGAAAGTTCAATTCAAGAGAACTGAAAATGTTAATGCTTCTGCTCCCAAATATTGACCGAACAGCCAAATAAGCCTCTGGTCACCTGAAACTGCGCGAGGCTAATGTTTGGTGGTAGGAAATTACTGTCCCAACTCTGATCCGTGTAGCCTATCGGCCTGACGTCCAAAGGTCTAAACCGGGGTAGGTTTGTAACTTCACCAAGACGCCCATCTCAACCGCCTCCGAAAAGCATTCATACGCTATGGGCACCTAAACACGCATGTGCTCGGCCGAAATCTATCCTGCCCACTATTTGGGACACCTGAGATTATTGTCCTACCCCCGACCCGCAATATGTCCGAAATTTTAGATTGGGGCTAAGTTTGTAACTTTCCCAAAATTTCAAACAAGCACGCCCCAAACCGAAACATTGTTCCCGCTTAGTTCCCCCTACCTCTGTTTCCCCATTCATACTCCATGGGCGCCAAAACGCCCTCTCCCGTGAAACCCCAGTCTCCTCCGTCCTCCACCCCATTGCGCCGAATGAACCACCGCCTTCCTCCATCATGCCGGAGCCGGTACCCCGACGTCGTCGTCCAACGCAACCTCAACTGCAACGCCATTGAAGGACTTAGCAGCTGAAGCCGAGGCAGAGCTGCCTCCACGACACTGATCCCGATGTGTGCCGTATCATAACCACTTAGACCACGTCGTCCTGCGCCTCACCGCCGCCGCTCCACTGTCGCAACCGTCAACCGCACCGGAGTTGTTCCCGCTACGCCGTCGTTCGCCGCCTCAAATATGGTTCCGCGCTGCTGACAGACGACCACCGCACCACACCCAACAACTTGGTCATGGGTTCGTCCAAGGCTCCACCATCCTCCACAACTTCTCGTTTCCAGCGAACCACAAGAAGATCATCAGAAAAACAGAAGGAGGACACAACACTGCGAGCAAAAAGAGGTACTCCTCTTCCCTTATTCGTGCAAATCTTACATCTCTGCTCACACCGTATTCATCCCACAAAATAAACTAGTTGAGCGTTTCTTACTTCACACCTTCTTCATGATACTAAATGCACAAGGTTTCCTCCCATTTACTATTTCACCTTAGGCAGAGGTCAGTAGCTCGCCTAGATTTCAATTCAGGTTCAGTTGATCCACAATTAAAAGAAGAAGCACCCTCTTAGGCGTGCAGAGCACATAGTCCGCCTGTTCGCAGGGGAAGCGGCGCATCTATGTCTATCGTAGGGGTGTGGGCGCAGGAGCTGCTTGCGCCTGATCTGGAGGTCGACGACGCTTGAAGGAATGGCTGCGGGCAGTGCCAAGCACGGCGGTGCGATGAGGTCGAGGGGAGGGCAGAGGCAGGGGAATGGGCCAGTGGTTGCTGGTGTTTCGAGGAAGATCATAAACAATGACTGGCTGGAGGTAGATGAAGGCGACATGTCTGTTCTTTGTACATCAGATGGTGCAGAAAAAATGGACTGACCTATTTTTTCAGTCGACTGTTATTTTAATCCGACCACACCTTGTGGTGTGCTGGAGGAGCATCTGCATTTCCGAGCCATCCATGTGCTCATATTTCAAAATCCTAGAATCTAGTAGTTTCGTGTGCCATGCATGTTGTAGAGCTATCATATGTCTCCTGTCATTTATTTCTCACCGACCTGCTATCTGCTACTTTCACACAGTACTACTTGTGCACACACTTCACCCAGACTCACACTATTGTTATTTATGCATGGGTATTTCAGACTCTAACACAGTGTTGATGAATACACAAAAGAAAATACAGAAGTCGCTCCAGTGTAATTCGAAGATAAGCACTAAGTGTTTTAGCGCTCTAAAGGGTGTAGTGTTAGCAGATGGAGACATTAAACGTAGCTTTGCAGTTGATGATCTCAATTTTTGCGCACAACCATCTCAGGTGCTTGCTTTAACTTCGCGCTGTCAAATGTGGTTGCATGTTGCATATGGTGTCTAGCTTGTATTGCTTCCAATTTGCTTAAATTGCATCTGATTACTTTACACATTATACCTTTGATAATAACATGCCTTCCTATTTTTGATACATACTACATATGTCTATTAACAATGTTCGTACATCAAACTAATGCTCTTTTCTATCCCTCATCAATCACTTATGATGAGATAGTCACCGCAGTGGGTTACTGTGAGACGCGCTACTCGTTTAAAGAGTGCAGTGTCATCCTCCCCACGTGATTCTCAAGAAACATCAAGGCTAAATGAAGATAGTCAACGCAACTCTGTAGTTGATGACCACAATTCCCCTACACCACCATCGTAGGTGCTTGCTCTTACTTGGCAATGTGATATGTTGTTGCATGTTATGTATGTTGTCTACCTTGTAATGCTTCTAATTAGGGTAAATCGCATCTACTTAGTTAACACATTATATATGTGAATATGACATGCCTTCCTGTTTATTACGTCTTTCTATTAACCATATTCTTGAATAAAACTACCTCTCTTGTGTATCCCATAGCAATCACTTCTGACGAGACACCTTCAAATTGACAGTCTAATATTGGTTGCATCTTGCATATCATTTCAAACATGTATTGCCTCTAATTTGTTGAAGTGCCACTTAATAATGAGACACTTATAACTTCCTAGAGTGATTTTGGTTGGATGTTTCATATGGTGTCTAGCTGGCATTGCTTCCAATTTGTTGAAATGCCTTTTGCTTAGCGTTTTTCGTACATATTCCATCCTCCTATAATGTGGTTGCCTTACATAAAAGTTGTGTTCCTCAGTATCATGCATCAATGATTTTGTAAGAATGAATTTCATTCCTTTTTCTTGTGTGTTTACTTGTCAAAGGCAAAATCTAAAAGGACAAACGCACGGAGTGATGGTCGTCCTCTAGAGCAACCGAAACAGATGATCTCAATAGATTCTCCTGCTACTCCTACTGTAGTGCAAGTTCCAAATCTCATCGCCCCTACTCCACAACCCCAAGTGCTTGCTCTAACATTGTCGGCGTTCTGGGAACCAGGGTACCCAGACTTGTCTACCTGCAGCCCACGGCGTGGCTCCATCGACGGCCTGGTACATCCCACCTTCAGCCGCGACAAGACAAGACCCTCGCGAGGGGCCAAGCCTCACGAGGTGGATGACGCCAAGACCTCCTGAAGGAGCGGCCTTCCCAGGCGGTCTCCTGAGGAGCGGAGATTTCTATGCAAGCACTCACCTCATGAGGCTGAGGTGACGCTAGCCATGACGATCAAGGACAGGCGCGCACGAGTGTGCACAGAGCGGCAGGTTTCCTCTTTGGTGCTAGGGAGCCAAGCGCAGGCACAGAGTCCCAAGGAATCAAGCAAAGGTTACCGTTTGCGTGCAACAAGACCAGGACTGCCAGAAAGGCAGGATGGAGGTCATTGTCGAGCCCACCACGATGTCACGATCAGAAGCTTCGCAAGCGAAGACCACGTCTCGTCGGGATAAGATGTACTACTTGTCCCCTTTCAAAATTGGCCACTGTGGGATCCCTTCCCGCCTAAGTTTTCGGGGAAGAGGACCGAGGCCACTATAAATATAGCCTAGCCACCACCATAGAAGGGACCGGACCCCCGAAGACCGAATCCCTAGAGCTCATCACAAGAACAAGCCTCATGAGGCTGTTCTTCGTCTTGCACTAGTTCATCCTCAACCCTCGCGAGGCTAATCCACCACAAAGCAGGAGTAGGGTTTTACAGCGCAAGGTGGCCCGAAGCTGGGTAAACTGTCATGTCCATTTCCTTCCTGTTCATCGAGCTAGGGCGTGAGAGTAGCGAGTAGATCGGCTAGAGAGGTTCAGTTCTTCGCACACGCCCAAGAGTTCGAACATTTCTTGGGTCTACTGAGCCTGGAATCCGACATTTGGCGCGCTAGGTAGGGGCATGTCGAAGCCTATCTTCCGTCTGTTGTTTCGCCATCGCTTCGCTGCTCCCATGGCGAACACTCGCCGAGTTTGTGCTAAGCACCAGGCAGCCCTCGCCACATGCGCCATTAAGATGGCGCGTGTAGGCAACGGTGCTCCCCGCCTCTCCCCGTTTCTCGTGGCCAATGCCGCCACCAGCCCTGCAGCCCGTGAGCAGCAAGATTCGTCGATGCCACCCTCCATGCGACGTGATGGCCGCGTCGCCAGTCCATCACTGACCCTGGCCACTGTTTCATTTCCCATACTCATCGCGGGCCAGCGACCGCGCCGTCGGTGCTGCTCATGGCACGTGAGTTTCTGTGCTACCGCACGGCCGATGACCTCTATGAGGACTGGCTAGACCTCATCGCCGAGCTCATCAGTGCTACTGGAGAGGCTCCTGCCTTGTCCCGTTCTCTGCCTCCCCCGCTGCCCCAAGCGGGCAACGTGGCTCACGGCGCACCTCCTCCTCCTCTCCGGCAAGTTTTCATCCCTGCGCAAAGGCGTCAGGCCTCTTAGAGCGACCAGCCACCCAGGGCGCCCGCACGCGATGAAGAAAGCTGTTGGGTCGTGCAGCGGCCCCAGGGAGAGGCACGTGAGCTCCTAGCTCCCCCGGCGCCCCCGCGTCAAGACCACGTGCAACCCAAGGTGGTTGCACGTGGGTGTCAAGACCAGCCCCCTCCTCTGCGGCGAGCCCCTGTGGCCATGGCGGGGATCCAAGCATTCACTCCAGAGCTTCGCCGTGTCGTCTGGTCTGGCAAGTTAAAGATGGATCTGCCTCCGTGCTACGACGACACCCCCGACCTGGCCGAGTTCCTTTAGCTCAATGAGCTGAGCATCGAGGCGGCGAGCGGTGATGAGAAGGTCATGGCGAACTGGTCCCCTATGGCTCTCAAGGATGGCGCGTGCACATGGCTCCTATCCTCCTGGTAGGGTCTATCTCCTTCTGGGACGAGCTGCGGGAGCGTTTCATTACCCACTTCCAAGGCACCTGCGACCGCGCTCCTACAGTTGGCATCCTGCAGCGCATCAAGCAGGAACTAGGGAGACCTTGCATAAATACATCCATGTTTTCACCAATGTCCACCTCGAGATCCCCAAGGTGTCAGATGAGGCCATCATCTCAGCATTCACTGATGGCGTCTCGGAAGTCAAGACGAAGGAGGAGCTCGCCATACAAGAGGACCTGTGCTCGGCCTTGGAGATGTTCAATATGGTGACTTGGTGCACAAGGGCAGAAGAAGGCCGTCTCTCACTCCCCGAGCTCCCAGAGGCTGACCCAGAAGACAAGAAGGCCAAGGTGAAGGACGTGATGCGCAAGGGCCTGGCGGTGCTCGCGGCCGAGCCTGGGATGAAGCGCGGCTATGATCGCCCTGTGTCTTCCAAAGGTAACCGTACATTCTGCATCTTCCACAACGTGCATAGCCACAACTCCAATGACTGCCAAGAGCTCAGGGCCATTTGGGATGGGCGACTTTGGCCATGGCCCTGAGCGCAACGACCGTGGCTACGGCCATGGAGGAGGTCGCGGTGGAGGCCACTGGGACAATCATGGCCTCCGTCAGGTCTGGTGTGACCAGCCTCGTCAAGACCGCTGGCAGGACCAGTCTCGCGATGGTCCATTGCGGGACCGGCCTCGTGAGGATCGCCCTCAGGGCAATGCTGGCCTCCCTCCGTTGCCGCCGCCGCCAAGAAGGCATGACAACCACCACCAGGACGATGGGGCTGCGGGCTTCCAAGAGCCTCGTGCTATCGCCTGCATACTGGGAGGAGCTCAGGCCCCCTCCACTCACTGTATCTTCAAGCAGTTCGCTCGTGAGATGAACACGGCCCTCCCCAAGCTCGAGGTGTAGCATCCACTCAGGTGATCCAAGTACTCCATCACCTTCAGCTCTTCGTTCCAACTCAAGCACGCGGCCACTTCAGGCATGCTCCCAATGCTCTGCTCACCAACCATCAACAATGTCCTTGTCACCAAGACACTCATTGATAGTGGCGCTGGGCTCTCCACTCCGTTGAGACATTTGACATGCTCCAGGTGCCATAAGACCAGCTTCAGCCTACCAAGCCATTCTCAATAGTGACCGATGACTCTACCCACCCCATAGTACAGATCCGTCTCCCCGTCACCTTCGGCAAGCGCGACAACTACCGCACCGAGCTCATCGACTTCGACATGGATCACGATCGCCTCCCATACAACGCCATCCTCGGGTACCTAAGCCTCGCCAAGTTCATGGTAGAAACTCACCACGGCTACAACATCCTCAAGATGCCAGGAAGCTATGACATCATCACGGCCACCTGCGATGAGAAGGACGCGGTGTGTTCCCTTGAGTGCACTTACTAGGCACCGGAGGTCGAGAAATCGAATGGCAAGGGCACAACCCATCCCCGTGAGGTCGCCCCCAAGAAGAAGAAGAAACTCCTCCACAGGGGCCCACAGGAGGCTGGGGTGTCTCATGATCGCGCTTCAGGCCCCTCGCTCTTTGTTGGGGCGTCTTTCCCTCTTGCATAGGAAGGCGCGCTCGGTGCCCCCCTCAGGTTGGGCTCGAGGGCTCTCCTATGGAGGGCCTCTTACCTGGCCAGCGTCACGAGGGAGGTGTTTGGACACCATGTGGAGACGTGCTTCAACGCGTGCTTCCGAGAGCAAGGCACAAGGCGTGAAGCACCAAGCGCGCAAGAGTTCATCATCAGGGCAAACGAGGATCTTTAGGAGGAGAGGGCCATGTGTGGTGAGCGCCAGCCCGCGTCACTCAATGCATCTGCCGCCCAGGACACGTGCGGTGAGCTGCGCCTTTGCTTCAACATCCCGTGCCTCAATAGAACTACTTCTCGGGAGCGCTACTGACCGTCCCGCATCGGCCGGTGTGGCGGGCACCCTCACAGCTACGTCTGCGTGCCGTTTGGCCTGCCGTGTGTGGCTGTCTCGCTCCAGCGCTGCATGCAGGGTGTCCTGGCTTCTCATGAAGCCATGCGCCAGGAAATCCTGACGAAGGAGGAGCTAGATCCTCCGGAGCCTCCCGAGGATCAGGAGCTTGCTTTCTCATGAGGAGAAACTTCTATGGCGCGCATCTCTAGCTACTCCAACACTTCTACCCCAACGGTGCCAGGTGACTTTTTAGTTGTTCAGTTGAGGGTGCCCCTGGGGCTGCAATATCCTCAAGCTGTACGGGTCTGCCCTGTAGCGTGTATCATATTGCGCATCTATCAGTACGGGTTCCCCCTTTCATGAGTTGATTTATATTATTACCTGCATGTCCGGTGCTTCGCCACCATGAACGTCGTGCCCCCTTATGAACCCGCCCGCAACTGCATCATAAGGACTGGCACAACGTATGTGCTTGGGTCCGTCCCTACAGCATTGCTAAACCCAAGTGGCTGAGCTCTATCTCGTGGGCCAGCCCCGTGTATGTCACCTCCCATGGCCCTTGGTGCCTTGTTCTTGCATGAGAAAATCGTGAGCAGATAAGTTAGGGCGTGCAGCATGGTGCCTCTCCACCACGGGAGCCGTACGCCGGTTGTCTTTCTTTAGGATCGATGCATGAGAAGACTTGGCATGGCGTCTATGCTCGGGTCTATCCCTACAACATCCACAAATCCAGTGGCTAAGCTCTGTCTGGCGGGCCAGCCCCGTTCACGTCACCTCATGGGGTCGCTGGTGTTCAGCCTTCTCATGCAATATCCTCCGGAGATTCACTCGATGCAGGTGACCTAACCATCTCGCAGGGTCCCCACAAGCATCCCAACCAATAATTCAGGCGCAACCAGCCTTGAGGTAGGGCCTCGTGAGTCTCGCGTTGGCGCATGGGTGCCCATATACACCTCCTCTAGTCCTGCCATGCAAGCCACGTGCCAGGACGGGGTTGTACACGCCCGGGAGTCTCCCCTCAGAGGGAGCTCCCACCCACGCACTAGTGGAAGCCCCACGCTCCGCGCTGGCGAACAACACGATCGAGGAGCGGCTATGCCCATGCAAGAGTGGAAGCATCATGCTCCACGATGATGATAAACAACTGGGGGCACCCTAGCGGCTGCGCTAACCTCAGGAGAGCCCCTAGGGATCGTCATCCGGCCCCACTACACCAACTTTACCTCGGGAGAGCTACGTGAGGGGGCTGGGCATGGGGGTTGTGTCTAGGTCACGCCTAGCGCACGCCACCCTACCAGGTCTTTGGCACCTGGTCTTGTCGCATCCCTCCCAAGAAAAAGCTAGCGAGGAAAGGTATGCGAATTTTGGATTAACCCAGAAGCTGCTTGCACTTCCTTCATGGGGTTGTTTGTACGTCCAGTGGTGTAACGCCCACGATGCGGCTATATCTCCCACGTGTCGAAGCATGACTTAGAGGCATAACCGCATGGTGGTTTTGTCGCAAGAAGGGTCATCTTCACACAATCCCATGTAATGAACAAGAATGGGATAAAGAGAGTTGGCTTACAATCGCCACTTCACACAATACATAAATAAATTCATACATCATCCAAAATACACTCATAGACCAGCTACGGTCAAATCAAAATGAAAAGACGATAACCCCAAATGCTAGATCCCCGATCATCCCGACTCGGCTCCACTACTGATCATCTGGAAATGAAACATAGTAACGACCAAGGTCCTCGTCAAACTCCCACTTGAGCTCGGTTGCGCCACTTGCGCTGGTTTCCTCGGCACCTGCATCTGTTTTGGTAGAATTTGTGAGTCACGAGGACTCAACAATCTCACACCCGCGAGATCAAGACTATTTAAGCTCATGGGTAGGAAAAGGGGTAATATGGTAGAGTTGCAGCAAGCACTAAGCATATATGGTGGCTAACATACGCAAGTGAGAGCGAGAAGAGAAGCAACGCATCGGTCGAGAAACTAGAAGTGATCAGGAAGTGATCCTGAAACTACTTACGGTCATACATGACCCAAACCATGTTCACTTCCCGGACTCCGCCGAGAAGAGACCATCACGGCTACACACACGGTTGATGCGTTTTAATGAAGTCAAGTGTCAAGTTTTCTACAACCGGACGTTAACAAATTCCCATCTGCCTCATAACCGTGGGCACGGCTTTCGAAAGATAAAATACCCTGCAGGGGTGTCCCTACTTAGCCCATCATAAGCTCTCACGATCAACGAAGGATATACCTCTCCCGGGAAGACCCGATCAGTCTCGGAATCCCGGTTCGCAAGACATTTCGACAATGTTAAAACAAGACCAGCAAAGCCGCCCGATGTGCCGACAAATCCCGATAGGAGTCGCACGTATCTCGTTCTCAGGGCACACCGGATGAGACATCCTACGAGTAAAACCAGCCCTCAAATTTCCCCGAGGTGGCCCCGAAGTCTACTCA
>NC_041387.1:295839349-295863480 GCF_002162155.2 Triticum dicoccoides | reverse complement strand
AATAAAGATGACCCTCGGGCTCGCGAAAACCCAAGGGAAAAAGGCTTAGGTGGCAAATGGTAAAACCAAGGTTGGGCCTTGCTGGAGGAGTTTTATTCAAAGCGAACTGTCAAGGGGGTCCCATAAATCACCCAACCGCGCAAGGAACGCAAAATCAAGGAACATAACACCGGTATGACGGAAACTAGGGCAGCAAGAGTGGAACAAGACACCAGGCATAAGGCCGAGCCTTCCACCCTTTACCAAGTATATAAGGTGCATTAATTAAACAAGAGATATTGTGATATCCCAAAATATCCATGTTCCGACCAAGAACAAACTTCTTCTTCACCTGCAACTAGCAACGCTATAAGAGGGGCTGAGCAAAAGCGGTGACATAGCCAAACAACGGTTTGCTAGGACAGGATGGTTAGAGGCTTGACATGGCAATATGGGAGGCATGATAAATAGTGGCAGGTAGAGCTAACATAATGATAGAGAGAACAACTAGCAAAGCAAAGATAGAAGTGATATCGAAGGTATGGTCATCTTGCCTGCAAGGTTCTCAGAGTTGTCGAAGGCTTGATCGTCGTTAGCGTACTCAACAGGTTCCTCGTGCACGTACTCGTCTCCCGGCTCTACCCAAAGCAAGAACACAAGCAATGGAAGCACAATAAATCACGGTGCAATGCACAAGCAACATGATGCAATACCTGTCATGATATGCGAGATGTGATATGCAATGCGTATGCATGCTCTGGAAGGAAAATGATGAACAAGGCATCAAATTGGCAAACCAAGTATGCCGCTGGAAAGATGAGATGATTTCGGTTGAAATCGATATAAAGATCACCGGTAACGGATGCACGGTTTGCAAATGGCAAGCAAAACAAGAATGACACAAATCTGCGATTAACAGCACGATGCCACTTACCATGCAATAAGAAACTATGCTACAGCACCCCAACATAACAACAAAGCATATGGAAGTGATCTTCAGGAGATGCTTGACACAAGAGGAACACTGAGCTACGTCTAAATCACACAATAGCAGGTTCAACCAAGCATGACAAAAGTGCAAAAGATATCAGCTTGGACATGGCATAAACAGCATCAGGTAGCAATGTTCAGAGCAAGAAATCAACATGCTACAGGAACTTATAATAGCAAAACAAGACATGGCATGATTCTCCTCAAAGCATAAAACAAAAGTCCCTTAGTGACCATGAGCCAAAAAGGACCAGAAGATATGATGGAACCCATGTAAACATAGCAAGTTTCGTTAACAGATTCAGCAAACAGAGCATGGCATTGACAGAATTATGAAGGCATCTTCGCGAGATCGATTCACTCACCACAAGTCATTGCATGACAATATAAGCATAGAATCATCAAGAAGACATGTTTATGAAGCTAACCATGGCAAGAACAAGTTCATAGCAGGCAAGGATCAACTACAATAACCTTGGCAAAATTGAATAACACGTAAACAATTTGCCAGGAAACATTTTATAGCAAAAGTAGAGCACGAAAAAGACATGCTACACTACTCCATAATTGCAAACAGGGACATGAATGGATAGAGCATAACCATATGTTCAAAAAAACCTTACTGAAGTAACTTAAAATATGCATAGATCTCTCTGTAGCATCAAGTTTACATGGAATAAAAATAACAGCAGAACAGGGACTAAAATCAGCAACATCACGAAGCCTAGTTTGCATGCTTGTGCTAGTCACCACATTGATCACAAACATACATGGCAAGCACCTCTGTAAATATGGCATGGCATAGTACAAAACACCTGTAGAACTCATGCCCATAAGATGCACACAATAAATGTAGCAAAAATGACAAATGCCCACAATCTGTTAAGAATCAGAAACTAACATTATATAGCACTATTGCATCAGATATTTGGGCATCTAGATGACCTCAGATGAACATGGCCCAATGGAACAAAATGAAGAGCACATCCTGATGAACATTTTCATATATGATGCGCATGAAATGAAGCTACGATGACAGAGTTATGATGCGATGAACAGGGCTAAAAATAATGCAGACTTAGCAAAAAAACAAAGTCAACCTAGCGTCCAGATCTGGATCTGGCACGAGGGTTGAGGTTCGCCGGAGCTGCAGGTCGGGAAGAGACTGGAGATGGCTGGTGAGGGGCCGGGGCATCGGATCCGGCCGGCTCCTTGCCGGATCCGGCGAGGACGAGGCGCGGGGGCGGAGGAGCGCCTCGGGAGGCGAGGAGGAGGCGCGGGCGGCAGCCTGGCAGAGCGCGGCGGCGACGTCCGGCGGCGGCGGAGTGGTGGACCGGCGGCGAGGCGGCGACCGGGCGTGGGTGGCACGATGGACGGGCGGCGAGGCGGGGCACCCAGGCGGCGCGGGCTTCGGGGGCCCAACCTGGGCTCGGGCGGGCCGACGGTGGTGGGCGGTTGCGGCGCCACGTGGCGGCGCATGGTTCGTCGGGCGGCGGCGGGCGGACGCGTCCGGCTCCGTCCGGACGTGTCCGGCGGCGGAGAGGGAGCGAGGCTAGGGTTTGATCTGCGAAATTTTCGGGGGGAGCACCTATTTATAGGTAGAGGGAGCTAGCAGGCTCCAAATGGAGTGCGGTTTTCACCCACACGATCGTGATCCGACGATGGAGAGCATGGAAGTGACTTAGATGGGTTATTGGGCTGTTTTGGAGGGGTGTTGGGCTGCAACCCAAAAGAGGCCTTTGCGGTTATGCGGTTAACCGTTGGAGTATCAAATGACCTCCAATTGACACGAAACTTGACAGGTGGTCTACCGGTAGTGTACCAAGGCCACTTGGCAAGCCTCGGTCCATTCCGAGAACGTTTAACACGCGCACACGAAAAGAGTCAAGAGGGGTGCGCCGGTGCATGTGGGAGTGTCGGATTGCAAAATGGACAACGGGGAAAATGCTCGGATGGATGAGACGAACACGTATGCAAATGAGATGCACATGATGACATGATATGAGATGCATGCCATGAATAAAATGCAAAACAAAAGACAAAAACCCAACCTCGAAGGGAATATCATAACACATAGCCGAAAATGGCAAGAGTTGGAGTTACAAAGATGGAAAGTTACATCCGGGGTGTTACAAGGGGGAACCCTGAGCATCGCGACTCAGGGAACTCACTGGTCACGTAGCCCGTCACCCCTTCGTCTCATCTTAGCGATCTGGATGACCCAACGGTGGTTGATGTATGCGCGGGGCCGGGCCCTGTCAACATAGAACACTAAAGGCAAATGGATGGAAATCGAGCATGGAAAGGAAATCGCAGAATCCTAGCATAATGTTTCATGAATTCAAAGCAGAAGTTCTAATGCCACCATGAGGCACGGTAAATGTTGTAGGATAAAGCTGGTAAGCACCGCCTTAAGCCTTGCTTCCTGCCATCAGCCGCCTTGGTGAAAGGATCGAGAAGAGGTGTCTAGTGGGGGGGGGGGGTGATTACACACTAAGTGAAAAAGTTGCAGTTTTTAATCTCTTTAAGTTGAAGCGGAGTTTTGGCACAAGTTTAACAATCACAATACATAACAAGCAAGCATGCAAAGAGTATATGAGCAGCGGAAAGTAAAGCATGCAACTTGCAAGAATGTAAAGGGATGGGATTGGAGTATGCAAACGCAATGGAGACACGGATGTTTTTGTCGTGGTTCTGATAGGTGGTGCTATCGTATATCAATGTTGATGGAGACTTCAACCCACGAAGGGTAAGAGCTGGCGAGTCCATGGAGGGCTCTACCCATGAAGGGTCCACGGAGAAGCAACCTTGTCTATCCCACCATGGCCGTCGCCCACGAAGGACTTGCCTCACTAGGGTAAATCTTCACGAAGTAGGCGATCTGCTTGCCCTTACAAACTCCTTGGTCCAACTCCACAATCTTGTCGGAGGCTCCCAAGTGACACCTAGCCAATCTAGGATACACCACTCTCCAAGAAGTAACAAATGGTGCGCTGATGATGAACTCCTTGCTCTTGTGCTTCAAATGATAGTCTCCCCAACACTCAACTCTCTCTCACAGGATTTGTATTTGGTGGAAAGAAGATTTGAGTGGAAAGCAACTTGGGGAAGGCTAGAGATCAAGATTCATATGGTAGGAATGGAATATCTTGGTCTCAACACATGAGTAGGTGGTTCTCTCTCAGAAAATGAATGCTGGAAGCGTAGGCATGTTCTGATGGATCTCCACGAATGAAGAGTGGGTGGAGGGGTATATATAGCCTCCACACAAAATCTAACCATTACACACAACTTACCAATCTTGGTGGGACCGAATCGTCAAACTCGGTCAGACCGGTTTAGCAAATAATTTGACCGTTAGGATTTTCGGTGGGACCGACATGCAACTCGCTGTGACTGATATGGTTAGGGTTAGGGTATAACGTAATCTCGGTGAGACCGATTACTCAAACTCGGTGGGAACGATTTTGGTAAAAAGCTAACCAGAGAGTTGGTCAGGCAAACTCGGTGGGACCAATTCGCTCATCTCGGTTGGACAAAACTATTACGAAGAGGAAAAGAGAGTTTGCATTGTAATCTCGGTAGGACTGATTATGCAAACTCGGTGATTCCAATTTTGGTAATGGACATACATAGAGAGATTACAATCCCATCTCGGTGACACCGATTTGACTAGGGTTTGTGGCAGTGGCTATGGCATCTGAACTCGGTGGTGCCGGATAGAAAGAATCTGTAGGACCGAGTTGCACTTTTGGTTTAGGTCATATGTGGATGTAAGAAGGTAGTTGAGGGCTTTGGAGCATATTAGTAAGCACTTGGAGCAAGCAAGCCATTAAGCAACACCTCATCCCCTCTTGATAGTATTGGCTTTTCCTATAGACTCAATGTGTTCTTGGATCACTAAAAGTAAAATGTAGAGTCTTGTGCTTTGAGCTTGAGCCAATCCTTTGTCCTTAGCGTCTTGAAGGGGTTCCACATCCTCTAGTCCATGCCACTTCATTGTTGAACTTATCTGAAACATACTAGGTAAAAGTGTTAGTCCAACAAGAGATATGTTGACATTAATTACCAAAATCACCCAGGGAGCACTGGTGCTTTCAATCTCCCCCTTTGTGCTAATTGATGACAACATACATCAAAGCTTTAGATAAATATATAGAGAATAACAAGTAACGCTTTGGAAAGACATGTAACATGCATAGGCTCCCCCTGCATGTATGCAATCATGAAAATATGGAATATAGGACCATGTGAATGCATAAGCATGATAGAGTAAGCAATGTGTTACATGTATCTTGGCTATATGCATCAGAGCAAAAGATGTGAATATGGGAAATGTACCTTCATGCTCATGAGTCCTTCTTGCAAATAGTATGTACATCAGCAAGAGATCCTCATAAACATGACTGTGATGCATATACATACCTTGTGGTCTTGAGTTGGCTTAGGATGGAATGAACCTATGTAAACAAGGTTAGATAACACAGATACACCTACTAGCCATATCAAACAAAAGAAACCACAAGAGAACCAAGACTAGGATGACATGTAGAGTGAGTACTAAGTACCACATTTAACATAGACATGTCCCCAAAGGTGAAGATGTGCAATGAATTCAAGGATTTCCTTCCCTTAGATGTCTTGCTCCCCCTGAATGTAGCGTGGGATACTGGGAGAAGATAGGGAACAGAGAAATCAGACCTCAAAGAAAATAGACAGAGCTAATGCAGACAAACAAATATGAACATGTCTTTCCCCTCTTGAAGACATGTGACTTCTCTCCTCTTGAACACCAAGCATCTGGGGTCCTTGATGACTTCTTCTGGATTTTTGTCACGATGGGTTTGCTCCTAGAGTCATAGTACAAAGCAACAAGTTGAATGTGATGGTGGTAGAGGACAAGAATCATTGAGTGGAGCTGGATCAAGAAGAATGCAGAAACAAGTGGCAAGTTGTCTTTCCTGTAGTGAAATCGGCGACACCGAGTTTTGTGCCTCAGTGGTACCGAAAGAAGTCGGTAGGACCGAAGGCATCAGATCGGTGGAACTGAGTTCATCGCACAAAAAACATTTGTCACCTCAGCTCACTAGACAAGTAAGATCTCACAACGATTTTCAAGGAATTAACTGAAAGATTTGCAATGAATTGGATGCAGGGAATGTAGAACACAAGGAAACAGAAAAGAAATAAAATCTAGATGGAGTTTTTTTGAAAGGGGAAACAAATATGCATGAGACAAATGCAAGAGCACAAAAAAGAATGACACGAGAGAACTTCATCTAGAATTGGTCGGCGACAAAGTCACCTA
The DNA here is from genome assembly GCF_002162155.2 of Triticum dicoccoides. Classification (NCBI taxonomy): domain Eukaryota; kingdom Viridiplantae; phylum Streptophyta; class Magnoliopsida; order Poales; family Poaceae; genus Triticum; species Triticum dicoccoides. The sequence continues at coordinate 295,857,203 of NC_041387.1, read as the reverse complement.
TGTTAGAGTATATTGACTTAGGAGTCAAGTGAGATCACTTGATCATAGGTCATACTCATCATTTTAAGCTCAAAATGGGGTAACCATTTTTCATTCAAGCATCTTGATGTATTCACATCTTGTCGAGTTGCTTTGACTCATGACTTGGAGTAAAGCTTCTCTAAGATGGAATAACATACCTTGGGTGGTGTTGATCGTGATCATGTAGTTGAACTTATGTGGGTTGCTCAAGGTTGATGTAGCTCATCAACAGTTGGGAGCACCACTTGGAATTTGAGTTCATCTACCTACATGGGTTAGTATTTGCAAGGAAGAGCACTTGTGTATCCAAAATGACAGTCATGAAACTCAACATAGGATATGTCAAAGGATATGTTTGAATGGTTCCGTGCTTCCTTGTCTTCAACCACCATTGTGTAGAGACTTGGTGATGTAGAGATTGCTCAAGATGTGAGTGAGTTGCAATCTCATAGACTTAGATCCATCCAAGTACCTACACAGGTTCGATAACATGCAAGGTGCAAATATATCCAAGACATAAGATTATCATCATAGGAGAAATATCAAGGATTAGTCATAGGCTCATGTCTTGCATGTATCAAATGGAGTTCATACTCCAAGTTTGAAGCATCAATGATGTTCAATTCACCTCTTAACCTGCAAAACACTCTCATCAAGTGGTGTAGTGAATATATCCGCTAATTCCTTTTCGGTGCGAACATGCTTAAGATTAATGTCCCCTTTGGCAACATGATCTTGAATGAAATGATGATGAACTTCAATATTCTTAGTTTGAGAATGTTGCACGGGATTGTGAGCAATCTTGATAGCACTTTCATTGTCACAAAGCAATGGAACATGTTTCACATATATCCCATAATCTTTAAGAGTTTGGGTCATCCAAAGTAATTGAGGACAACATGAGCCAGCGGCAATGTATTCCGCTTCGGCGGTGGATAAGGATACCGAGTTTTGTTTCTTGGAAGACCAAGACACAAGAGATATACCGAGAAATTGACAAGTATCTGAAGTGTACTTTCTATCAACCTTGTCACCAGCATAGGCCGAGTCGGAGTAGCCAACAAGATTAAAAGAGGCCCTCTTTGGATACCAAATGCCAAAATTTGGTGTATGGGTTAAGTATCTCACTATCCTTTTCACGGCCTTAAGATGACATTCTCTAGGAGCGGCTTGATATCATGCACACATGCACACACTTAGAATAATATCAGGACGTGAAGCACATAAATATAACAATGATCCAATCATAGAGCGATAAACCTTTTGATCAATCGGTTCACCATCTTTGGTCAAATCAAGATGTCCACTAGTAGGCATGGGTGTAGTCATACCTTTGCATTCTTGCATATTGAAATTCTTGAATAAGTCCTTGGTGTACTTTGTTTGAGAGACAAATGTACCTTCCTTAGTTTGCTTGATTTGCAAACCGAGAAAAAAAATTGAGTTCACTCATCATAGACATGTCAAACTTCTCCGACATTAGCTTTCCAAACTTTTCACTAAAGTGAGGGTTAGTCGAAACAAATATAATATCATCAACATAGATTTGGCACACAAATAGTTCTCCATTAACTCTTTTAGTAAAAAGAGTAGAATCAATTTTTCCAATTTCAAATCCTTTTTCAATAAGGAACTTGGTCAAGAATTTATACCACTCTCTAGGAGCTTGTTTAAGACCGTAAAGAGCTTTGTGAAGTTTGTAAACATGATTAGGTTTCTTAGGATTGACAAAGCCGGGAGGTTGCTTAACATAAACTTCCTCCTCTATTTCACCATTTAGAAAAGCACTTTTAATGTTCATTTGTTACAAGGTGATATCATGGTGATTAGCATAGGCAAGTAAGATGCGAATGGACTCAAGTCTAGCAACGGGAGCATATGTCTCACCATAGTACATACCTTCAACTTGAGTTTAGCCTTGGGTGACGAGACGTGCTTTGCTGCGAACTACTTGTCCATCTTCATCTTGCTTGTTGCAAAACACCCACTTGGTAACGATGATGTTGTGGTTGTTGTCAGGCTTCTCAACCAATGTCCAAACTTGATTTCTCTCAAAGTTGTGTAGCTCTCCATGCATGGCGTTTATCCAATCCGGATCTTCCAATGCTTCTTCAACCTGCATAGGTTCAATGCTAGAGATGAATGAATAGTGTTCACAAAAGTTAGTTAAACGAGTTTTAGAGGGAGTGATTTTCCCGTTTTGGATATCATTGTAGATTTGCTCGACGGGATGGTCTTTAGCAATTCTTTCTCGAACTCGTGAAAGCTTTTGATTGGATCTAGGTGGAACATCTTCTTCATCTTGTTCTTCTTCTTAGCCTTCTTCATTGTTGACGTTGTCATTCTCTTGTCGTGCTGGAGAAGTAGGTTGTTGACGTTTGTCTTGGTGTACTTCCTTGTTTTCTTCATCTTGGTGTGTCCCACTTGTGGATGCTTCTGTATCAACTCTTGGTTCACCTTGTCGTGAGGTAGAAGCTTCCACTTGGACGGACAAGGTACTCTCCTTCACCTCCGTTGGATGAATCTTTCCAATAGACAAGTCTTGGATTGCTTCCGAAGGGTCTTTGTCTCCTACATCAATTGTCAATTGCTCTACTTTCGAGCCGTTAGATTCATCAAACTTCACATCTACCGTCTCTTCAACCTTTCGGGTGAAATTGTTGTAGAAACGGTAAGTGTGAGAGTTTGAGCCATAACCAATTAGGAAACCTTCATGAGACTTAGGAGCAAATTTAGAACGATGATGCTTATCAAGAATGTAGCACTTTGAGCCGAATACTCGAAAGTATCCAACTTGGGGTTTGTTACCGGTGAGGAGCTCGTACGCCGTCTTGTTGAGTAGCTTGTGAAGATACAAGCGATTTGTTGCGTGACAAGCTGTCTCAACCGCTTCCGCCCAAAAGTGCTTCGGCGTCTTGTACTCATCAAGCATCATTCTCGCCATTTTGATGAGTGTCCGGTGCTTCCTCTCAACAACTCCATTTTGTTGAGGTGTGTACGTAGCCGAGAAATCATGTGAAATCCCTTCTTCGTCAAGAAAGGTGTCCACATTTGCATTCTTGAACTCCATTCTATTGTCGCTGCGAACCTTCTTGATCTTCACTTCAAATTGATTTTGGGCCTTCCTAGCGAAGTTTTTGAAGATCTTTTGGACTTGCGATTTATCATCGAGAAAGAACACCCACGTAAATCTTGAAAAATAATCAACTATAACTATACCAAAAGAATTTCCACCGAGACTTTTGTAAGCGTTGGGACCAAACAGATCCATGTGAAGTAGCTCGAGTGGCCTCCTTGTGGTCATGATGTTCTTCACGGGATGCCTTCCTCCAACCTGTTTACCTGCTTGACAAGCGCTGCAAAGTCTATCCTTATCAAATATGACATCGTTAATGCCAAGGATATGATTTCCTTTAATAATCTTGTCAAGGTTTCGCATGCCCACATGGCCTAATAGTCTATGCCACAACCAGCCTTTAGAGGATTTAGCAATAAAGCAAGTTCTAGATTGAGCCTTTTTAGTAGAATCGACAATGTAAAAATCACCTCTACGTATACCGGTAAAGACCATTTTATGATTATCTCTACGAAACACTTGGCAATCTACTTCAGTAAATAGGACATTGAAACCAAAATGAGCAAGTCTAGATACTGAAAGTAAATTGTATCCGAGAGATTCAACGAGCATGACATTTTGTATGGAGCTATCATTTGATATGGCCACCTTACCGAGGCCAGCCACCTTACCCTTTGAGTTGTCACCAAAAGTGACATACTTTCGAGGGCCGTCATTTTCAACAAGCTCACGGAACATATCTTTATCTCCAGTCATGTGATCGGTACATCCACTGTCAAGAACCCATTCCTTTCCTCCTGCCATATATCCCCGAAGATTTGCCATAAGACCAAAATGTCTCATCGCATCATCAAGATCAAAGTCACTATCATCATCCCCATCGTAGTGTTCAACATCGTCATGTGGTGGATGAATTCCTAGAGAGGGTGATTCGTTAGAGTGATTTTGACAATGATCTTCTTTATGAATTTTAATAGCTTCGGAAATAATATCACTAATAATTCCAACATCTCCTTTGGCACGCATAAGGTTTGTAAGCTCAAATAGACAATCACCAAACATAGGATCATTGGAATTCATCTTACTCAAGGAAATAGACTAATCGAGAATTTCATCTAGATTTTTCAAGGAATAATCTGGAAAACGTTCCTCAAGAAATTTCCATATAGTGTAGGCACACTCAAGAGTAGGCAAACATCCAATCAAGTTTCTAGGCAAGCCTCTAGTGATAAGATTAACAGTTCTAAGATTGCGAATCATGTCAATTGACTCATCAAGGGTGTGATGCATGGAATCAACATGAGGTGCACAAGGGCTAGCAATGTACTTGTTCAAATGATATTCATTCAAAATCACAAGCATCTCATTTTTTCACTCATGAAAATACTCTCCATCAAGTATAGGCACTCAATGTCTAAGACTCTCCAAAGTAGACTCATCCATCTTCCTCCAATGGTGTTTAAACCAAAGCAATGGAGACCAATGCTTTGATACCAATTGAAAAGATCGAGAAGAGGTGTCTAGAGGGGGGGTGATTAGACACTAAGTGAAAAAGTTGTAGTTTTTTATTTCTTTAAGTTGAAGTGGAGTTTTGGCACAAGTTTAACAATCACAATACATAACAAGCAAGCATGCAAAGAGTATATGAGCAGCGGAAAGTAAAGCATGCAACTTGCAAGAATGTAAAGGGATGGGATTGGAGTATGCAAACGCAATGGAGACACGGATGTTTTTGTCGTGGTTCCGATAGGTGGTGCTATCGTACATCCACGTTGATGGAGACTTCAACCCACGAAGGGTAACGGCTACGCGAGTCCATGGAGGGATCCACCCACGAAGGGTCCACGAAGAAGCAACCTTGTCTATCCCACCATGGCCGTCGCCCACGAAGGACTTGCCTTACTAGGGTATATCTTCACGAAGTAGGCGATCTCCTTGCCCTTACAAACTCCTTGGTTCAACTCCACAATCTTGTCGGAGGCTCTCAAGTGACACCTAGCCAACCTAGGAGACACCACTCTCCAAGAAGTAACAAATGGTTTGTTGATGATGAACTCCTTGCTCTTGTGCTTCAAATGATAGTCTCCCCAACACTCAACTCTCTCTCACAGGATTTGGATTTGGTGGAAAGAAGATTTGAGTGGAAAGCAACTTGGGGAAGGCTAGAGATCAAGATTCATATGGTAGGAATGGAATATCTTGGTCTCAACACATGAGTAGGTGGTTCTCTCTCGGAAAATGAATGCTGGAAGTGTAGGCACGTTCTGATGGTTCTCTCCATGAATGAAGAGTGGGTGGAGGGGTATATATAGCCTCCACACAAAATCTAACCGTTACACACAACTTACCAATCTCGGTGGGACCGAATCATCAAACTCTGTCAGACGATTTAGCAAATAATGTGACCATTAGGAGTTCTGGTGGGACCGACATGCAACTCGGTGCGACCGATATGGTTAGGGTTAGGGCATAACGTAATCTTGGTGAGACCGATTACTCAAACTCGGTGGGACCAATTTTGGAAAAAGCTAACCAGAGAGTTGGTCAGGCAAATTCGGTGGGACCGATTCGCTCATCTCGGTTGGACCAAAATGTTACAAAGAGGAATAGAGAGTTTGCATTGTAATCTCGGTAGGACCGATTACGCGAACTCGGTGAGACCGATTTTGGTAATGGACATACACAGAGAGATTACAATCCCATCTTGGTGAGACCCATATCCCTGTCGGTGAGACCGATTTGACTAGGGTTTGTGGTAGTGGCTATGACATCTGAAATCGGTGGCGCCGTATAGAAAGAATCAGTAGGACCGAGTTGGACTTTTGGTTTAGGTCATATGTGGATGTGAGAAGGTAGTTGAGGGCTTTGGAGCATATCACTAAGCACATGGAGCAAGCAAGCCATTAAACAACACCTCATCCCCTCTTGACAGTATTGGCTTTTCCTATAGACTCAATGTGGTCTTGGATCACTAAAAGTAAAATGTAGAGTCTTGTGCTTTGAGCTTGAGCCAATCCTTTGTCCTTAGCGTCTTGAAGGGGTTCCACATCCTCTAGTCCATCCCACTTCATTGTTGAACTTATCTGAAACATACTAGGTAAAATTGTTAGTCCAACAAGAGATATGTTGACATTAATTACCAAAATCACCTAGGTAGCACTGGTGCTTTCACTTGGGGAGCGCTTCCTCGACGATGCCGTTGTTGCTTTTGCTGCCGGCCGCGGTCACCGCGGCCCCAGTGTCGATGCAGCGGAACTTCACCACCAAGGCCTCCACCTGCTCCTTCACTGCTTCGGCGGCAGCAATTAGGGACTCGGGTGGCACCAGCTCCAGTAGCATGCCAAGTTCTAGGCTAGGGCACAGGAGATGGAGGTGGCTGAAGACACACATCGTGGATGTAGTGAAGAGCGCGCAACACTCCCCTTCCACCAGGGAGCCCACCGCGGTGGCGATGTTCTCGAGCTCCTCGATAAGCTTGGTGAGAAGAACAGGAAGGCCACCATTCAGGGTCACTAGTGGCTTATCGTACCCTCCCCGTAAAGGGAGCAAAGCGCTGTGCAGGACTTCCGCCCAAAGGAAGCAAAGGCATCACGCCAGGCTTTCTCAGGCGAAGAAAGGGTTTTCTCCCTGGCCTCTAGCTGGGCCATCTCCTTGGAGACGTGCTTGGCGTGGGATGCCTAGGATGCTTCCACTTCCTCCTTTGCTGCTCCAGGTGGCTTTGCTCCGTGGCCTGCTCTTGGGCCGCTTGCTCCAGCTCGGCGTCGCAATCGGCGAGCGTGGCCTCTCAGACCTTGAGCTCCTCTTCCTATGCCTGGAGCCCACGCGCATGAGAGGTCTGCTCCTCGTGAAGTGTCTTCAGCTCGGCCTCCACCTTGTTGCGGCGACTTCTGGCAAACGCAGCATCGTCCAGCACAGTGTCACAAGCTACTGCGGCTTCCGTAGCCTGCTTCTCGTCATCCGCGACGGCAGCCTCGGCCTGTCCCTAGGCTGCCCTGATGGACAAGTTGGCCCGGAGCCACCCCGAGATCAGCTCCAGGAGCCCCATCGCCGCACACCAGTCAGCACCTTGAAGATCAGGCCAGAGTTGGTCCAGCGCGGCGTAGGCCTTCTCCAAAGCGCTGGCCCTGCTAGAGGTTCCCTGATCTGCCAGCGTGAGAACTCGAGGAGGAGGGGGCACTGGCGCCTGGACTGGTGCTATCGCAACAATAGCGGAGGCATGGGTGTCCAGGGCCTTCGCGCCCTCTGTGGGCGCGTCAGGAACCAGCGACACCGGAGTCTGCTGTGTCACGGGAGCAGCAACCTCCTTCTTCTTCACCCTGGGGGCTAGCCTGGTCATCAGGAGAAGGACATCATGAGGATCATGTCGCGACGGAAAGGCAAGGATGAGGTAAGGTACTTACTCATTGTCAGTGATGTATGCCCTCTTTCTACTCAGGATGGCGGCGGCGCCCGGCTTTGTCAGCAAGGCCCTCGACGGAGCCGGAGCTAGTCGGGCGACCGGCGGGTGGCTCCTTTGTAGCAGCGACATGCGACGAGGTGAGGGCACTGCCCAGAGGCTGTGCTGGTGCATTTCCTCCCTCTGGGTTCCCGCAGATCAGCCTCTGCAGCGGGGTCCCCACGCACCTCGTGACGACCCCAGTGTGTGCGGGGATCCCCCGACCAAGCCTTCCATGGCATCGTCATCATCAGGAAGATCTCAGAGGAGCTCACTCTACCGCGTAGGAGACGTCTCCCCATCCCACCTACGGTCGCCTCCTCCTCCTCTTCACCCTGTACGGAGTCCTCGCCGGAGGACACCTGCACCTGGGAGTTTGGGGGACCAGACGGCATGATCCCTCGCTCATTGAAGACCGGCATGGTGGCGGGCAGCCCCGCCCCATCTTCGCGGCGATATAGCAGACGGTGGGCCGCTGGGAGGCCGCCTGGATCCTTCCTGGGCAAGATTTGCACGGCCTTGCCCAGCTCCTCACTCGTCAGGTCCCCTTGGCGTAGCTGTAGGTCGTCTTCTGTGCCCTTGAGGTCCCACATGGGATGTGAATGAGCTTGGAGAGGGGCCAGGCGCTGCATCAGGAACTCCTGGACAATCATGGCCCCTGTCAGCGCCTCAGAACCCATGTCCGTCTGCATCTTCTTCAAGAACGGCGCCGCCCAGGGGTCAGTGAGCTTCTCGTGAGACCATCGATCTAGCTTCTCTGGCGGCCTGGTCGGCAGCTCTAGCCGAGCGTGGTGGCTCTAGGCGTCCAGGTAGATCCACCTTTTCTGGAAGTCGTGCACCTTCTTCCCGGCCTTTTCATGTGTGCGTTACCATCATGAACCGCGACGAAGGAGACACATCCGGAGCACTGGTTTGAACCGTGCGCCTGGAGGGAGAAGAAGTGGCGAAACATCACGACGGAGGGCTTCACCCCCATGAAGGCCACACAGTAGAAGGCGAAGATCGACAGAGGAGGACAGAGTTGGGCTGGAGGCGAAGTGCATGGATCTAGTAGGGTCGAGGATGGCGAGGAAGAACTTGGAGAAAGGCGGGATGAGCTCCACAAAGATGTTGTGGAGGAAGAAGGGGAAGAATGTAATTGCTATGGTCCCCGGCTCGGTGGAGACGACCTGAATCTTGGTCTCTCTCCCCATGTTGTCGCTGCTCGTTGTCAGTGGGAGCACGGCGGCAAGATGCCCGGCCTCGATGATGGAGGACGGGTTGAGGGCCGACACGGCCGATCGGGCGGAGTGTGCGGCCTTGCCAGCAAGCTTGGCTCTCTTGGACGTCATTGGCGAAGAGCTCGGAGGTAAAGGCCTGGTGGATCTGGAGGCGCTATGGGTGAGAAAATGATGAGATCTGAAGCAAGACGAAGGGAAGGCAATGAAGGCTTTTCTGCAGGGATTGGCCTTTTGTCATCCCGCGCCAGTCGCCAAGACAGTGTGGGGAAACCGAGATGCCCACATCCCATAAAGACCCAAGCGTGGAATAAGTCCACAGGCGATTGGGGCCCGTGATGCTCCGCAATTGCCATTTGGCTTCGCCTTGAAGCCAAATGCGAGCATGCCTTGGTCCCGGGGGCTACTGTCAGCCATTTGGGAACCAGGGTACCCAAACTTGCCTGCCTGCGGCCCACGACGTGGCTCCATCGACGGCGTGGTATGGCCCATCTTCAGCTGCGACAAGACAACACCTCGTGAGGGGCCAACCCTCAATAGGCAGACGACGTCAAGACCTCCTAAAGGAGCGGCCTCCACAGGCGGCCTCCCAAGGAGCGGAGATTTCTATGCAAGCACTCACCTCATGAGGCTGAGGTGACGCCAACCATAATGATCAAGGACAGGCGCGCGCCAGCGGGCACAGAGTGGCAGGTTTCCTCTTTGGTGCTAAGGAGGCAAGCACAGGCGCAGAGTCCCAAGGAGTCAACCAAAGGTTACCATCTGCGTGCAACAAGACCAGGACCGCGAGAACGGCAGGATGGAGGTCATCATCAAGCCCACCACGACATCACAATCAGAAGCTTTGCAAGCGAAGACCACCTTTCGTTAGGATAAGATGTACTACTTGTCCTCTTTCAAAATTTGCCACTATGGGATCCCTTCCCTCCTATTTTGGGGGAAGAGGACCGAGGCCAGTATAAATATAGCCTAGCCACCACCATAGACAGGATCGGACCCCCGGAGACCGAACGTCTAGATCTCATCACAAGAACAAGCCTCCTGAGGATGTTCTTCCTCTTGTACTAGTTCATTCTCAGCCCCCGCGAGGCTAATCCACCACAAAGCAGGAGTAGGGTTTTACACAGCAAGGTGGCCCAACCCTGGGTAAACTGTCGTGTCCATTTCCTTCTTGTTCATCGAGCTAGGCCGTGAGAGCAGCAAGTAGATCGGCTAGAGAGGTTTTGTTCTTCACACACGCCCCAGAGTTCGAAACTTTCTTTGGTCTGTGGAGCCCAAAATCCGACAAACATGGCAGTGTGATATCTGGTTGCATGTTGCATATGGTGCCTAGCTTGTATTGCTCCTAATTTGTTAAATTGCATCTCCTTAGCTTACACATTATACATGTGAATATGACATGCCTTCCTATTTTTGGTACATACTACATCTGCCTATCACACCATGTTCTTACATCAAACTACTATTCTTGTGTATCCTGGATCTATCACTTATGATGAGACAGTCATGCCCGGGGGTTAGTATGAGACGCGCTACTCTTGTAAAGAGTGCAATTTCATCCTCCCCACATGATTCTCAAGAAACAGCAAGTCTAAATGAAGATATTGAACATAGCTATGTACTTGAAGACCGCATTTCCCCTACACCACCATCGCAGGTGCTTGCTCTAACTTCGCAGTGTGATATGCGATTGCATGTTGCATACGGTGTCTAGCTTGTAATGCTTCTAATTAGGGTAAATTGCATATGCTTAGTTTTTGTGTTATAGTTGTGAATATGGCACGCCTTCCTATTGGTACATACTACATCTATCTGTTAATCATGTTCTTACATCAAACTACCTCTCTTCTGTATCCTGCATCAATCACTTACGATGAGACACCTTTATTCGTTGTGTATTGCATATTATTTCTAGCCTATTGCCATGTATTGCTTCTAATTTGGTCAAATACATTTATGGGGCCACCCTTTTAATTTGCCAGAGTGATATTGGTTTCATCTTTCATATGGTTTCTAGCTTGCATTTGTTCTAACTAATTCAAACACCTTGTGCTTAGTTTACACTTCACACATCATACATGTCAATATGTCATGTCGTCCTGTTTTTCATACATATTCCATCCTCCTATCATGCGGCTGCCTTAAATGAAAGTAGTGTTCACCAGTATCATCCATCAATGATTTCTGAAGAGCAAATTTTATTCCTTTTTCTTGTGGGTTTCACTTGACAAGGCAAAAACAAAAAATAGGAAGGAAAATAATAAGGAAGGCGATGATGGTGGTCCTCTTCAGCAACATAAACGGAGCATCTGTACAGATTCTCCTAATACTGCTAGTGCATTACAAGTTCCAAGTCTCCGCTCCCCTACTCCACCATCCTAGGTGCTTGATCTAACTTGGTTGTGTGATATCTGGTTGCATGTTGCATATGGTGTCTAGCTTGTATTGCTTCTAATTAGTGTAAACTTGATCTGCTTAGCTTACACATGATACATGTGAATATGACACGCCTTCCTGTTTTTGGTACATACTATATCTGTCTATCTCACCATGTTCTTACATCAAACTACTCTTCTTGTGTATCCTGCATCAGTCACTTATGATGGGACACCTTTAAGTTGGACGTGTGACATTGGTTTGCGTCCTGAATATGATTTCTAGCATGTAGTTCTTCTAATTCGGTGAACGCCACCTATGACGAGAAATTTTTTAACTTGGCAGAGTGATATTGATTGCACCTTCCATATGGTGTCTAGCTTGCAGCGCTTCTAATTTGTTGAAGTGCCTTCTGGTTAGTTACCAGATCATAGGTGTGAATATGTCAAGCCGTCCAGTTTTTCATACATATTCCATCCTTGTAACACGACTTTGCCTTTGATCAGAGTAGTGTTCGTCAGTATCATGCATGAATCAGTTTTGAAGACCTAATTTTATTCCTTTTTCTTGTCGGTTTGACCTCACAATGCAAAATCAGTAAAGCGGAAGGAAACTGGTAAGGCATTGCATCATGGTGGTCCTTCCGAGCAACTGAAACAGAGGGTCTCTATAGATTCTACTCCACCATCCTCCCAACAAGATTCGCAAGACCATGCAAGGCTAGACAGTCAACATAGCTGTGTAGACGATGAGCACATCTCCCCTACTTCACCATCATATGGTTTGCTCTAACTTGGCACTATTATATGTGGTTGTATTTGCGTATGATGTCTAGCTTGTATTGCTTCTAACTTTGTTCAATTGCATCTTCTTACTTTACACATCATGCCTGTGAATATGACACGTGTTCCTATTTCTAGAACATACTATATCTTATCACACCATGTTCTTACATCACACTACTATTCTGGCATACCCCGCATCAGTCACTTATGATGAGTCACCTTTAAGTCGCCACTATGATATTGGTTGCGTCTTGCATATGATTTATAGCATGTATTGCTTCTAATTTGTTGAAATGCCAGATAGTTTGAACTTGGCACAGTGATATTGGTTGCATCTTTCATATGTTGTCTAGCTTGAAGTGCTTCTAATTTTTTGAAATGCCTTCTTCTTAGTTACCAAATCATAGGTGTGAATATGTCACACCGTCTTGGTTTTCGTACATATTCCATCCTCGTATCATTTGTTTGCCTTTCATTGGAGTAGTGTTCGTCAGTATCATGCATGAACGAGTTTTGAAGAGCGAATTTTATTCCTTTTTCTTATCGGTTTGACTTCACAATGCAAAATCAGTACAACTGAAGGAAATTAGTAAGTCAGTGGATGATGTTGGTCCTTCGGAGGAACTGAAACGGAGGGTCTCTACAGATTCTACTCCACCATCCTCCCAACAAGATTCACAAGACAACACAAGGCTGGATAGTCAACGTAGTTGTGTAAATGATGAGCACATCTCCCCTACTCCACCATCACAGGTGCTTGCTCTAACTTGGAACTGTTATATGTGGTTGCGTGTTCCGTATGATGTCTAGTTTGTATTGCTTCTAATATTTTTGAATTGCATCTGTGTAGCTTACAACTTATACCTGCTACAATCACTTGCCCATAAGACACATTTAACTTTGGAGTGCAATGTAGGTTGCATCTTGCATTGTCTTCTAGCTTGTACTGCTTCTAATTTCTTGAAATGGCACTTACAACGAGAGACTTTTTACCTGATAGAGTGATATTGGTTGCATGTTCATTTGGTGCTAGCTTTCATTTCTTCTAATTTTGTTGAAATGCCTTCTGCTTACTGGTTTCTCATACATATTCCATCCTCCTATCGTACGTGTGAATTTGCAATGCTGTCTTTTTTGTATATATTCCATCCTCCTATCATGCGATTGGCTTGCATCAAAGTAGTGTTCGTCTGTATCATGCACCAACCAGTTATGCAGAGCTAATTTTATTCATCTTCTTGTGGTTTTGACTTCATAAGGCAATATCAGATAAGGGTAAGTAAAAGATTAAGTTAGGGGATGTAGGTGGTCCTCTGGACCAACGCAAAGAGAGACCCTCTAGATTCGCCACTGCTACTGCTAATGCAGTTGAAGTCCCAAGTCTACATGATGAGTTCATCTCCCGTACTCCACCATCGTAGGTGCTTGCTCTAAGTTGACAGTGTGATAATTGGTTTCATGTTGCATATGTTGTCTAGCATGTATTTCTTCTATTTTGATTAAATTGCACCCGCTGAGTTTATACGTTATACATGTGCATATGTGTGACAGCCTGGTTTTTGCCTTCTCTCTTTTTCCAGATTTCTTTGCCTTTGGTTTTGAAGTTGGAGTTTTCGAATCAAACCACTTGGACTTAAACACTTGGGCATGTCCTTTATTTTCACCGAAGTGACCCATCCCTCTCATATTCATCATTTCCTCTCTGAAAAATCCCAAAATGGCCAAAGGAATATTTTTCATAAAAGAAAAATATTGTGAAAATCACTTCAGCAACATATGCCCCAAAGCAACCCTCATTTTTCTTGCTCCTAAAAATCTGAGAAAATTCCCAAATATTCTTTGAACCTTGGCACGCCTCCCTGTGCAACAATATTTCATACTTATTTGGAATATTTTTGCTATAGAAAATCATTCATGTTCTAGCCTCAAAATGCAGTTTCTCCAACAAGTATATTATTCCTTGATCTAATGAGGCTGATTTTTTAGCTTCATTACCTTCCTAAGAAAACCATAACCCCAGCAGATTAGCCCTAAACCCATTCTAGAACCTATCCACACACAGTGTCAAAGTTTCTGACTAGAAACTTGCTCCATAGCTCTTGTTAAATCTGGTCGGCCTGGCAGTGTGCCATCTCCTCACTTAGACCTAACACTGAACGGACAACGCATTGGACATGGTTTGGCATCACATGGGAATTGTTTTGACCGAGCTAGCATGCTGACCGTGTGAGGACACGAGCCTTGGCACGCGTTTGACGCGCTTTGCGCTGCGCCCGTGCTTCTGTGCATCGTGTGCTCGTCTTAGAGCTCGCCAATGACTGTCGCACGACGCCACCACCCTCGTCTCTTCGCCCTTGACCTCTCCCTGGTGCCCACCGATGCAGAAGCCGCCGTAGCAGGCATGCGCACAACGCGGCCAAAGCCACAGTGCACCCCATGCCACTGTCTTCGTCTGCGCCCGCGTTCCTATGCTTGTCCGCAAGCTCCATAGTTGCGGCGTGATCGCTGAGCCATCTCCACCCCTCCATGGCACTTCTCGTTGCCGTGCACCATCTTCCAGAGAGCTCAAGTGGAGCCGAGACCCCCACCCCCCCTCTGTCCATAAATACCGAGCCACGTGGCCTCTCCGAGCTCATGCATCCACTCCGTCGTCCACCACAAGTAGTAGAGGAGCCGCAACCCGGCCATGCAGGCCTCGGGCCGCCGTGCTCAAGCTTGAGATTGTCAGCGATCCCCTCTACTTTCCCCCATCTCTTCACTACTCCTCCAGCTCCATCGACCTCTCATGTGACTCCTTGGAGGTCCGTTGGTGCCTACTGACCCTGTTGGAACCCTTAGAACCGCCTCCCTCCGTTGTCTTGTTCATCTACTGCGAGACCCGACTACAACTGCTGCTTGGGAGGTTGATTCCGAGCTGCTCCGGTCACCTCTCGACGAGCCACGGGTACAGGTAGGTGCACCGTGAGCCCCTCTTGCTTTCTATCCCTCTCAGATTGGCCGATGAGCCCTCCTTGCTGACGTGAGCTCTGGCGGAACACCGCCACCCCTCTGTTTCTCTCTCTCTCTCTCCCTCCACACCTGATAGGCGGGGCCCACTATCAGCCTCTCCACTTGCACCCGAAGCGGTACGAGTGGAGGTGTATTCATAGAATACGCTTTCGACGTCACCCCCTGGATTCTTTTATTTGAATTTAATTCAAATATTTTGACCAGAAACTTTGACGAGACATAACTTTTAAACCATAAGTCCAAATAAATTGATTCTTTTTGCATTGTATTTGTATTGAAAAGCTCTACCAGCACACCAAATTTGAGTTATTTCTCTGCTGTCTAGAATTTCTGGTGGATTTCATAATGATTCTTGATATTTCTTTTGCTATTTGTAAATGTTTTTAGAGGGAGAAGCTTGTCTTGAAGACAACCAGGAGGAGTGTGAACCTCCTCTGCACTAAGGCAAGCCACACCAACATTTGCATGGTGTCATTTTGACATTTATGATTTTTCCAACTTGAGTATGAGTTATTTCATGCATTTAATTATTTAATGAATATTGCTCATGCTAGTTACTTTGTCATGATTGCAATGATTAGTTTACAGTAGTGTTTGAATGCATGGACTAGTGTGAGACAATAGAAGTAGTTCTAATTGTGTGGTTATGAATTGGTTGTTATCGGTATTATTTTCATATGGAGGTTTTGACTTTACACTACTAGGGAAAACCCTAGTAGTAGCTCGGGTTTTAAAGCTATCAGTAGCGCGGGTGGCTGCGCTACTAATAAGGCGCTACAACTAACAGATAGTAATAGCGCTGTATGTACCCGCGCTACTAGTATTGACTGTATCAGTAGCGGTTTTCTAACATGCGCTACTAATAAGTAGCTGTAGCGCTTTTCTTTGCCCGTGCTACTGATGTATCTTTCAACATTTTTTCCCTGCTTCGTATTGATCTAGAACAGTACCCCGTTTTAATAAACTGCAATTTCACATATACCAGATAGCAATATCATTAACCACAATACCATATAGTTATACAGTAGTCCTACAATATCATTAAGCATTATAGGACCTCATATATAGTCAACATGCATCCTCACACACATATATGGTTCATACAGGAGCATATATGATAAGCAGGACTAGGTAGTCATACAACATATTGCAGTCTACTAGGGGTAGTCATACAGCCACACACATGTAGTTCTAGATGATATCAATGACGACCATCATCCTCAAGCCATGGCGGTGGGTGTTCCTGATAGTAATTAGGATGGCCTGTCCAACACGAAGATTCTTGCGAACGAGGAAGTTATTCCACCCAACCGAGCTAAAGTGTGTCCGACCGTCCGTGTCCACGCTGTACGCACAGGTGGTGACGGAGCCCCTTGCGGTAAGGCGTATTCCAGTAGAGCCTTCTTTAACAGGCTCGGTACCACAACTCACAGATAGGCTCTTTGGCAATTTATGAATAAGAAAAACATATCAATTAATAAGTAGCCTCGCACATACTCTTGCAAATATATTTCTACTAAGTATAAGTTTCTACACTATCAAAAACAGTACTACATTTC
This sequence comes from Triticum dicoccoides, assembly GCF_002162155.2. NCBI lineage: Eukaryota > Viridiplantae > Streptophyta > Magnoliopsida > Poales > Poaceae > Triticum > Triticum dicoccoides. Next base: position 295,840,725 of record NC_041387.1, on the reverse strand, counting down.
TACTAAGCTTGAATTCCACTAAGTAAGCATGTAATCAGATTGTACACTAAGTATAACATACCATAACATGCCGATCAACCATGGTATTTGTCAAGCGGGTCACCAATGGCACCCCGACAAAGTCAGCACATGGCGGAATTATGTCCCATAGGTTGCACACCTCATCCTCGCTCAGCCTTATTTTTGAGTATAGATGACTTCATCAAGTGGGTCCTCATCATCTTCATCCGTGCTGAGATAAATGACAGCCAGCTTGGGTCTTTTTGCTCTGAAGGAGAAGCTAATCAACTCACCACCAGTGATACCCATGTGGGAGATGAAACGGTTCCATCCATACCCTCCATATTTCATACTTTCTCGACCTCCATAGTGTAGGGCCCCCCAGGAGCCTCAAAGGTCACAGTGTCTCTGGTCATCTTGCTGAATTCTACCTCACATTGCATGGGACGATCTGTGTATACACAATGATATATACACAATACATTAATGCCAGTAAGACTAAAAACAAAATAGTTGTTACAAGTTTCATATATTTTGTTACCGCCACAGGAAGAAAACTCGGCTGGAAGTAGATGCCGAACAACGTGCCAGTTGCAAGGCTGTTGGCGCATCTTGACTTGCATAGTCGACATGGTGGTTCTGGTGGTGGTGGTGTCGCCATTTTCCTAAAGAGATATTAGAAAAGGATTAACGATCCACTTTAGAGGAAAAATCCGGCATGACCATTGCTCAAAAAGGACATATCGAGCGCATGAAATTTGTTGGAACGGAAATTAATCAACACTCCGGCAAAACATAGGCCACTCGGAGCTGTTACGTGCAAACATGGTCACTTGGGAAAGCACATATCCTATTTGAGCAACACTAGATATACATGTTTATATCTACATCATATGAGCAATTCTTGAGCAACACTAAATATACTAGATGTACTAAAAAATTCTACATCATCATCTATTCAAAATGTTCTATACCTAAAACATCTACATCATCATCCACTATTACTATTTCTTTTACTAAACCCTAAAAATATGCCCTAAGTTCACAATATAAAAAGTACAGAACCTTTTTTCAAATTCTACCAACTAAAAATTTCCATTACTAAAATTTCTAATCAAAAGACCTAAAATTTCCTATTCTATTCAAAACACCTAAAATAGGCTAAAATTTTGTTCTATTACAGGACCTACATTCTATAATGTCTACATTCTAAAATCTACATTTAGACTACCTCCATTCTACAAGAACAGAGAGAAGGGAGGGAGGAGGGGTAGGAAGGAGGGAGGGAGGAGTGGGAGGAAGGAGGGATTAAATGGGAAGGACTGGGAGGAAGGAGAAGGGAGGTAGGATGAGCTACCTCGGTGGCGGTGACGGCG
>NC_041387.1:295825401-295838990 GCF_002162155.2 Triticum dicoccoides | reverse complement strand
AGGGAGGGGGCGACGACCGGCGGGGTGGAGAAGGGAGGGTCAACGGCCAGCGGGGGATGGAGGAGGGAGGGGCAATGACTGGTGGTGGGAGGAAGGGGCAACGACCGGTGGTGGGAGGGAGGAGGGAGGGGGCGAAAATGCGGCGGCGGCAGACGACACGGCTGGTGCGGTGGAGAGTGAGTTGGAGCAGAGAGAGGAGACTGAGGGGCGGCCTAGTGATAGGATGTCTTTAGCAGTAGCGCATATCTAGGGAACGCGCTGCCGCTAAACTGCCTAGTAGTAGCGCCTTACTATAAAAAGTGCTACTGCTAAGTGTAAGCATGCAAAAATACATTGTCTGTCAATGCAAAAATACATTGGCCATCAATGATCTTTTTGTGTACAATCTGAATTGTCAATATGAGTCCTCTCCGGTAGGAACGGGAGAAGACTCATATTGCGGCCACAAATTCTACACATAGAGTTCAATGAAGACCAAGTGGTAGTGATAGTTTGAGAAGTAACATATTCAAGGTGGTAAACACCCTTTTCGCTGAGCGAGGTGGGACTAAACTTGTGGACTGAACTTAGCAGTAAACATCTATAGCAGTAGCATGGTGCGGAATACCATGCTACTACTACAACTAGCTTGACGACAAGGTCATGGCAATTATAGCAGTAGCGCGGTTTACAGAGGAAGCGCTACTACTATTTTTCTTTCAGCAGCGCATTTTTCTAGCACACGTTGCTAATAAATAGTAGTAGCACCATATTTTGAAGAGCGTTGCTGGTAAGATTTTGTATATAAAGTTTTTCCTAGTAGTGTTAATATGTTAATGGCATAATCAAAATGATGAGTTTTAAAAAAAACCAGTGAACTAAAATCAGTGAAGTTAAGTAATGACTAGTGCAAGTAGAAACTTTGATGATGTTGATCTGCTTACTTAAAGTGATATGTGATGCATGTCGAATAGTTGCCTGTTCATGGCATATTGTGACTTGATTTATTTTTCCTATCAAGTTAAACCTGATGTTAATTCAACTTGAACATAATGATGATCGAGTCATGGTGCCACTGAATCGAGTTTTTCCCAGTGCAACCACATTTTCCTTTATGGGAAGGCCTTTATTCGGTCCGTTGTAATGCCTCTGGTCGGTACCTCCAACGAGGAAAGCTTATGGGCGTGCGGTACCCTGGCCCGGTAAGCTAACATATCCTTGTGTGCCTGTTTGTTGATACGGTACCTTGTCCCCATTAGGGACCGTTTGAGTTTTCCCACGACGGTAGCCATTGATGTGTTTGGTAGACACGGGGCCACCCATGACTTAGCCCAGAGGGGAGTTGGACAGAGTGGCCGGGAGAGTGTCATGGCAATGGGATGGTTTTGTCGGAATGCTATTGGTCCACACGAATGGGAGTGCGAGGCCATGGGTTCTGTGATGTGGGTACAATGTGCTAACCTCTGCGGAGTGTTTACTATATATATCAATAGTCACGTTCTCGGTTACGGACATAGCTCTTGAGTAAGTCACACCATGGATCAACATGATTATGTAATCTTCCACACTAAATTTTATGCTTGGCACTAATTATGCGATAGGTTTGTGAGACAATGAAGATGGTCGGTATTGTGGGAACCAAAGTGTTGGTTTGTTTGTGATCCGGAAGCGTTCACCGTATGATGATGCTGGTTACGAGGTAACTCGTTTGGTAAGAGAGTCCGAGGGACTCGGTGCACAAGTTTGTTTCACGGCATCAGTAGTATGTTATTGCAATGCATTTAAATTGACTAATAGTCATGATATTGTTTCCCATTATGCTTATGCATGTTGTGAGCTTCCAAGTACATTCAATGTAGTGACTTGGTGTGTCATGCCAGATTTCAGGAAAGTCTTACCGGATCGGAGTGCTTCCCGAGTCTAGATCATGTCCACATTGGTGTCCCTGTGCTATGGAGTTCCGCTTCGCATCGTTCCACTGTCGCGTAGTTATCATGATCGAGGCCCCTTCATGTTCATTAAATAGTGTACATATTGTTTAGCCACACCGTGTGTGCCGTTTGGCCTTGCTTCTTGATCTAATATCGAACCCATGTTTCCGCTAGTACCAATAAAGCGATTGTTTTCTGTACCAAAGTTTTTGTGTGTTGCCAGAAGACTTGATGCCTTGCATGCATTTTATTTGTTGTTATTACTAACCTTCTAATGATTGTGAGTGTAGATGGCTCCAGTTCCATTCCCGTACCAGTCCGAGCCAGCCCCTTACACCTTGCCGCATCTGCTTCAGAACGTGTGGTGTCAACTCTACCCAGAGGGTGCTAATATAGTGTACCAGGTGTATCGGGAGCATCTTGCCGGCTCATTGTATGGGTATTATGCGGAGGACACTTTACACTACAGTTCACCTTCCGATGCTTACACCCATTCTTCTAAGGGTGGCTTCGCTTCCATGCCATCTCGGGCCATCCAGTATGCTACACTCGAGGCTCTTATAGACCTGCGCTACAATGAGGTTCGCATGCGGACTCATCCAGGTTTCTTCTTCTACCTGTCTCTACACGAGAACGGGCGTATCCGCTTCCCTTTCATTGATCCGGTGTGCGATCATCTTGCTAGCCACCTTTCTCCCTATATCACTGCAAGTTATCTCTTGATCTATGAGTTAGCCCGAGAGCTAATCCGAGCCCGTATAGCTCTTGCCGCTGCTCGGAATAGGAACCATCCATCTTCTGTCCGATTTATCCCGTTCGTTCTGCCAGCCTCTATTTCCGTCGTTACCCTTGTAACCACTCAGGGTACCATGAACCCTTTGAAAGTGACTCCTCGCAGTGCTCTTGCTGCGTTGGCTTCCCTTACCACTACTCCTAGAGCCCCTATGCTTCAGTCTCACCCCGCACCTGCCCTTGAGGGAGATTCCTCGAGGCAGCGCCGTTGTGTCACTTTTAACCCGGAGGTTTCCGCTATCAGTTCAGGACCTGAGTCAGGCTTAGGAGCAAACCCAGCAGAGCACTAGATCGTTAGAGTATCCGCAGTCGTCATGAGGTTGATGTATCGATGTAGTCGTGCATGTCATGATGTGTAGTTCATGTATGCGGATGGTCATACCCATCATGATGTTTACTTTTCATGTATGAGTCTATGTATAATTATGTTGGAACTTCTTTTTATTCGTGTTGGTTTTTGTTGTCTTCTTTCGGGTTTGTCGCTGGCTTTTCTTCCCATTTTTGGATGTTGCTCATCTCGGTTGCTTTATATTGGGAAAAACAAACAATAGGATTACGCGGGGAGGGAGAAGCAGTCACGCTTGTGAGGATGTCCCTGTTCGTCGCTTAGCAAGACAGGTAGGACATTCTCCTGAGTTGTATTCTCCACCATCGCAACCACTGCCACATCCACCCTCCACTGAACAAATTATGCACATGGTTGTAGAAAGAAGAAACAACGATATAATTAAGCAATTGAAAAGTGTGCAAGCTATGGTTGGTCAGAATGGAAATCAGAATGGTCAACACTCCAAGCCGTCAGATTTTCAGAGGACCAAGCCTCCCAGTTTCAGTCAAGTTATCGATCCTTTGGAAGCCGATGATTGGTTAAGGACTATTGAGAAAAAGGTTGAGATTGCTCGTGCTGAAGAAGCTGACAAGGTTCCATTCGCTACACACTATCTTAAGGGAGTTGCTGCTATATGGTGGGATAATGCTAAAGCCATGTGGCCTGCGGACGAAGAAATTACTTGGACTAAATTCAAGGACCACTTCCGCAAATATCATATTCCCGCCGGTATCATGAAGGTCAAGTAGCGCGAAGTGAGTGTCTGCATAAGTTCAACCATCTGGCCCGTTATTCTCTCTATGATGTGGCCACAGATGAAAGGAAGATCGACAGATTTCTTGGAGGACACCTCAGACCAACACCTCATATGCAGCCTGAGTATGCTCGACTTTCGGATTTCCAGACACTACTAAAAAGAACACAACATCATGCACAACAACAGGCCCGTTAATAATGATCACAAGCGCAAATTCGATCCTAAGAAGGATGGACAACCAGTGCCGAAGACTTGTACCTGGCAGCAGACTTAGGTTGAGTACAAGCCCAATTGGCAGCAAAACATGAACAAGACCACTACTCAAGTCAAGAATGTTGTAACCAATCCGGTATGTGAAGAATGTCAGTGCAACAATTCATGCTTCAAGTGTGGGCCAACTGGACATTATGCCAGACAGTGCCCCAAGAGCAGCAAGCCGAATGCTCCATTCAGGCTACAAGTCAACCACATGGGGCCATATCCTGTCCAGAAGACCATCTGTCGATGCAACAAACCCTGGGTCTGTTGCCCTGACTGTGCACAGGCACGGGATAATGATTGAAGCACCAACCCAAGTCAGAGAACAAGAACCAAGAGATTCAAAGAACCAACAAGCAGATCAGAGAGACCAAGACCAAACCAGAGAAGCAAGATATCGTCAAGAGAAAGGCCTCATTTGCCGGGCAGGCGAGCCCGGCAAGGGGCTAGGCCACCCCCAGAAGAAGATGACCAAGGCATCCCGGTAGGACCTACCGGGACTTGCAGAGGCTAAAACACCTCATCAAGCGCATCACCATGACTCACGTCATCGATCAGTGCGGTGTCAAGCCACAAAGTGATTAAGTGGCAGCCATTCGCCACATGGCAGCCCCTTTCTACGAGAAAACCTACAAGCGACACCTGCCCTATGACGTGTCAGACGAGCAGGCGTGGAGCTGGCAAGATAGCCCGGCAAGCCTTGTCGGGCAACTAATGATGCGACATTGAGCAGCGCATTTTATGTGCACTATCAGCCTGCAGAGTTAGGTACAATAGCACTGTTTGCTATCTTATCAGTGTCTAGTGACTGATATGCCAATGTGGTGACCACTTAACCTATAGAAGGAAGCCCATGGCAATGGTAGAAGGGGTTAGAATGTTGGATAACTCACACCCCCGTATGCGCATAGTCGCTACTGCCCTGAGGCAACCCTTGCCAGGCAAGTGTACTATGCTCCACCATCACATTTCCACCATCAATCCACCAAAGAAGCAGTAGGGTTTTACGCCTCGCGGCGGCCCGAACCTGGGTAAAACTGCCCGTGTGATCTCTGTCGTGCTGCCCCACATTTATCTGCTCTTTGTGGAACACCGACATCCCCCTGCCGAACAAGTAAGGGGCCTCTTGGTCCCATAAGTGGCTATGGTTTCCTGCAACAACTTTGGCGCGCCAGGTAGGGGGATCGCATGTGCTAATCTGAAGATGTGAGCAATGCATCACCATCATCGCCATCTGGATCTTTGACGACGCCATCGACCATGGTGCCCAAAAAGAAGCCCGCTCCTTCGGCTAATCCATCCACCTCGAAGGCTCCGCCGCCCGCGGCCTCCAATGCTGCAGGGGGCGCAGAGTCGCGCGAGGACGTGGACGCTGTTGGAGATGTGGTCGGAGCAGGCGGCACCGCCACCACTTCCCCCGTGGCCAACGCAGGAGCAGGAGGCACCGGAGGAGAGCAACACTAGCAACACCTCGACGGCCATGCCCCGGTCGCCGACGGGCACAACCACAGTGATGCTACTCGATCTGGGGCGAACTGCCGCCCTCCGGCCGGCCCTGTCACAGGCGTGATAGTTGCACGTGCACTTTCCACCGGGCGAGTTGACCAGGCCGTTGCGCCCAACGGAGCCGCTGGCCCTCGAGCGCCTTCGCCGCACCACCCTGCCATCTGGGTGGTTGAACCTCAAGAGCGGGGGCACGGTACAGCCGCCGCTGGCTCCGTCAGGAGCCGAGCGATGACGCGATTGACTTCATCATCATCCATGCCAAGTACAGCCTCGGAGGCCATGGAGCGGGCTCAGCTGCAGATGAGGTTCCGCCGACAGCCAAGCAGATGGACGAATAACGTGCCACCATCCAAAGTCTACTCGGTTTCGCTGAAGCTGGGGGCTCATGGCGAACTGACCCACCACGGCCTCGCGAAGCTTTAACGACAATTCACAATGCTGCCCGTACGGAGGGGGCCATCCCCACGGTGCAGTCCCCGCCACGGCAGCCAGCACGAGCGCGACCAAATCGAGACCCCGACAATGTCTCGATGGCCTCCTCTGACCCTCGAGCACGTCCACACAATGATGAACCCCAGAGGAGAGACAAAGATGAGACGCGCGCGTCCTTGAGCAAAGTCGGGATGACCTCTGCCGAACCGACGGGTGTGACGACCCCGATGTCGACGAGCCCGCGCTCGGTATTGGTGGCCCCCTACCTTTCGAGGTTGGCTGCCCTGCCTTTACCTGTGAGCTGCGGCAAGTCCCTTCACTACTAGGAAAAGGCCTACTAATGGCGCACTACTGGTGCGCCATTAGTATCACGCCACTAGTATTTTTTACTAATGGTGCACCACTGGTGCGCCATTAGTATCTGGTATACTAATGGCACACCACGCAGTGCGCCATTAGTATAGAACACCATGCGCCATTAGTATGCCTCCCAGGGGGCCATATGTAACCATGTGCTTTGTCATACTAATGGCACACTGTTGGGTGATGCGCCATTAGTATCCTTTGGCATACTAATGGCGCACCTTGAGGTGATGCGCCATTAGTATGAATATTAGTTTTTTTTACTTTTTTGATTTTTGCACAGGTTACAAAATATATTATTGGACAGAATATAAACAGCAGCACACAGCAACAGTAGATTCATCGAATACAATAGAAGATTAGTCTCCCTATACAATTCCTCATATTAGTCTCTGAATTCAAAAGACCGAACAAAGATAAAACATTACAAGTCTCGAGACCGCGAGTATCGAGTTTGTCTTCACATTACAAGTTGATACTGATCATCTAAACTACCATCACATAGAAGAGACCTGCGGTCATCACGATGAGCATCATCGCGATGAAACTGGTCTTCATCCGGTTCCTCCAACGCTCCCTCCTCTCTCCCGCTAGATAGCGGGCGTATCTAGATTCTGCCTCCGCCCTAGTGGTGTACCCTTTGTAACTGTTACCGCTGAAATGGTGAACCTGTCTCCAACACTCCTCCCAGTCGTCGTAGACTCCGGGAAACTTACCCTTGTACACGACATACGACGGCATCTCTATGCACAAGCCAAACAATAGACAATACATAAGCAATATATAAGTATGCAACAAAAGGATCGGAAGAGAAAAGCAAGACATTAATAGCACGATTCATGGTCCTACTAATAAATAGCGTCGATTACATCTAACACTACTGAAATCTGGCACTTTGCCATCTGCCATGCCAGATGGCAAAGGCATGGTCGGCGGATGGCAAAGGATTTGCCATCTGCCAGTAGATGGCAAACAGTTTGTCTGAAACCCTGCCGGTAAAGGCTTCTTTGCCATCTGCTGGCTGATGGCAAAGAGCCTGTGGCTTTGCCATCTGCTGGCAGATGGCAAAGCCTCTTAACGGGGATAGCCCCGTTAGAAGGCTAACGACATACTTTGCCATCTGCCAGCAGATGGCAAAGGCTGCAGGCTCTTTGCCATCTGCCAGCAGATGGCAAAGGCTAAATGCTTTGCCGTCTGCCAGCAGATGGAAAAGGGTGCATGCTTTGCCGTCTGCCAGCAGATGGCAAAGAATTGGCTGATGGCAACCATGTTCTTTGTCGTCTGTCAGTTCTTTGCCATCTGTTTTTTACAAGCAGATAGCAAAGACGTTCTTTGCCATCAGCTGGCAGATGGCAAAGAGCTGGCTGATGGAAAATTCCCAGTTTCCAGTAGTGTAAGTTGAACGACTATCCAAACCAAAGAGACATACAATTCATTAAATTTTAATTACAACATGAGCCAATCAATGTTTCAGAACTACACATCACTACTTTCGACTCGACTCATGGGACAGGAGCGTGGATGAAGTCGCCGTCTATCGTGATGGTCATGAAATCGCGGTCGTTGTCAGCCTACATTTGTAGCATCCGTCTATCTCACTGTTGGATGGTTGATATCTGAGGAAGAACTGCCCCGAGGTATGAAGGACATCTTGATGGATGATGTCCGCAAACTCCGACTGGATGTGAAAGAATTCTTGTCTGATGTCCGCGTCCTGGATTGTCGACAAGCTCGCGGCCCAATCTTTGAGATTATCTGGTAGCAGAAGGTGATGATGGTCCCTTACGATCGCCCGCATGTGATGGAGGGCGTAGTAGGCATCCTTCTGACGGCCAGGCGGCTACTTGACGTAGCAGAACTTCGTATTGTGGGCGAACATGTGCTTGCCGTACTTACGAACTGGCTTGGTGAAGGTGCCTCCAGATTTGGCGTAGCAGGGGAGAACATCATCAAGAACTTTCTTGATATTTGTGTAGTCTATCTTGGAGTCATGGTTCGGGTAGAAATACATGGCCATGGAATATTTCGGGCTTAAGAGGATGAGTGTGCAATGTGTGTCACTGCACATAACACGTAATGTTAGAAAAAAAAGAACAATTGAAATCTAATAAATCATATGTTACGGGGTGGTTAAGGGATGACTTACTCGGGAAAGTAAGCCACAAGGAAGTTATCCTTATTTGGGTTTGCCAGAATGACGCCTTCGAGGTGTGAACTCGCGACTTGGCAGTCCCGAGTGCTGCTCAAGAGCTTGGCACGCATGTAGAAGGGGTCGACTATCACGATGTCCGGGGTCTTGTCTCTAATGATCCGCATCTCCATACTCAGTGAAAACAGCCGAACGAAGGTGTAGTGCAGTGGATGAAGGTTAAACATAGCAAAGATGTCATCAAACCGTAGGACGATCGTACCCCCGATGTCGCCATCCACAAAGCCGTTGCCCTCTGGCACCTTGGCCACGAAAGTCGGGTATGCCACATCATTCTCTCTGAGACGCCGCTTCTCCAAAGAAAGAACACTGTCGTGCAGACTCCGCATAGCACCGGTTGTAGCATTGAGCATATTTGTCGGTAGCATCGCCCTACCCGCCACATGCACCCTCCTCGAGGTATCCTTAGGTGAAGGTGGCCCGTCCTGAGCACGGATCGTACTCGGTGCCGGCTGGCTTGCACCGGCGCCCTTGTTAGTCTTTCGTTTCTGTCCCTTCTTCTTGATCTGCTGTAATGGGACCGAGTTCTGCTCACAGACCGCCTTCTTGAGCATGTTGGGGCTGACAATATTTCGCACCTCAGCTATCTGAGGCTCGGTGAATGCGGGAGATGGAGGCGTCTCCTAAGAACTGAACACTAGACGACGCCTGTTGCAATTGGATTTCTCCGCCGTACCAGCTAGATCGCGGTCGTCTTGGTTGGGTTCTTGAGAAAGAGGCCCGCAGAACTCGTCAGCCTACCCATGTTTGGCAAAGTACTTTACGACGTTGGTAAATGTACCGTCGTCGTTGTCGTCATTGTCCGGATCCTGTGCCGTATGCATGTCTGGATCCTGTGCCATAGGGATGTCCGGCAAGTCCGGTAGCGTTGCGGAGTTCTTGCCACGGCTTGGCGCCGACACGACTGGCGGTCTTGTCTGTGGGGTGGTGTCCCCAGCCCCCAAACGAATCTGGCTCTTCGGCCAAAGCAGGGGCCAGCTTACGCAGGCGTTGAGGGTCATCTCATCTTCTTCGTCGGCCCCAGCGGGTTGAATCAGAGGTAACAGCTCATCGCAGCCTGGCAGCACCCGAACCACTTCAACCCTATACACTGTGGGTGGCATCGGATTACCATGGAACACAGGGTTGCCCGGTTAAACGATTCTACCCTTGGCGACATTGACCAACTCGCCGCCCATGAAGTGCAGAAGAGTGGAAGGAACGTCGGCGGCGCCCTGCGAAAACATGTAGGGCGTCAGGGATGCCCGGTCAAAGGCAAGGAGATGAAGTCATCGGCCGAGAGGCTTAGTTACCGTGATGCTGTCGAGCTCGGCTAATGTCGAGGCACCGCCAGCGGCGGGCATGCAACTGACGGAGGGGCCACTTGCTGGCGAGGTGCCGGCCGGCGTACACCCGGGTGCATTAAGCTCCAATGCCCATGCCGGCGCCGGAGACACCAATACCGCCTCTGCCGGAGACACCAATGGCGCCGCCGGAGACACCAATGGCGCCGCCGGAGACACCAATGGCACCGCCTGCGAGTTGTGCGAGTTGCTGGCCGTGAAGCTGGGAACCAGGGAGGCCCCTGTTGGCCGCCAGCAATCCACGTTGTCAGCCCATGAATCAACGTAGGCACCATGGCGTTGAGCTTCGTTCCTAGTTATTGGTCCACTTGCTCTTGGACAAGCTCCGGAATCCGCGCCACTTGTGCCTTGAGTGCTTCAACCTCGCGCGACTGGCTTTCCGAGCTGGTCTTTTTCTCCTTTCTCCCACCAGCGATATAGTATGACGACAATTTTGTGGACAAGCCTTTGCCGGCCATACGACCAGCTGACGTTGGCTTACTAATCTTATCCTTGTTTTTCATTACGTTCAACGCCCTATTTAAAGGGGTGTCGAAAGGGAAGCTCTGAGACGAACCCATGCTACTGCTTTCAGTGTCCTGCGGAAGGAACGTGAACCATTTAGAAATATTGGGGATTAATTAGAATGCAACCATATGGAGCTAATTACGCGGGGGTGTATTCCTTACCAGAACAAGCTCGAGCACCCTGATCTTCGGATTCGTGGTAAGCTCCTTTGTTACCGGGTCCTCCTTGTATCGGGCCCTGAGAAAGTTCCTGGTCTGCTTGTCACGGTATTTCGCGAAGCGGGGCGGTAGGCCTTGCTCGGCACGCTCCGCGTCCTCCTTGTCCCATATAGGCTCCGCCACTCTGTAACCGCCGGGACCGAGTTGGTGGATCCCTAAGTTCAACTGCCGCATTTCTTTCCCCCACTGACTTGATTCGGAGGTTGCGCTGCTCTTGCACTTGATCTTGAACTCCTTGTAGTCATCTTCGCTCATCAAAGGATATTTCGCCTTGATCTTGTCATAACTATCACCTTTTTCAATCATTGCCTTCACCGTGCTTCTCCAAGTAGACAGGGCCGTGCTCATCCTCGTGAGGGCGGTACTGTTCACTTTATTCCCAGAGAGGCGTGTGTTTGCAAACTCAGTGGGGAACTTGTATTGTTCGTGCAGCTTCGTAAAGAGGAGGCTGCACAAATTCCCTTGGTCCTTATGCCTTACGTTCTCCGTGTTGATCGAGACGGTGCTCCGGAGAATGCACCCGAGCTGAACCGAGTACCCCTTGACTACTTGTTTGGGCGCCGTCAGATTCCCATCGGAGTCCACTTCAGTAAATTCCTCCCTGACGGTGCCGAGCACGCTCGGGCACCGATCCTTCTGTTGCCTCTTCGGTTGGCTGCCATCTGTGTGTGTGCCTCCATCATCAGTGGTGGCATCATCGGTGGCGCCATCAGTGGTGTCATCCCCGACACCACTAGGGGTTGTTTATTTAGGATCGGTGTCTTTCGCGGCATCCTCATAGCGGTGATGTTCTTCCTCCAACTCCTGGGACAGCTCCCAGAATTGCTTCCGCCCGAACCGCCGGCCTCATCGTTGTGGGCCATGTTTCGCTCTAAATAGGAAAAAAGTTTGGTCAAGAAGTTGGTTATTGTCAAGGAACAAGATCATGGTCTCATCATTTAGGGTTTGTCGACACCGAGGCATCCTAAAAGCTAAGCTTTTATCATTTAGGATTTGTCAACGCCAAGGCACCCTAAAAGCCTAAGCGTACATCATTTAGGTTCTCATCGACACCGAGGCACCCTATAAAAGCCAAGGTTTCATCATTTAGGGTTTTTCGACGCCGAGGCACCCTAAATGCTAAGTTAAGTTTTCATCATTTAGGGTTTATTGATGCCGAGGCACCGTAGGTTGGGCCTAATCACTTGGCACTATTGCCACCTATGCAGCAAGATTGGCGGGGTAGTTGATCCTACTTAACTAAGTACTAAGATACCCCGGCCCATGCATTAGTCGCAAGTACCCCATATGTCCTATTTTTAGCAAAGTCATGCTAAAATTCACGGAAAATTTCAGCATGACCTTTGCTGAGAATAGGACATATGGAGTACCCGAATTTGCCGAAACGGAAGTTAATCGACATTCCGGCAAACTCAAGGGCCTCTTGGGGTACCTGCAATATCATTATCCCCGCGTAATGAAGTCGCCAATGGGTCATTTCAGAAGAACACAAGTAGCATCATCACAAGTACACCATCATCTATAGCTTTATATTAACAAAGCATCAACACATATACAAAAGACCACTTATGCCAACAGTATGGTTTATATCAGATTTAGAGTTAGAAACAGGAAAAACCGGTGCTTCAAATCCTACTGGACAAAGATAACAGGGCATAACACCATACATAAAGTGATGAGCATACATACTACTATCCAGGCAAATTAACTAAATAGTATTGTGTCAAGTTCAGTTACTGTTTGAGTGATTTGACACTGAAAATTACTCCCAAAAATTACAATGATTGTATATTGACTGCATATATTCACCGTACAGGACTGAATTCAGTCAAGAAAACCTGTCAATTTCTGTTCACTGCATATATTCACTATACAGGTTGTCAAGTTCTATTTCAGCTCAAGTTTCATTACAACACAAACACTGTAATTTATCTGCTCACAGAAAAATTAAGAATCAAAATCAAATTACAATAGGGGTCATTTTCTAGCCATCATGCATCATTTTCTAACCAAGGCATAGCTCAGGAAAACCACTTGTTTTGACCAGAACTAGCTGATTACCCCAAATCTCATGGTAAAATTAGCAAGGCGGAGCATTTCTCTTACATGACCATAGCAAGAATGACACACTCAACTTCATTGCTTCAACCACATGGACAACAGAGCAAATGTTGGAAGTTGACAATATACTTTAGATTCACACATGCTCCCCTAATTATTTTGTCTGTATCTTTAGATTATCAACTTTAGGCACAATCATACACAATTCTGACTAATTCATCACTGTAGGCCAGCATGAAACACACTCCTCCAAAAAAAGCCTAAAATTCCACTATTATTGCCTGTAAAAAGTCCTAATATCCACTAGTATTGCCTCTAAAAAAGCCTTAAAAGTCCACTATTGTTGACAATCAAAATATGATCTGAACTGTAAGGAGTTAACTGAAAAATGAGTGGTTGTTGGCATGAGGGAGTAAACTGATTGTTGGCACAAAAATATTGGTTATGCAAACATGAAAATAGTCAAAAAAATAATGCACTTGGTTTGTGTTGAGTTTTTGCCTTCAGGGATTGGTTTGTGTTGAGTTGTTAACCTAAAGGTTTGGCAGTTTGAATCTCCTTTAGCTAGTCTGAATCCATGGACTACCTTGTCAGATGACCTACACTGCCACGGTCGAGGGGAGGGAGGGAGGGAATGGGGAATGGTGGAGAGAGGGAGGAAGGAGGAAGGAGGAGAGGTACCTGGTCGCCGGAGGGGTCGGGGTCGGCGAAGGGGTCGGGGTTGGGGTCCGAGCTCGTCCGGGTCCTCGCTCGCCGCGGTCGAAGGAGAGCAGGGGCCAGTGGCGGAGGACGGCAGGGGCAGGCGGGGTGCGTGCGTCGGTGCTGCACTCGCCGGCTGCTGCAGGGGCCGGAGGAGGCCCTCGCTCGTCGGAGGAAGGAGAAAAGGAGAGGAGCGGGCGGCGCGC
>NC_041387.1:295824378-295825082 GCF_002162155.2 Triticum dicoccoides | reverse complement strand
ACCGATCCTGTTCGGGGGGCACGGGGGCGGCAGGGGTGGAGTCCTGCGGGGGTCGGGGCGGCGGCGGCGGGGCAGCGCAAGACCACAGCGGCGGCGGCGGCGCCGACAGCGTGCAGGCACGGCGAACGGAGGGGGCGGAGCAAGGGGGCGACAGCGTACGGTTGGCGTCGAGTGGGGGATCTGGCGAGGGAGGGAGGGAGGCCACAGTGCGAGGGGAATAGGTGGAGTGGGGGAGGGTTAGCAATGGCGCACCTCCCCCTAGTGCGCCATAAGTACGACGATTCTAATGGCGCACCTCCCCCTGGTGCGCCATTAGAATTGTGTTTTAATTACTAGCCCGACTGGTCAGGTTATATTCCACCTAACCCTATCTCTATCAGCACACAACACACACACTAGGAGGTCCCAGGTTCGATTCCCAGGCTCCCCAATTTTTGTTTTTATGCATTTAAAAGTCTGTTTGATATTTATTTGTGTTTAAATATGTTCAAACTTGTTTAAATCATAGCAGTAATATTTTTTTATAAAAACAGTAATAATTTTTTAAAAAAATATCATCAAATTTGTTATTTGAAAATATTTACGAATATGAAAAAATATCATCAAATTTATTATTTGAAAATATCATCAAATTTGCTATTTGAAAATATAATCAAATTTGTATTTTTTTGAAATTTTAGTTGCGTTCATTTGTGACGGTGGAG
>NC_041387.1:295823679-295824256 GCF_002162155.2 Triticum dicoccoides | reverse complement strand
GGGATGGTTCGGTGGGTCGTCGGTGATGGTGGAGTGGGGGAGGGTGCGGGCCGGGGGTCGGCGGCGGCGGCCGGTGGAGCGGGGGAGGGTGCGGTGGGTCGTATCCTCATGAATATTCAATATTTTTTCATATTCTACATACATAGTGATCTCGACGGTCGAGATCGAGTGTCCTCATGAATATTCAATATTTTTTCATATTCAATATGAAAAAATATCATCAAATTTGACAAAATATTCATGAATTCAAAAAGTGCCCATGAAATTTAAAAATATTCATGATATCAAAATATGCATTTAAAACGCTGTTTGATATTTATTTGTGTTTAAATATGTTCAAACTTGTTTAAATCATAGCAGTAATATTTTTTATAAAAACAGTAATAATTTTTTAAAAAAATATCATCAAATTTGTTATTTGAAAATATTTATGAATATGAAAAAATATCATCAAATTTATTATTTGAAAATATCATCAAATTTGTTATTTGAAACTATAATCAAATTTGTTTTTTTTTGCAATTTTAGTTGCATTCATTTGTGACGGTGGAGCGGGCCGGGGAGGGTGCGGGGGGTC
>NC_041387.1:295791328-295823483 GCF_002162155.2 Triticum dicoccoides | reverse complement strand
TGGAGCGGGGGATGGTGTGGTGGGTGGTCGGTGATGGTGGAGTGGGGGAGGGTGCGGGCCGGGGGTCGGCGGCGGCGGCCGGTGGAGCAGGGGAGGGTGCGGTGGGTCGTATCCTCATGAATATTCAATATTTTTTCATATTCTACATACATAGTGATCTCGACGGTCGAGATCGAGTGTCCTCATGAATATTCAATATTTTTTCATATTGAATATGAAAAAATATCATCAAATTTGACAAAATATTCATGAATTCAAAAAGTGCACATGAAATTTAAAAATATTCATGATATAAAAAAGTTCCCGAGAAATGAAGACTACGATTTAAATACAATCGACCTTAGCTAGCTATTTGTTCACAATCTGCTTGCCCTTCTTTTTCGCAAATGGAGTTCTTTTGTGGAACGGACGTCCTTTAGGTAGGGTGGTCCTGCTTCTTCTTGTGGTGTATGCTGCTACTTCATCATCGTCGTCATGTTCGATCTTTGGATTGCCATACTTGTCGAAGTCTTGCTCATTGGCTACTCCATCCATTCCGATGATCTTCCTTTTGCCTCTCCTCACGACAACACGACTGGGCTTTGGCGGGTCGGTAATGAAGAAGCATTGGTCCACTTGGGAAGCCAGTACCCATGGCTCATTTTTCGCGGTGACGTTTGCGCCCGCGGTCTTGGATTTGGCTTCGGGTATAACCATGGTGGTGAAATACTGGTCTTCTTTTAGGACGCCCTTGGCCCATCTGACATGGAACATCGGGACCTTCTCTCCAGCGTAGCTCAGCTCCCAAATCTCCTCGATCCCTCCGTAGTATCTGTCCTTGTCGTTACCGGTGTAGGATTCCATCGTTACCCCAGAGTTCTGATAACCATCGCTCTTCTTGTCCTTGTCCTCGGTGTAGAATGTGTAGCCATTGATATCGTACGCCTCATAGGTCATCAGGTTGTGCTCGGCGCCCTATGACAAGGCGAATATGAGTTGTTCTTCCGCGGAAGAATCCTCATGTAAAGGGTAGGACAGAAGCTTCTGCTTGAACCAACGCGTGAAACATGAGTTGTGCTCTTTGATTATATCTCCGTCCGTCCTCTGTTAGCCTCGGTCATTGTACGTCTTCTCAATAAAGGTTTTCTGCTCTACCACCCAAGGATCGACCACGTCTATGTGTTGTAGCGCGACTAGGTTTGCTCTTTCAAAGTCGGCGAGTTAACCCTCGAAGTCGACATGCATTTCACGGCGACCCTCACGGTGACCCCATCCAGCGAGCCTGCCGAGGTGCCTGTTGACGGGCAGACCAACAGGGTTCTCGATTCCTAGATAATTCGTGCAGTAGGAGATGCACTCTTCGGTCAGAAAGCCCCTGGCTATACTTCCCTCTGGACGTGACATGTTGCGAAAGTATCCTTTGATGACACCATTCATCCTTTCGAATGGCATCATGCTGTGCAGGAACGTCGGCCCGAGTTGGATGATATCCTCCACGATATGGACCAGCAGATGCACCATAAGTACATCTCAAGCTCGCATAGTATCACCATGATCTCTTCCTGTACCCTTCTGAGTTGCCTCACGCCAACCGACTTCTGAGAGATGACGTCGAAAAAGTTGTATAGGCCGAATAGCGTTTCACGGACGTGCGCGTCCATGATCCCACGGATTGCAACTGGAAGTATCTGCGTCATCAGCACGTGACAGTCATGAGACTTCATCCCGCTGAACTTCTGCTTCGCTGGGTCTAGGTATCTTCTTATCTTCCCCGCATAACCGTAAGGAAGTTTTACTCCTACGAGGCAGGTGAAAAACTTCTCGATCTCCTCCTGACTTAGAGTGAAGAACGTGGGATGGTAGCCATTTCTGGTCTTCTTGGCCTTTTTGCCTTTGCGACGACTTTCTAGTGTCCTGCTTCGCCTCATCATCATCATCATCATCATCATCGTCATCATTAGTGTGAAGCTCCTGCCTGATGCCCATTGATTTCAAGTCTGCCCTTGATTTCGGCCCATCTTTGGTCCTCTCTGGCATGTTGGGCAGGGTACCAAGCAGACTCTCGCACATGTTCTTCGTGACATGAATGGCATCAAGGCTGTGAGGCACACGGTGGATCTTCTAGTACGGCAAGTCCCAGAAAACAGACCTCGTTTTCCATACCTTCAGAAGCGGCTCTGGCGCCTTTTGCTTCTTTCCCGGCTCTGGCACCTTTTGCTTCTTTCCCGGTAGTGGGCAATCTTTCCAATTTTTCAACAGCTCGTTTATTTCCTCGCCGCTCCTCGTACGCGGGCGCCTTCGGGGTTCGGTTTCACCATCAAACATATCCTTGCATTTCCTCCACGGCTCATTGTCGCGAAGCCACCTTCGGTGTCCCATGAACACGGTTTTCAAAGACCCGAGATCTCTATCTAGCTGGCGATACGTTGTGTCATCCATGCACATTACGCATCCAGAAAATCCGTGGACCACCTGCCCCGTGAGATATCCGTAACCGAGATAGTCGTGCACCGTCATGAGCAGTGCGGCTCTCATAGGGAAATATTCTTTCTCTGTGGCATCCCACGTATTGGCTGGCATTTTCCACAGCATGTCTAGCTCCTCTTTCAGCAGCCCCAGATACAGATTGATGTCGTTCCCTGGTTGTTTCGGCCCTTCAATTAGCATACTCATGTGAATGTACTTCCTCTTCATGCACAACCAGGGGGGAAGGTTGTACATCCACACAAACACAGGCCGGGTGCTATGTGTGCTTCTCTGGCTGCCAAACGGATTGACTCCATCGGTGCTCGCGCCCAGCATGATGTTCCTTGGATCTTTCCCAAATTCTGGGTCTTCGAAGTTCAATGCTTGCCACTGGCTCGTGTCCTTAGGGTGACTCAGCATCTTGTCTTTTTTATTTATCTCCGGATCATTTCCGTCATCTTCCCGCTTCCTCTCCTCCCTATCCGCGTGCCAACGCAGGAGCTTTGCTACCTTAGGGTCCGCGAAATACCGCTGCACAAGAGGAGTGATCGGAAAGTACCACCCCGATTTTTGAGGAGCTTTCTTCCTCTTCTTGTATCGAGTGACGCCGCACACCGGACATATGGTAGATTCCGTGTGCTCGTCCCGATAAATGATGCAATTGTTCATGCACACATGGTATTTCACGTGCGGTAAATCCAGAGGACACACAATTTTCTTCACCTCCTCGAAACTGGTCGGGCACTTGTTCCCCTTGGGAAGACGTTCGTGCCAGAATGACATGTTCTTGTTGAAGCATGCGTCGGTCATTTTGTATTTTACCTTCATCTCCAGAGCCATGAGCATTACTTTTAGGCGGGTATACTCGGGCCTGCATCCTTCATACAATGGAGTAACCGTGTCTATCTCCAGTTGATCCATCTTGGCTTTCTCTCGGGCGGCAGCTCTTGCGTTATCCGTCTGCTTGAGAAGCAGCTCTTGAATATGAGGGTCCTACACCCAGCCTCCATCGTCGTATGCTCCGGCATCTTCATCTTCATGATCATGCCCTTCGTCTCGATCTTCCTCATCATCATGTCCGGCATCTTCTACATGATGACTGTGTACAGCATCACCGTCGTGATCATGTCCTGGAGATTCTTCGTCTTCTCGCCCGCCCTCGCTGCGGTGGTTGTCTTGCTGCCCTTCCTCATTTCTTGCCCGGCCCCCATGGACGACTTCATAGTCATCTTCATCACCTTGCCACCAATAACCATCCCTAAAACCATGCAAGAGCAGGTGGTCCCGCACCTGCCCAGAATCCGGGTCCGCAATAAGGCTCTTCAGCTTGCATCTTTGACACGGACATCTTATCTCCTTCTCGTTCTTTTGAAGCATCTAGGCCTTCGCGGAGCTCAAAAACCTATTCACGATGCCTTCGGTCATCGTGCGGACCATGGTCGCCTGCGGGGTAGAGCAAAACAATATTTTAGAACCAGGAAAAATGTTGGCATGACTTTCCCTAAAAATAGGACCAAAAAGAATGCATTGTGCCAAAATTCTCGCCGAAACGGAAATGAATCAACATTCCGGCAAAATATTGGCAACTATCGCATTTCAAATACTGGTACCTGCAAACACAAGCATATATGCAACACCACAAACATATGCAACACCACAAACATACATAGATCTATCTAGGCCACAAAAAGTGCATGTGCACGTTGTTGGAGCGAGCTAGGGAGAAAAAAAGAAGATCTACAACGTGAAGATAGCTTTCCCCTTACTTACCTATCAAAAAAAGGTAATTTCACCACTTAATTTTGATGAATCTATGGTGCAAATGAGGTGAGGAGGAGGAGGCAGCCGACAAGCTTGGAGAAGGAGGTGGAGGGAATGAAGTGGTGAAAGTGAGTGTGTAGGTGTGGCTGTCCAAAATATCTAGCTGGTCCCAGGTTACTAATGGCGCAGCACAGACATGCGCCATTAGTAACACAACATACTAATGGCGCACCACACAGCCGTGCGCCATTAGTAGTTTTCCAAAAAAGTAAAATATATATACTAATGGCGCACCGTGGCATAGTGCGCCATTACTAGTTTAAACTAGTAATGGCGCACTATGCCACGGTGCGCCATTAGTAGTTTTGCAAAAAAAGAATAAAAAACAAATACAATACTGGCGCACTCTGTGCCTGGTGCGCCATTATTAGTTAGAACTAGTAATGGCGCACTTTGCCTGGATGCGCCATTAGTATGTTTGGAAAAGTGGAAAAAAACATTTTTGTTACTAGTGGCGCACCTTGTGTCTGGTGCGCCATTAGTGTCTTCCACACTAATGGCGCATCACCAAATGGTGCGCCATTAGTATATAGTAGTGGCGCACCACTTCTCTAGTGCGCCATTAGGGTCAATTTCATCTATAGCCCTTTTCCTAGTAGTGCTTAGTTGTTCGTTCGCACATTCAAGCTAGAGATACCTGAGAAGTACGACGGGAGGCTAAACCTGGCAGAGTTCCTGAGCATCTACACCATCGCTGTTCAGGCTGCCAGGGGAAGGGATGAGAAGGTGTTCGCCAACTACTTCTCTTTGGCCCTCAAGTCCAATGTGAGGTCTTGGTTGATGCACCTGCCGCAGAACTCCATTTCTTCATGGGCAGACCTATGCCACGAGTTCATTGTCTCTTCACTGGTGGCCACCAAGAGTCAGGCCAGCCCAGCAACCTACAGCTTCTCGAACAAAAGGAAGGAGAAACCCTCTGTAAGTATTTACAGAGATTCAGCAATGTTCATGGAAATATTCCAAATATCCATCCAGCAGCTGTGATAGCTGCCTTCCAGTCCAATGTGTGCAACCGCCGAATTCATTCTAAGATGAATGTGCGGTTGCCCAAGACTATGAAGGACCTGTACACTCTAGTGGACAAGTGTGCTCGGATGGAGGAGGGAAGGAAGTTGCCTGGAGAGGAAGATTGCATCAAGATGGATTCAGAGGTTGATGATGAGTCCAGCAGTCAGAAGAAGAACAAGAAGTGCAGTATGAAGCGGAGGGATAAGGAAGTGATGACTGTTGAAGGATCAGGCACCCCTAGTACATGCAAGATCACTAAGGCTGAGGTCCCCGGCAAGGAGGCTGGAGTGTGCGCTGATTGCTAGGAAGCTATGGCTGCCAAGAAGGCCGAGAAGGGCGATGGGCCGTACTACAAGATCCATCGAACCAAGGGCCATGACCTTCAAGTGTGCTATCAGGTTGAGAAATTGGTCAAGAGACAGAGAGCTGAGTATGAGAAGCGTGATATGGACGAAGGCCAGAATGCCGCTGGCAGCAAGGGCCAAGGAGGTGAAGCAAATCGCCCCGGCAAGCCCTTTCGGAGCAAAGGAAAACCCGCCAGGGGTCAAGTGAAGAAAGCCTATGATGATGAGAGTCATGGAGGGGATAAAGAGGAAACTAGTGAGCAAGAGTTTCATAAGGCAACTGATGCCCTGTGCGTTGACGTGGGTGCATAATTGCACACCTCTCACCGCCAGCTCAAGCGGTGGGTGTGAGACGTCAATACCGTGGAACCAGCGTCAGAGGCTCGAAAGCCACTCAAATGGTCCAGTACGCTCATCATCTTTGACGAGGAGGATCATCCTAACCGTACCACTTCGGTAGGATGCCTACCATTGTTGGTTTCTCCAAAAATTTGCAACCTCAAGGTCACAAAGATGTGTGTGGATGGCGAGGCCGGACTGAATCTGATTTCCCCAGCAGTTATCAGCAAGCTTCAGATAGCACAGGAAGAGCTAGAGATTACCATCACGTTTCAGGGAGTTAATCCCGAAGGAGTTATCCCAAGGGAAAGATCATGTTGCCGATAACTTTTTGGGAGAACTGAACTACAGGACTGAGAAGGTTTTGTTTGACATGGTTGATCTCCGCCTACGGTACAATGGGATTCTTGGACGCCTGGCTCTGGCAAAATTCATGGCGGAATCCCACTATGCCTACAACACCCTGAAGATGCCCGGGCCACTGGGTGTTGTCACCATCCCATCAGATGAGAAGGATGCAATCATTTGTAAGGACAAGATGTACTAGGACGCGGTCGAGGCAGAGCAACGACAGCAGCAGTTCCCACCAAGGAAAATAAAGGAAAGGAGAAGGATTGCAAGACTTCTGGCAAAGAGTCCGGGAAGCGTGCCCCCACCGAGTGCAAGGCACCCGTTGACGATGTTCCGGAGTGTTCCAACAGCAAGAGATCCAAGCTTGCTGCTCCATAAGTGAAAAAGGTCACGACAGGGCTGGCTGGCATTGATGGTACTCTCACTATCAGCGCCACCCTTGATGACAAATAGGAAAGCGTGCTCCTTGTCTTCCTGCGGGCGAACATCGATGTGTTTGCACAACAACCATCTAATATCCTCGGTGTTCCCAGGAAGGTAATCGAGCACCACCTTGTTGTCTGCCCACATGCCAGACCTGTTAAACGAAAAGTCCAGAAGCAGGCCTTGGAGAGGCAGCAGTTTATTGCAGAGGAGATTATCATGCTTGAGGCAGCTGGTTTGATCAGAGGAGTGCTACATCCCACTTGGCTAGCAAACCAAGCAGTGGTCTGGAAGGCAAACGGGAAGTGGAGGTTGTGCATTGATTTCACAAACCTCAACAAGGCTTGCCCGAAGGACCCGTTTCCCTTGTCGCGTATTGATCAGATTGTGGATTCCACTTCAGGCTATGATCTGCTCTCATTTCTAGATGCCTATTCTGGATATCATCATATCTTCATGTCCAAGGAAGACGAAGAGAAGACCTCGTTCATCACCCCGTGTGGTACGTATTGCTTTATCCGCCTGCCATTTGGATTAAAGAGTGCCGGGTCTACTTTTGCAAGGGCAGTCCAGATTGGTTTTGAACCTCAACTGCACAGAAACATTGAAGCTTATATGGATGACATTGTTGTCAAAACCAAGGACAGAGCAACTCTTATCCAAGATTTTGAGGAGACATTTGCAAATTTGTGCAAGATCAACTTGAAGCTCAATCCGGAGAAGTGTGTATTTGGTGTTTCCTCCGGCAAGCTGCTTGGGTACTTTGTGTCCCATAGAGGGATCGAAGCTAATCCCGACAAAATCAAGGCCATTAAAAAGATCCAAGCGCCAATGAAAGTTAAAGATGTGAGGCACCTAACAAGATGGGTTGCCGCGCTAAGCAGATTCATTTCCAAGTCTGCCGAGCGTGCCATGTCGTTCTTCAAAATGTTCAAGAAGGCAGGTCCTATGAAGTGGACCCCGGAAGCAGATGCAGCTTTGCAAGAGTTGAAGGCCTACCTGTCTTCTGTGCCTACCTTGGTTGCTCCCAAACCCCAGGAGCCGCTACTGCTATACTTGGCGGCAACCAATCAAGTGGTCAATGCAGCCTTGGTAGCACAGCGAGAAGTGGATGAGGCAGAAAGTGAGCAGAGACAGGTAGAGTCAGACAAGGATCAGGACAGCGGTGAGCACGACAACAAGGGCAACCCCAAGGACATGGCAAGGAAGAAAGTGGTGCGCGCCTAGTGTACTTCGTCAGCTCCTTGTTACAGGGGGCTAGATCGAGGTACTGTGGCGTGCAAAAGTTGATTTTTTGTCTCATCATGGCCTCAAGGAAACTGCACCACTACTTCCAAGCCCATGAGATCATGGTTGTCACTCGTTTCTCATTGCAACAGATACTCCAAAACCCTGAGGCTACATGCAGAATAGTGGAGTGAGCTTTCGAGCTATCCAACTTTGGTTTGAAGTTTGAAAGCACATCAACTATCTAGAGCAGGGCGTTGGTAGAGTTTATTGCAGAACGGACGCCAGCCCCTGATGAGGAAGTGACAGAGACAGTTATCCCCGGCAAGGAATCGCCCCAAGAATGGATTATGTATTTTGATGGTGCTTTTTCCCTACGGTGTGCAGGGGATGTCGTGCTTCTTTTTGCCTTCTCTGGGGAGCACTCGAAGTACATCGTCCAAATGCATTTTGCCCGGGAAGAAGCAACCAACAATACACCAGAGTATGAAGGGCTCCTTGCTGGGCTCAGGATTGCAGCTGAATTTGGAATTAAGAAGCTGATCATTCGAGGAGATTCACGGCTGGTGGTGAGAAAAGTTAACAAGAATACCAAAGTCCATTAATGGAGGCATACGTCGAGGAGGTGAGAAGATTGGAGGAGCACTTTGATAGATTAAAAACAGAGCACGTATCCCGTGCGGAAAACAGCATAGCTGATTATCTGTCAAAGTGTGCCGCGCAAAAGCTTCCTGTGGAACCAGGAACTTTTGTTCTCCGTCTAACTCAACCCTCTATATCCCCAACAACAATGGCCTAGAAAAGGAGAAAGTTGGACACCGGTAAGCCTCTCCCGGTAGAGTCGTCCGCTCCCGGCAGAGACCCTGCCGGAAACAACTCCTCGCACCCAGCCGAACCACCCCCTCCAGCCGAGCCCATGGACCCCGCGTACGAGGCATGTGCTCCTGCAGTAGAGGAGGTGCCGTTAGTCCTTGTTACCGAGCCTCAGACTCCAACTTGAGCAAGCCACATTGTCTGCTTCCTCCAAACTGGAGAGCGTCCTAGCGACCAAGAGGAAGCTGAAAAAGTAGCCCGGAGGGCTAGTATCTATCAGTTTGTCGATGACACTTTGTACATAAGGAGGCCCAACGGTGTGAAATTGAAGTGCATCTGCCGGGAAAAGGAAAGGAACTACTGGCTGAGATACACAAAGGCATGTGCAGCTCCCACATTGGATCAAGGGCATTAGTTGGGAAAGCATTCCGGCAAGGATTCTATTGGCCCATAGCCCTCCAAGATGCGGTCGAGCTAGTCACCAAGTGTGAAGCCTGCTAGTTACATTCCAAGAAAACCCACCTGGCTACCCAAGCTCTTCAGACAATCCCTCTATTATGGCCATTTTTGGTGTGGGGGCTTGATATCCTCGGCCCCTACCCCCGAGCAATCTAGGGCTTTCAATTCTTGTTCATAGCCATCGACAAGTTTACAAAGTGGCCGGAAGTGACTGCCGTGAGAAAGGTGACTGCTAAGTTGGATATCAAGTTCCTGAAAGATCTGGTGTGTCATTTTGGAGTTCTGGCAAGGATCATCACCGACAACGGCACCCAGTTCATGAGCCGTGCCTTCATGCAATATGTTCATACCCTTGGATGCAAGGTCTCATTCGCCTCTGTGGCACACACCTAGAGCAATGGACAAGTTGAGAGGGCGAACGCTGAAGTGCTGCAGGACTCAAGACAAGAACCTTTGATACACTATAGAAGCACGGCAGGCGGTGGATCGAGGAGCTACCGATAGTTCTCTCGTCCCTCAAAACGACACCAAACCGAGCTACCGGGCAGACTCCTTTGTCCCTGGTCTACGGGGCAGAAGCAGTTATCCCCATGGAACTCATTTACGGGTCGCCTCGAGTGCTTGCCTACGATGGAGTGGTGCAAGATTAGCACCGGCGTGACGATGCTGTGCTACTCAAGGAGAATCGTCTTCGGGCTTCTACACGTGTTGCACGCTATCAGCAAGCCCTGCGTTGCTATCATAGCCGCGGGGTTCATGCCTGGTGTTTCGAGGAAGGTGACCTTGTCCTTACACTACTGGAATCAGGGATTTTGCCGTCTGCCAGTTCTTTGTTGTATGCTAGCAGACGACAAAGAAGGTCTTTGCCATCAGCTACCAAACAGTAGACGGCAAAGAACTGGTAGACGACAAAGAAGGTCTTTGCCATCTACCATTTCTTTGCCATCTGCTGGCAGATGGCAAAGAATATTTGCCATCTGCCAGCAGACGGCAAAGGTTCTTTGCCATCTGCCAGCAGACGGCAAAGCTTATTTGCCATCTACTGGTAGACGGCAAAGAGGGGGGCTATCTATTTTTTGCGGGTATAAAAACCGTTGCCCCCAACTCCTCTATCTCTATCCCCTCTCTCACCGCCCCTCTCTCTCCACCCCACCCCTCTATCTCTCCCGCTCATCTCTCCCTCTCCTTCGCGCTAGCAGCTATGGCGGCCGATTCCGGCGAGCTCCGGCGGGATTCGACGGCGCCTAGCACACCCACGTGACCCCCTCGCCCCACTCCTCCATCCTGTCTGACCAGATCCGACGTGCGCGTCCTCCTGCAACCATGCGTGACCCTCCGTTGCGGCTAGGGGTTCGACGCGCCTGGCCCTGCCGTCGATCCTCCAGGCCCTCTCGGGCAGGAGGCCGGCCCACTCCGCCCTTGCTTTACCGGCCAACTTGTTCTTTAGCGTGCTGCAGGCCGTGGCCAGTGTCGGTGCCGCCACGCTCTCCCCGGCGGCCCCGCTAGCCTTTTGTTTTGTGCCCCAAAAATTTCTTATTTCTTCTCCTAGGATGGCAATATAATGATATCAATACATTGTTGTGGAATTTCCTAATCACATTTTTATTTTTTGGTGCATGTTAGTTATTACAGCATTGATGGTATCTTGGATGGCAATCTGACTTACTTGCTGTTTAACTAAAGTAGTGAAACACTTGAATCTTCTATTCGTCATGATTTATACAATTATAATTCTCGTATTTGTTGGCAGCAGCATCACATTTAGTTGTGGCGATTGGCTTTTTATGGACACCTTCTGATGTTTTGTCCTAGGGAGATGCATATAACAGAATGCTCATTCCTTATCTTTGTTCATAATTTGATACACATATTTAACTAACAATCTTCGCTAACACAGTGTTGGGGTATTTACAACCATCAATGAAGCACATGTGGCCCGCGGTATTAGTTGCTTATGCGATTTTGTCTTAAATAATGAAATAAAATTATTTGTCTTGAAGTCCACTTCCTGCCCCTTGCCCTGTTTTACGTTGAATATCTCAAGCGACAAAATTTGCTCTTAATGTACTGCTGCAGGATCTGGATATCTCTCAAAAATTAGTACTTTCTAGTGTTGATGAAGTAAATCTCCTCATTCTTAGCAAGTGCAAAGTGGCAGACCAAATTCTTGATCTTGTTCCAAATATTGAGGTCGGATCTTGTTTTACACTCCATTTTTCAAACTCTATGGTTGCCTGCCCTATTTATACTGGCATGAATGGTGTGACCAAGCTGTGTGTGTATTTGTGTTGTCCTCGCGGGTGGCTTTGGTGATTGTGGTGTTAACAGCTGCTGCTTCCTGTGTAAAGCTCTCTTTGATAGTTATCTCTTCTAAGCTGCTGGTGGCTGGATGTGTTGGGACTTGGTCTGGTCGGCTGGTTGTGATGTATATCTCCTCCTAGAGCTTTGTTTTTTGGCGTTGCACAGTGACATGTACCTATTGTCACTGGACAAAACTGATTGTGCTGATGAAGTCTAATCCTTGGCTTTAATCACTAGTTTCTAGTTGGCTTAATTCCTGGAGCTAGTACTGATAGTGGTCTTTGTGTTGGTATTTAACTTACTACTAACTGTGGTGGCTTCTTGATTAGGTCCTTGGCTAGTTCTCTCCTTTGGCTCTTTGGTATTGGCTTACTCTATTTGGCTCTCTAATTAAGATCACTAAAATCAGGATCTTAACTAAGATTGTCTTGATCTCAACTGTTGGCTCCTATAGCATTGCATTTCACCAAGTGAAATGCTACATTTCTACTCCTAACCCATTCTCTCTTTCTCAGTGTTTTTGTTATGCAGGTTGGAAGAAAAGAAGAAGATCTAGAGAAGATCTTAGTTATAAGATAGTTTTTAGGAAAATAGATATTTAGTTTTAGGTCATTTCTTGTAATTTTAGATATGGAGTGCTTGTCTTTAGTTTTTGTTTTGACTTTGTGAAACTTGCGACCTAAGGATGAAACTGTGTAATATTGATGAAACTATGTATATGTACGGATGAAACTTGCTACTATTGGTAACATGTGTTAGATTTGCTATATTGGTCATATATAAAGATAAACACTATTCAGATCACGGGATCAGAATAATATTCTGATCACAACTTGAACTTCCTGAGTAACGCGCCTGAACTTCCCATAGTACGAACCCGACCTTCAGGCTATCTTCGAAACGGTGGCTTTCCCCGTGAATTATTCCGGTCGGTAGTGTTGTATGGGATGTGACTGTAATCTATATACCCATACCTGCATCTAAATGCTCGTGTTGATTCTTGATTTTGCATTTTGTCGGATTCACTCTCGGGGCAGATGAACTTGTGTCTGTTTACACATTTAATGCATTCACTGGATGTTCTAGAACCTTTAACATGATGGGAATTTGGCGTAGGTACAAGTTTCATGGACAATCTATCGTTAATTTGAATGGATTTGTTTTCGGGATTTGCATTCTTCGTCCACGAGAGTGGTTTCCGCGGATTATGTGCATTTGTTGTTTTTCTGTTAATATAGAGGACGGATTTGATTGCAGTAGTGATACTGGATTGTTCATACATTGTTAATTTGACCGGGCAGGCGAGTACACCACTGAAATCGGGCGATTGGATCTCATGTTCGCCCGTGTTGTTTTTGGTTCTTCGATGAAACAGCTTGGTGGATTTAACGTTTTGATGTTAGGCTGTAGTAGGATATCGTTCAGGGTCGCTGACTGAGAAGGTGTAGTCACCCAAGTGATTAAATCTGAAAATCAAATTCGATAATGTGTATTTTTCAGTGATTCTACTATCTGTGTTACAGAGTTGGACTTCCGCACCTTTTGTGCTTGAACATCCCTTGTTTTAATGTGTATTATTAAGGTGATGCTGCAATACGATCTGTTAGGTTGGTGTTGTTAGAAAAAAATTGTGTACACACAGGTCCTTTTTTTTACATTTATTCTATCTTTGGGATTAGTTTTTTGGTTCATCGACGTTTTGTGGTAGTAGTCGGACTTCGATGGTACCACTAATTGAACTTCCTGCTTTCCACATTGCAAGGCGGTGCAGCATTGCGCTCTCTCTCTCTCTCTCTCTATATATATATATATATATATATTATATGTTGGGTCTATTATGATAACACCCTTAAGAGTCTTATTCTGCACATCACTTTCTTATGCTGCTAACACCTCTGATCCACCCTGTAGCTACAATCTAACCGATGTACAAAACCGAAGCAAACTGCAGGTGGACGAAAAAAAAACTGCTTTCTTCCTTCCACCCCTGACTCCAACCCCACGACCCAGTCCCTCCATCTACAGCGTCGGCAACCACCCCCACTGCCCGATCTCCCGCGCCCCCAGCCCAACCCACTCCCCGACGATGGAGCTAAAACAGTACCAAAAATTGAAAAAAACTCAAAAAACGCAATTCCGCGATTTAGTAAATTTAAAACTGCCCTTAAACCGTAACGAATTAGAAAAAATAATACATATGAAAAATATGCGTCTCGATTATATCTTTCCAACGGCGTATCATTTGCTTTATTCTGATGAGTGGTTTATAAAAAATTGAAAAAATACGCTCGCTGCCACTCGTTGTTCGCTGCACCGTCTTTGAAACTGCTCTTAAACCGCGAGGAATCTCGAAAAGTGTTCAACATGGAGAAGTTGAGCCTAATCCATAGCTTTCCAACAGCATATCATACGCCTCGTTCCGACAAACGGTTAAAAAACTAGAGCAAAAAGAGTGCCAGAAAAACACTGCATGCAGTTTTTTACGACACGAAGTTCACTAGTCTGTATTGCAGTGCTCGTCGTCAAAATGATGCAGTGCACTTTCTTGAGCGTGCAGTGCCAAAGTATTATCAGAATAACTATTCTGCTAATATTAGCACAATAGACCGGCTGTATATATTTATTTATATATATATATATTATTACTAATCAATTTTTGATTTTTGATTTGAGTTTGTTCCGTGGGTAACTATGGGACTATTCCACCATATGCATGCATATCTTTTTATTTTTTTGTAACATGTTTGCATACTTCGAACAGTGGTAGAACTTCAGTATGTGTTTAACCTGAACTTACAATATTTTTGCTTCTGTTTAAATTTTTTACATGTTCGTTTGATGTTTTTTTCAAACCCCCAAACTTCTGTGATTTTACAATTTGAACTTCATCAATAATTGTTGATAATTTTTTATGGATTTTTTCAATCATCGATAACCGCATTGCGTCCTCTCGTAGCAATGCGGTAGCGCGAGGCCGAGTAGGGGGGAGGAGGGGAGGGACCCCCCCTCCCCTCCCCCTGCGAGGTCGAGACATGAACAAGGTGGAGAAGGCGATGACGCGGCGTGCCGCATCTTCGCATGCGGAGGCGAGTCTGTCACATCCATGACCCCACTATCTATCTTAGGGGTGTGGCTCTGGGGTGCGTGCGGTGGGGGTGGAAACAGAATAACCGCATTGCGTCGTATCAAAACCTAGCGCGTAGGAATGCGGTAGCGTGAGGCCGAGCAGGGGGAGGGATGGGGAGTTGGGACCCCCCCCCTCCCCCTGCTAGGCCGAGACAGGAACGAGCCGGAGCAGGCGACGATGCGGCGTGTCGCGTGGTCGCATGCGGAGGCGAGTCTGTCACATTCATGACCCCACTATCTATCTTAGGGGTGTGGCTCTGGGTGCGTGCGGTGGGGGTGGAAACAGAATAACTGCATTGGGCCCTGTCAAAACCTAGCGCGCAGCAATGCGGTAGTGCGAGGCCGAGCCGCAAGTGTACTTTGTGTGTATTTGAATTTGAACTTCCATATTGCTTTTTAAGTTATGTATTTTAGTTAGATACAGACTTCACCTGTTTTTGTATTTGAACTTCTTCTTTTTATTTCTTAGTGTTTATTTATTCATATGCCTTTACTTCACTGATTAGTGTACTTGAACTTCTCTTCTTTTTTTGAACTTATTTGTCTTGTTTGTAGGTGCTTATTTGTGTATGTATTTTTCTTCCCTTGGTAGAGTACTTGACCTTTCTGTTTGCCATCAATTTTTGTTATTAAGGATACCAGCAGTATTGTTATGTGATCTTATCTTTTGAAAATAGATGCATTCAAATGGTGCATTCATTTATCAAAAGAAGCATTTACTTTTTTAGTCGTTGAGGGGAGGGTAAAACTGTAATTTCGCCGGCACTGCAACAACCACGACAGGGAGGCATTAAGTGTCCATCTCTCTCGCCACCACCTGTCAGAACCCCCCCCCCACCATGTCGCTCTCTCTCTTCCCCTCTCCGTCGCTCCGCTGCCTTCGTACCCTCCAACTCTTCCCGATTTCTCCGCCGTTGTCCCCTGCCCTCATGAGTGGAGCAACCGGCGCATGCCCCTGCTCCTATTTCTGGCCCACGCCACGCTCTCCCTCCCTTAGCCCGC
Source organism: Triticum dicoccoides (assembly GCF_002162155.2). NCBI lineage: Eukaryota > Viridiplantae > Streptophyta > Magnoliopsida > Poales > Poaceae > Triticum > Triticum dicoccoides. The sequence continues at coordinate 295,807,824 of NC_041387.1, read as the reverse complement.
TCTATTCTTCTTTGAAGCAAGGGGGAAACTACCTATGCGGTTCCAAGGTGCGCGTGGAATCGTGGGGAGTGGAAGAACCGCCATGGATTCGTGCGTCGGGGTCGTTTGGAGAGGTACAACTGCCGCCTCCCCCCAATCCTTGATCTTAGTGTTTGCCAGATCTGATGAGGCCTCTCTGTTTCTTCTGTGTGCTCTCGCATCTGCCTCCTTCCCTTTCTTCTGATGGTTGGGTTGGAGATTTGGTAGGGTTCTTGTGCATGTGGTGGGTGGATTCCATTCCCGTATGGTCAGATTTATCCATGAGATGCTTGTGTGCTATTTCCCCCTGCAAACTTGCATGTATTTCATTTTCCCTTCGGTGATTTCACCAGTTAGATGCATGTAAGAAGGGTGTGGTGTTACGGTTGATACTGGATCTGATGCATCTAAATGCATTAGTGCTATTGATTTCGTAGTCTAGATTGTGTCTGTCACATGCTTTCATTAGTTTATGAGTACTTTTTGTTGTGCTTGCCTAGATGTGCTTCTGTTCTTCTATCATAATTATTGATGTGTTTTAGTTGTTTCAACCTAGGGTTTGATTTAGTTGCTTTTTGCGTTGTTGTATGATTCTGTACTTGCTAACTGTATGTAATTTCTCCTCTGTTTTTTGTAGGTTGATCTAGGGTTTGGAGTACTATTCATCAAGGGGGTTGTGTTGTCATGGCTTCAAAACCTTCTCCAGGTATTTTAATGTAGTTGCATTTTGTATTTTAAGTAGAAGTTTTGTTATATATGTCTGCCCATATCTTCACTTGGTTGTGTTGTTGGACTGCCCATTCTTAAAAGTGTGAACTTCTAGCAAAGTTGATGTGTATGCATTTTACCCTTAGTTTAAGTTAGTAGATTGTTGCTTAATTTTTATTTGATGAATTGCTGGTGAACTATGTCACCAAGTGTTGTTGGACTTCCCACATGTTTCATATTTTTATAGTGTATATCTTTGTTTTTTTTTGTGTGATCATTTTCATGGTATTGATATTTAGTTTGCCCGTGTAATAGTATTTCTGCTCATGCTACATCTTTTTTATGTGGTACTTGCTTGGGCCACATAGTTGAACTTCTGGTTTTAATTATTGTTTGTTTATAATGAAATTTGGTTGAACTTCTATTCTGTGTATTTGTTTTACTGCTTTGTTTTATATTGTTGAACTTTTGGACATTCATCTTATACGTAGTACCCTCTCTGGTGTACATTGTTCTATATTTAGTATGTAAATTGTAAATTGTTCATTGTGTTTACTTCTTGGTTAGGTATTGTTGAACTTCTGGGTATTATATATTGATGCAATAGTAGAACCCCCATTGCAGTAGGATTGTTGATTAGGAATCAACTTCCTTGTCACTTGCATTTTTCGTAGTTGATGATGAATTGAATAGTTCTGAAAAAATGCCTGTGATCGAGATGGAGCTTCAGAAGTTAATATTGATGCTCCAATATCTGATGTGTCTAAGTCACCTCTTATTCCTTTGACTTTGATTGCTAAGGTTGTTTCGATCATTGAGAATAATTCAAGCCTCGAGGAACTTGCTTCTGCAGCTCTTGCTTCACCTAGTATGTGCAACTCCTTTCCTTTTTATTTTAAATTCCCGAGCCATGTTTTTTCACTTACTCATGTCGTGCATTTTTTGTTTTTTGTTGCTGACTATTTTTCTTTTTTGCTATGCTTTTTGTGTTCTTTGCAGATGTGTCCACAGGAGAGGAAGCTGTGAACACCATCAGCGATATTCTATCTGAGATGGGTTTATCAGAAAACACTGCTGCTGCCGAGCAGGGGACTCCATTAGTCGAAGCGTCTGATTCCGTTTCGGATCCTTTGTGCTCTGTTCAAATGTTAGAGACGCAATCGCAGTCTGTTGATGGCACTGAACCTGTCACGCAACCTGAGGATGTGCAATTTCACCTTCTTCTGGAGGACCAGTGCAAGAGGAAGAAGCAAGAAGATTTTGACAAGAAGATGGCGACCCACCTTCAGAAAGGTTCTAATGTTCCTGAAACTGTTGATGTTGCTTAGCTCACTGTTGGGAATTGCTCTGTTGCTGAGGAAGACGTGTCGTGTGGCGCTGATGCCGTGGTTGTCCTCGTGAAGAAGAAAATCAAGAAGACCGCTACCAGGAAGAATTTAGTTGGTGAACTTACTCCTCGGAGGAGCCCACGTGTTTCAACGGCTGCAGAAATTGCTGAAGAGGAAGGGCTAGCCCTCGGTGGTATGCCACGTCGTAGTCCTTGTGTGCTTGCCACTACGGCACCTACGCCTTCTCCGCTTGGTGCTGGTGCATCTGGTAAGGGGAAGAAATGCGGAGTTAAGTGCAAGGTTGCACCTGCAAAGGTCAACAAGGGTGTGAAGAAGTGTTCTCGTGTTAATCCAGAGGATAGTGATGATGCCGATTTCAACGCCGATGACGAGGATTACGAGGATGATGTTGCTGCCACTAATCAGGTATGAATCACTCATGTTTACTGCTTTCGAGAGCAATTGTAGATTTGTTGTAGTTTTTGTGTTTGTAGCACTGCCTTGATGTACATGGTTGAACTTCTGCTTCATATAGACGAGTAAATTAGCTGAACTGCTTGGCTTATATGGTATTACGGCCTTTGTGTACATAGGTGAACTTTTGGATAAATACATAAGAAATTAGCTTAACTTGTTGTACATGTTTTATTACTGCCTTGGTGTACATGGTTGAACTTCTGCTATGTACATTTCTAAAATTTTGAAAGCATGTTAACTTCTGGTCATACATGGTTGTACTGCCTATGTAGACATAGTTGGACTTTTCAAATGTACTTTGTATGTAGGCATTAGTGGAATTTTGTTGTATTTTGTGTATCTCATTGTTCTTCATTTTTTTCCTTGTCATTGTATTTTTTTTCAGTATCAGCTTGTGATGTGGCCTGAGAGGAGGAAGAGAGCAGGCAAAGCGCCCAAAGAAGGTGATGAAGGAGGAGATGCGGCGAAATGTTTTAACAAGACGGTTCGCTGCTCACTGAAAGACGTCAAGACGTGTGCGAAAATGCAACAACTTAGGCACAGGATGAGGGTTATCAAGGCTGGTTTTGGTTGTGTGTTTGACCTGACTGTTGATTCCAACATTTCTCGTCCTTTGATGGGCAACATCTACATGAGGATTGACCCTACAACCATGATTCTGGACATGGGTGAGACGAACAAGGTTCTGCGTATTACAAGTGATGCTATTGACCATCTTTTTGGATTCCCTTAAGGTGATCGTGCCCCTCCTAGGCCCTCGAATGATGGGTTTGATGATGCTGTCATGAGGCTGAAGTCTAAACTTGGCTACGGTAGGAGTGACTCCATCAAGACAAAGGATCTGCGGAGTATCCTTGTGAAACTTGTGAATGATGAGACGAATGATGATCTGGCTCTTCGGGTGTTTTACCTGATTCTATTCATGAAGATGGTTATTCCTGGTACGTCTACACGAGTGTCCAGGGAGGCAGCAATGGCTGAGAACCTTGTCTCTGAAGATATGGCAGATATGGAATACTGCCAGTTGGTTGTTGATGACATTCGAAGGGCTGTTATTAGGTATCAGCAAGGGACTAGTAGAGGAAAAGTTGTCACATGTTGTGCCATCACGCTGCTTCTTATGTATTTGGACTGCCTTATCATTGGCAAGAAGCTTGTTGTTGACTTGAGCACCCCTCGCATAAGTTTCATGAATCAGGCCAATCTTCTTGAGCTTGCTGCGGCTGACTTGGTCAGGAAGGGTGATGATGACCCAGCCAGCTGGGTGTTTGGGAAACTGCTTGTGAGTGCGTCTTCTTTCCTGTGTAGTTTAACTTGAACTTCTAGTACTGTCTTCTATATTTTTGTTTCCATGTTCTTTCATTTGTTTTGTGATGTGTTGACTTTTGTTTTTGTATGAAGTGGAACACACAGGCTGAGGTTGTGTTCTTTAGGCGTATTGAGCGTCCTATTCTTACTATGCCTCGTGCCTCCGGCCTAGGGAGTGGAACTTCCCCAAGATTTGAATTTGCCAGGGATGTTAACAGTGGTGCCCCCCTTGTAGACCCAGGAGGTTCTTCTGCCCGTGTGAGTGCTGCAGGTGGCGTGTCTTCTGACGGTTTATTTGATGCTGCCAATCTTTCCCTTGTTAGGATTGATGGACTTCTAGAAACTGTTTGGGGAGAGATGGCTTGTGTTCTGACAACGGTTGAGCATCTTAGTCGCGTGGATGGGATTCTTCCTCCTGGCCACGGTTTTGATGTTGAATCTTTGAAGGAGGTTTTGTCGATTGAAGCTAGATTTCTTGCTGAGCTTCGTCAGAGCGCTTCCCACCTCCGGACTAGCTTTGGACTGTTCAAGGAAATGTAGGATGTTCGTTGCAAGCCTTTTGAAGATGAGGCAAGTGTTGTTGTTAGTCAGATTTAGAGGCAAGATCTTGTTCGTTTGGGTCATGAAGGAGGCCATGTGGATCATACCAAAGAGGTTTGTTTGTGTTGGCTTTTTGATATTTTTGTGCATTAATGTTCATTGTTAGCTTTCGATTATTACTGTTTGTAGTCATAGGTGACCCTTATTGATTTCATGTGTCCTAAACCTTTTCCTTTTAGTTCTATTATTTCCTAGGTGACCTTCTCTGTTTACAGTACCTTAAGTTCAGGGGCTACAACACCTAAACTTCTTTCATTTCCATAACTGGCCTTTTTGTTCCCTTTTGCATTAGAGTAGTTTGCTATCTGACTTTCTAGGTTTACTGTATTTGGACTTCCACTATGTGTCATTCTGTCCTAGCTGACCTTATTTTATTACGTAATGTGAACTTCTGCTAATTAGGCATTTGTGTTCTACATGATTTTTTGTAAGCTGTTGATGATGGTGCTAGGGTTGAGGAGGATGTTTTACCTGAAAGCGCAACTGCTCCTGTGCATGAACCTGTTCCCGCGAGTGATGTATCAGTTGATGAGGTTCATGGCAGTGAAAATAAAGTACCATTATTCTTGTCCATTTGTCTCATTTTTTTATTTTACTTGTTTTTGCATTTTATCACTTTGTGCCCATTTGTAATGACTTTCTGTTATTTGCTGCAGAATGATTATTTCAGTGTTTCTCCACAGAAGGTTGCAGACAAGACCGTGTCAAGCACCAACTTCTCTGACGGGGTGGAGCCAGCAGAACCTCAGTCGTCCATTTGCGTTGTGGTTTCTGACGCTGAGCAGGGCAAGACAGCTGGTGATATCATTTTGCAGACAGATCCCGTCGAGGCTGCTCTTGAGACCGGTGGTAGTGCTGCTGCAGGCCCGGAGAAGTCTCCTACAGCAGAGCCATCAATTGTTGTTGATGCTGGTTCTCCAGCTACTCCAACCGCTCCAACAGTTTTTGTTGTTTCAGATTCTCCACCTGCTACTGCCGTCCTCGCTGATGATGCTGCAATGTCTACTAGAGATGATGATGAAGAGACCGAAAGCGATAGCGTGGGAGAGGAAGTTGATCATTCCAGTGTTGTGACTGGAATAGTCAAGAACCCATAAAGAGGGGAGCATGCTTCTCTCTTCTTTCCCCATCCCCGTTCCTTTTGTTTTTGGTTTTGGTCCATGATATCCCTATGAACTGCCTGTGTGGTGCAATTTGAACTTCTATTTGTGCTTTGTCGGTTGGTTTGTAAATAAAGTTAGGTGAACCTGTTTCTATGTGGGGGGAGGTCTGTAATGCATGGGTTGTGATGTTTATAATCCCGTTGTTTTATCTTTTCTGGTGTAGCAGCTGAGATGTGCTTGTGTTTGAATGTTGTGCTCGAATGTTGCTCTTATTTTCTATTTCTTTTGCTTAGAAGATAGTGAACTTGTTGTCGTCCGAAAGAAGGTTGATGACTTTAATTTTAGTGTTACTAGGCTTAGGAATGATCATTCTAAGAGGTAAGTGCAGCTGGTCAGAATTTACATCTATCTACCACTATGAACTGCCAATGTTTCATACCTGAACTTCTTTACTCTTTGTTGCTGAACTTCTAGTTTCTTCTCTGGTGCTGAGCATCAAGTCTTTTTTACTGCCTATTGTGATGTAGCTGAACTTCTGTGCTTATCTATGTGATGAACTTTCTTGAGTTCATGATGCTTAACTTCTTTTTTACTTTCTATTGCTTGTTTTAGATCAAAGATTATGTTCCACAACAATGAGTGTGAAGCTACTGTTGAAGATGTAGCAATATCTTTTTCTCCTCGCGGAATGCTTCGATCTAATGTAGCTTATTGTCTACGTGCGAAGTACCAGAAATCAGATAAACTCATTCTGTCGTATTGGGTTTGTGTAAGTCAACCCTATAGTGATTTCTTTTCTGTTTTGTTCCTTGCCATTTTAGTTAAAACTTGTTTGTCTCATTTGTATTTTCATATGTTGCTGTTGTGTGTATTATTTTAGGACAAGATTTTTAGAGGTCAATTTGATTCCCGTGTGAGGAAGTACTTCTTGGCGACTAGTCTAGATAGGATGGATGCACACGATTCTGTAAGCAATATCTTGTTCTTTGTCTTTTGTATTAGTTTGCACTGCGATCCGCTCTGTTTATTTTGTTTCATTTTTGTTTGTACCATTTGATATTAATTTTCAGTTTTTAATGATTTGTGTGTTATTATTTGCTTCAGGTTGTTTTCCCCACATTTGACCCACCTGAAATGCCTTCTCACTTGGGTGATGTTGGTCATTGGGTTTTGATATTTATTGAATTGAAGAATTCAAGGTTCCAGCTTCTTGACTCGTACTATGGACCAAACGATGATTGTGCGGTACGCCTGTTTTGGCGGATGACTGATAACATCAAGAAGCTTTGGAATGATGCCAGCATTGACAGGGAGAAACCCTTCAGTCCTCCTTCTATTGAACATTTCCCTTCGGATTGGATTGATGTGCCCCAGCAGCAAAACAAGTATGAGTTCCACTTTTTCTTTCCATCTCTTCTGTTTTAACTGTAGTTGTACGTAAGTTGCGACGTCTTTTATTCCTTTGGCTTTCTTTTTGTTTTAACACTGTTATTTTTTTGTTTGTTGACAGCATCGACTGCGGATTCTTCATGCTTACAAATGTTAATTCATTTCATGAAGGGGTTCTTGCAAACTACTACCATCATAATATCACTGATATCAGAAAGACGTGGGTGTACTCTATTGCTTCTTCGAACCTGTTTGAAACAGACTTCCAAAGTTCGTTTGGCTACTATACATGTAAGCCTTGACACTTGGACTGCTTGCATGTACTTCATCTTTTATTGTACATGAACTTCATTTTTATCCTTTTTATTTTGCTTGTGTGTTTTGTTTCAGCAATTTTTCCTTTCATTCCTTACTTGCATAGGAGCATGTCTTCTATTTTGTATTTTAGGATATGATGTCTTTTTATGCTTTTGTTAGCTCTAGTTGATTGTTTTCTAATTCATCAATTTATGTTGAACTTTGCCTTTGGTTGTCCCTAAACTTCATTTAGTTTTAAATGCAACACATTTTTTTAGGTCGGCTTTAGTAGTGACCATGTTATCTATATTAGTGGACTGTACATTGTGTTGTACCTGAACTTCAGTTATAATTAATGGTCTTTTTTGTCTTCCTTTTGTTTGACAGTGGATCTGTTGGACTTGACCGATTACCACTACTCGTTCCTCGGGTCACAAGAATACCAACCTAGGGAGGAATCGATGAGTACAACTCCAAGAGAAGATGGTTATGCTCGAACCCTTATTCCTTCCAAGTTGGGGAAGCAGGCTGTCGGTATTTGTGGTGCTCCAAACACCCCTTGCTCCAGGAAGGTCGGTGCAGTCGAAGCAGACGAAGCAGAGGTGATTTTGTTGGATGATGATTTTGAGAAGATTGCTTACCCGAAGAATGGTAAATCTGCTGCTGGTACTGTTGCTGGGAGAGGTGGGAAGAATGTTGTCATCACCAGGAGGAAACTGGCAGTTGAGTCTGGCAACATAACTTCCTCCAAGAGAGCATCGAGATTGCCTTTGAAGTGGCGTTCTGCTATCGCTCCCCTAAATAAGTACATTTACCCTCATCTATCCAAGGCCCGGAGAGTGAAACAGTTTCTGCTTACTGATGATGGTTTGGACAGGCATTCTGCGTGAGTTTTCTTCTTCTTATTTTTGTTGCTGCCAGAGATGCTACTTTGTTCTAAACTTCTGTTGTATTAGTATTTGAACTTCTGTTAATTTCTCCCTGCCTTTTGGAGTTATAGTTTCTAAACTTCTGCTGTATTAGTGTCTGAACTTCTAATTTTTTTCCCATCCTTTTAAATCTGCAGGACAAGCTGCTACATGTTTACCATCCCTGGGAATGTGATTGACCTCACAGGGCATGTCCTTTATACTCTTTTCGGTGAAGGGCAACAGATGGAAGGAGATGTAATGGATTATCTCATAAGCTTGTGGAAGGATAAGCCAGAGACCTCTAATATCTTCTCTTCTCCTGACAGGGTTGTACTTAGTCCCTACTTCATACAGGTTTTAGTTCTTTGCACCCCTGTCTCCCTTTTTTGCTCTAGTTTTGGTGTAGTGGCATTTGGGAGGTTGTTTTAAGTTTGTTTTTGTGAATGCACAGTACTGCCTGGAGTATGATTTCTTCGCTGCAACAGTTCCAAAGTTTGATGCAAAAAAATCGTCTAAACTCCTCCCAATGTTTGTTCGCAAGGAAAAAGACCTTATTAATGCAAAGCTGGTTAGGTTTTCATAACTCTTTCCTTTTTTTAATTTTGTGTACATCCTTCTGCTGAGTCTATCTAGACGTTTGTGTTCGTCCTGGTTGTTCAATACCTATGCATCATTCAAACCAATTGACACAATAGTGCACTACAGTGTGTATGTGCTGAATACATATCATGGGAGCATTGACATCCTTGATTCACTTCCTTATAGTAATAAGGGAATGTCACGAACAACTTTCCATGAAGACTGCCAAAATATTGTGAGTGTTTCTTAGCCTGAACCTCCTTTCATATTTTCTTGTTTGACAGGAAGTTTATTACGCCTTCCGTTGACAAAATATCTTTCTGCCTCTACTTTGGTAATACTGCTTGAATTGTCTATCATTTAACAGTTGAAGTTCTAGTATTTGTTTAGCTGGATCTTATGGAAGTGCCGCCTTGACATACCTGAACTTAACTATTTTTGGTTAACATGTTTTTGATTTCATCTTATTTGTCATTTCTTGCAGATCAAGAGATTTGTTGGGTTGCTCGAGGAGGTGTACGGCAAGGATGCGTACAAAGCGAGCAAGCAGCCTAACTGGGTGACTATTGCAAAGAGGCTGACCTTTATCGATGTTCCAAAGCAAGTGAATACTGATTGTGGTTTCTTTGCCGTGAAGTTCTGCTCTACATATGATGGCGATGAGCTTGTTGATGATTTCAGTGATGTGGAGGTATGTTTTGTCTCATCATCCTTTTCATTTTTGTTGTGTGTTTTTGCTGAGACGCTCCTACTGTGGTTTCAGTTGTCCTTTACTAAACCATCATTTTCATTTCTTGTTTGCAGGCTGCTGCAGATGACTGGAAGGCCGAGTTCATGCACACTCTAACCTTTAGTGATAAGAATGAAGTCCTGCGTACAGAGCTTCCTAAAGAGACCCAGTCCTTGTGCCCGTGAATTCGAAGCATTAGTTTCAGTGTAGATTAGATTTCGTAAAGATTTAGGTTTGATAGTGATTGGAACGATTCGGTAAAGAGTTAATTGTTAGAATGGTGTAGTAATTTGTGAATCTATAGCTGCAGAACTATTATTATGATATTCAGGACAAATGTATCTGGTGTGAAGAATGATTTGGCTTTGTGAATTTCAATGTACTGCATCGTTTTTCAATATCCATGTGTTGTGTGTTTTTTCCCCGACATATGTACTTGAACTTCTCTCTAGGCTATGGTTGAACTGCTGGTTTTTTTGTGTTGCTTAATTTTGGGCCCGAACATATGTTCTTTGACTTGAACTGATGTTGAGACCTTGCTAGACTACTGGTTTCAGATGCGAGAGGATTTTTTGTGTCGTGTAATGTATTGTTATTTTTCAATTCAACCAATATGTAGCCTTTTGCAGAGAATCTATATGTGCTTTTTTGTGATTTTTCAACTGTCGGTGGAAACGACACCTATGGGATCACAAGAATCCCTACTATGGTTGCGGGGCGCGGGGTCGTGAGAAGAGCGAGATTAGCAATCAGCACAAGCACACGGGTCGTTTACCCAGGTTCGGGCCGCGAGGACGCGTAATACCCTAGTCCTGCTTTTGTGTCTGCTTGAGTGTTCTTGGAGTTCTTGAGCTAGCTACGATGAGTGTAACTTGTCCAAGGGTCTGAATCCTTCTCCTGGATGCCTCGGGCCTCCTTTTATAGTCAAGGGGATCGCCACAGTGGCACACAGGAGGTGGCATCGGTGTACAGTGGTTAAGCTTATCGCTTAGCCGTTACAGGACAAGACGCGTTAAATGCGCCTCTTAGGTGTCCCTCTCACTTTATCGGGGACGGAAACTAGCCCCCGTCCCGTCCGTCGCCGCCTCACCTTGCTCCGACACGTGTCCAAGCCAGCGGTGCGCACGGTGCCATGTAGGCTGGCAAGCTGCTGAGGTGGTGCGATGGTAGGGCCTTCACGAAGATTTGCATGCCACCACGTAGGCGCTCGCTGAGTTGGCTTGGAAGACTCACGTCGACATGCAGGTGCTTGCCTAGCTGGTGGGCTGGTAGATGCATGGGAGTGGCAGTGGAACCTTGGTGGGTGTGGTCCTGGCGGTGGCCCCGCGGATGTCCTAGGCAAGGGTCTTGCCGCCGCACCGTGGTCATCCTCGGCAAGGGTCTTGCCGGAGGTCTCGTGGATGCCCTCAACAAGGGTTTTGCCAAGGCTTGCCATCTTCTAATCCTTATCCAACTCTGTGTGCTTCTTGTCTTCACAAAGATCTGCATGCCATCATGGAGGCACCTCCCGAGCCTTGGTCCCAACGTGGTTGTCGAACCTTGGGCTCGAGGGTGGCACGCTCCGTTGGGGTTGGGCAAGCTGTCCCGGCAAGGTCCTTGCCGGGGCCGTGGAGGCCGCCCCGGCAAGGGTCTTGCCGGGGGAACCCACCTCACCCTCTTGCTCTTCGTGTCTCTGTCATGGCGTTGTTTTGACCATCTCATGGCATCGACCTCCTTCCCTTTCCTTGCCAAGTGTGGCCTTGGGCGTGGCTCTGACTTCCCGTGCACAGGTAGATGGGTGTAGAGTAGAACCCCTACTTCTGTACACCGACAGGAGCCGCCGGCCCTGGGCCACACATAAGCGCGACGCGTTGTTGGGATAGGCCCAGAACGGTGCGGGCGCAGGCAGGGCCGTTTTTGACCGTGGTAATCCTTCGCCTGCTGCGCTTCCCCAAGATTTGTGTTGAATGCGTGACGTGGGGATCATGCGTGGGGTGACCGGAGCGCGCTTGCGTCATCCTGTGGTGAATAGTAAAGAGGTGGCTTGTGTGTCCCTTTAAGACCGCGGGGCCACTGCTCATTTACGCTTTCTGCTATAGAATCGTCGCTCCACGCGTCCCACTACGCCCGCACCTTGCGCCACATACGCCGCATGCTCGGCGCAGGGCGGGTGACAGGCGCGCGGAATATGGGAAGACGTGTGCGCGTGGGTCGATACCCAGCGCCTTCAATTGGGCGGGGAGGGCGATCGACGGCCTCGCCCGCTGTCATCTTAATGAGCTGGGTTGGTTGAAAGGGGCGGCCGAGCCCTGACCCCACCCCTTTATAAGGAGAGGAGCGGGAAGGATGGCACCCTTCAGTCTTTCGCAATCCGCCTCCTCCCATCCTTGCTTCTTCCTCCCCTCTGCCATGGCGAGAGGGCGTGCTGATGCTTCGATGGTGGCGGCGAGGGTTTTCACTTGTAACACGCCCCTTCTCCCCAAGAGCCCGTGGCGGCGGAGCCGGCCGTGAGGGGAAGGGGGAGGAGGCGAGGCCGAGGTCGCCGTGGTGCTCGGGGAAGAGGAGGACGGGGCGGTGCATCGGCCTTGCCTCCGCCAGCGGGCCCTCCCCCAATGGAGGGCCACATCGGGTACCAGCCTCGCGAGTTCTTCATCAGGCTGCACCGGCGGGCGTGTCTTCTTCTCCGTCTTCCTACTCCATTTGCTCGGGAGATGGAGCTCGACCCGCCGCAGGCGCTGAGGCTGCACATGAGGGGCAGCGGGAACAGCGGCACATGGGCCGATGTTGATTTCCCAGCCCCTCACGTCATTTATCTTCGCCGCGGATGGAAACCTTTGCTCGCATCCATAGCTTGACGGCGGGGCTCATTCTCTACTTCAAAATAATGGAGGATGGCTTCCTCTCCGTCAAGGTCTTTGGCAACCTCGGGACTCGCCTGAAGTGCTGCATGGAGAGCTCCTCCGATGATGAAGACTCTTCCTCGAGCGAGAGTGACGAGGAGGACAGCGACAACGGCAACGAGGGCAGCAGGCAGGAGGATGAAGGGTCCCACTAGGCCCCTTCTCCTGGTGGAGCCGGCTCCTTGAACTTCTTGGGGTCGTCTCCTTGGACGGCTGGCGTGGGAAGGCCGGAGAAGGCGAAGAAGGCGGGTGGCGGGCCGTCAAGTCAGAGTACGATGGCACCGACGCCTTCGTAGCGTATTGACGAACCACTACCTCATCTTCCAGCTCTCCTCCCAGCACCATCATCACCAGCCCTCCCCTAGGCGGCCGCCGGCATGTTCTCTTGGCGCCTTCTGCTGCTCGTACCTGATCTAGGCACTCCTCCTGCCCTCTTGCCTTCTTATTTCGTTTCCTGAGGAGAGGGACAAGAAAGGGATTAGGGGCACCTTATCTTTTTTTAGCTTGTAATAAGCCTACGGGCCTTAGTTAGATTTAAAACTTGTAATCCCCTTGCTCATGTTTACATTCCGTACGAACTGTACTTGTGTGGGGTGTATTAATTAAAAAGGGTGTTTGCCGGGTTCTTTGTGCGTGAGCAGAGCCCATACCAAGGAACTAATCCTTGTTAGTTTTAACATAAACTTTGTCACCCGGCAACAGGCCTTGCCGCTCCCTTTCTTCATTCGACCATACTCGCGCTCTTGGCGGAGACAGGGGTGAAGTAGGGTTAAGCCCTACGCTTGCTTCCTCGCCACCGCGGCTACAACCAGACCCCGACCTAAGAAATAATTCTCGGGTACCGGCAGAGGGGAGCATGGTAACATAGGAGTGAAACGAGGTTTCACATGCCCCAACCCACATGGAAATGTAAAATAGGGGAAGGAAGAACTTATCTGAATCTGCAGCCCCGGCGACCTCAGCTTGCCAGGAGCGGACCCTTGTATCTTCGGCCCTCGGCAAGCTTGGCTTGCCAGAGTTGGGGCGTCGGCCCGTCCTTTTTCCCCCATCCAGCTTGGTGGGAGTGCTCATGTTTCCTGCGAAGCAGAGGAGATGGAAAAGAAATAGAGAGGCGTAGACTCGACCTCTATGCTAGGGGTTAGTCGCCGCTAAGCACTATCAAGCCTAACCGAGGGAGAGACTCAACCTAGCATGCATGTTATAACTTAGGGCGCTAGCGCTTCGTTTATTTATGCTCAGGGTCTGCGCCTAGCCTTGTATAGAGGGTTACATGCCTTGCCGACAAGGCCTGTTCAAAAGGTGGCTTGCCGGGGGGCCCGATAGCCGCGCCTTATGAGTAAAACTTACGAAGATGCTCGATGTTCCAGGAGTTGCTCACTGGAATGGCATCTTCGGTCTCTAGGCAGACTACGTCGGGCCTGGTGACTCGTATTACCCGATAAGGGCCTTCCCACTTCGGCGTCAACTTGCTGGAATTCTTGGCTAACTGAACGCGCCGAAGAACAAGGTCACCTTCCTCAAAGCTTCGGGCATGAACCTTGCGGCTATGGTAGCGGTGCAAGGCTTGCTGGTAGCGTGTTGCTCTCACAGCCGCCCAAAGACGATCTTCCTCGAGGAGCGTTGCGCCATCTTGCTGCAATTGCTCTTGCCGCAATCGCTCTTGCTCAAGATCATCATAAGCGAGCACTCGGGGTGACCCGTATATGAGTTCCATGGGGAGAACTACTTCTGCCTCGTATACCAAAGCAAAGGGTGTCTGGCGGGTGGCTCGATTTTGCGTCGTTCTGATTGACCAAAGAACTGCCGACAACTCATAAATCCGGCGCCTTCCGCTCTTGTGCAGCATGTCAATAGTCTTTGTCCTCATGCCACACAGCACTTCAGCATTTGCTCTCTCTGCTTGGCCGTTGCTCCGTGGGTGTGGCACGGAAGCAAAACAGACCTTGCTGCCGAGGTCTCCAATGTAATGCATGAAGGTGTGGCTCGTGAAATGCATGCCATTGTCAGTGATGACTCTGTTCGGCACACCAAAGCGGCAAACTAGCCCCTTAAAGAATTTGACGGATGACTTTGCGGTCGCCTTCCTCACTGCTTCCACCTCCAGCTAATTTGTGAAGATGTCGATCGCAACATACAAGTGCTCAAAGCCCCCGATGGCACGGGAAAAAGGGCCCAGTATGTCGAGCCCTCAGACCAAGAATGCCCAGGAGAGAGGGATTGTCTGCAAGGCTTGAGCTGGCTGATGAAGCTTCTTTGAATGGAACTGGCACGCTTCACACTTGGTTACTAGTGCCGTCACATCCTGGAGGGCAATGGGCCAAAAGAAACCTTGTCGGAAAGCCTTGCCGGCAAGGGCCCTCGGCCCTATGTGGGAGCTTCATATGCCTCCATGTATCTCCGCCAACAGCTCCAGTCCTTCCTCCTAGGGGATGCACTTCAATTTCACACCATTCGGTCTTTTTCTGTACAGAACATTGTCAACGAACAGGTACAAGGCAGACCGGCGGGCTACTTTCTCTGCTTCTTCCTGCTCCTCAGGAAGCTCCCCTGTTTCGAGGAATCGGACGGTATGTTGCACCCATGCTGGAGCCTGTGGCTCGACGGCAAGGACCAAGGGAACTTCCTCTGCCGTGGGAATGGTTGCCTCCACGGCAAGGGCTTGGCGCCCCGCCGGAGTCGGTTGTCCCATGGTAGGATCGGCGTCCACGACAACATCTTCGTCAGCGGCCCCAGGGAGCTTGGTTGGGAAGTACTTGCTAGGGCCTGACTTCCTCCGCTTGTTCTGCTATGTTGATGGTCCGACGGATGGTTGAGTTAACCGAAGCACAAAAGTACCTGGTTCCACAGGTAGCTTGAGGGCAGCGCGCTTCGACAGGTAGTTGGCGATGTCATTCTCTACTCGGGGGACATGCTCTGCCTGTATACCATCAAAGCGCTCCTCCAGTTTCCTCACTTCATCCACGTAAGCCTCCATCAACGGGCTTTGATAATCCTTATTATTGATCTGCCTGATGACAAGCTATGAATCACCCCTAATGATGAGCTTCTTGACCCCGAGGTCTACCGCCATCCTGAGACCGGCAAGCAATCCCTCGTATTCAGAAGTGTTTTTCGTTGACATCTCCTTGGGAAAGTGCATCTGGATCACGTACTTGAGGTGCTCTCCGATGGGTGCGATGAGCAGCACACCAACACTGGCGCCTTGTAGCAAAAAAGCCCCATCAAAGTACATAATCCAGTTGTGACTTGTTTCCTTGCCAGGGAGAGTGGTCTCCTGGCTCTCTTCGTCGGGCATTGAGGTCCATTCGGCAATGATCTCCACCAAGACTCTACTCTGAATCGTCGAGGTGCTTTCGAACTTCAAACCAAAACTTGACAGCTCCAAGGCCCAGTCCAGAATCCTCCCCGTTGCATCCGGGTTATGCAGTATCCGTTGCAACGGGAGGCGGGTGACGACGGTGATCTCGTGCACTTGTAAGTAATGACGCAGCTTCCTCGAGGCCATAAGGAGGCTGTCGGTGTCAAAAACGGCGGATCTCGGGTAGGGGGTCCCGAACTGTGCGTCTAGGCGGATGGTAACAGGAGACAAGGGACACGATGTTTTTACCCAAGTTCGGGCCCTCTCGATGGAGGTAAAACCCTACTCCTGCTTGATTAATATTGATGATATGGGTAGTACAAGAGTGGATCTACCACGAGATCGGAGAGGCTAAACCCTAGAAGCTAGCCTATGGTATGATTGTTGTTCGTCCTACGGACTAAAACTCTCTAGTTTATATAGACACCGGAGAGGGCTAGGGTTACACAGAGTCGGTTACAATGGGAGGAGATCTTCATATCGTATCGCCAAGCTTGCCTTCCACGCCAAGGAAAGTCCCATCCAGACACGGGACGGAGTCTTCAATCTTGTATCTTCATAGTCCGGGAGTCCGGCCAAAGGTCATAGTCCGGCCATCCGGACACCCCCTAACCCAGGACTCCCTCAGTAGCCCCTGAACCAGGCTTCAATGATGACGAGTCCGGCACGCAAGTTGTCTTCGGCATTGCAAGGCGGGTTCTTCTTCAAATTCCCTGTATCCGTCGAATAGTGTCCGGCTTCTAGTGCGTGCTTCCCTCCTCGGCTTTTGTGCCCCATAATGACCATCTTCCACGTGTCAAACAAATGCGAA
>NC_041387.1:295675272-295791087 GCF_002162155.2 Triticum dicoccoides | reverse complement strand
GCGTTAATGAACCGCCCATAAAAGAGACGGGGATTTAGATCCAATTCACACCATCTTCCCTCCGCGAGCCTTCATCAGAGCGCCTTCGACATAGATCCATTCCATCATGGCCGGTCGGTGCAACTCCTCCTCTCGCCTCTCCAGCCCTCGGCCCGGAGATTGGGGGCGGTGTTCCGTCCCGCATAGCGAGCTAGTAGTGCTTCAGTCCAAGGGGCTTCTCCCCCCAGCATATATGGTCCCAGTTCGAGCCGGGATTGCTATCTATAGCGGCGGAGAGCAGGCGGAGAGCATTCCCAATCCCTCTCAAGGAGAGCGGGTATGCCTAGTCCCTTATTTGATGAGGGGACTCAGATTTCCAATTCATCCGTTTCTTCGAGGGTTGCTGGAGTTCTACGGCCTCCAGCTTCACAACCTCACGCCCGCCTCCATTCTGCACATTGCGGGCTTCGTGGCCCTCTGCGAGCTGTTCTTGGGCGTTGAGGCCCATTTCGCGCTGTGGAAGAGGTTGTTTTGCCTCGTGCCCCGTTCCCAAGAGGGGCCTATTTATCAAGTGGGCGGAGTCGAACTATGGCGAATCGCCGGGACCGGATATCTATCCGGTACCCCAAAGAGGACGTCCGAGGACTGGTCCTTGGAGTGGTTCTATATATATGACGTCCCCCTGCCGGACCCTGTGCGAATCGGCCTCCCTGAGTTCAACAATGCTCCGTTGAAGAAGCGCCTGAGCTGGCGCCCGCGGAACCCTCGGAGGGAAACTGACAGGGATGTCCTTTACTTGATGAGCCAGATAAGGTTGTTGGCTCATTCCGGACTGACCATGATCAAGGTCATGGCCATATGCATTACGCGAGGGGTGCAGTCGCTTCAATACAGAGGCCACCCCATGTGGGATTTCAACGGGGAGGACGACGCCACCTGGTGTGGTCCTAAGGGGCCAGATTCAGCCGCCACTTTAATGAGAATCTTATCTGCTTTGTACAAGGGGGAACAAGAGGAATTCCTCCCTGCCAACCCGGAGGGCGGATTCTCCATGTACAATCCTCCCAGTTGGGTGAGCGAACGTTTTCACCTGCCGACCCGCTTTCGAAATTCCCATAATTGAGTACTTAGTCTAACAATGTTAACGCAGGAGCTGCGCCAGACTGTGAAGGAGATAAACAGCCCTCATCCACAACCCGAGGACCCGGAAACGGTCCCTCGATCCGGACTCCCAAGAGGATCCGGACTTATGTGTGGAGTTAATTGACGGGGTGTTTCATCAATTGAGTAGGGACAACACCCCAGTGGCCATTACGGCCGACTATCCCGGACTACTTCCAGCCTCAAAGGTAACCGAGACCGAAGTCCCAGTATTTTCAAGGAGATACCTCCATGCTTTATCTTGAATGCCGTGAACTAATAGTGGTTCGTTTCGCAGGGTAAATCCTTGAGGCGGAAGGCTGAGCCCGCGGCAGGCAGCCAACAAGGGCCGCTGAAGCTAGGCGGGCCAAAAAGAAGTGCGGACCAGATCGAGATTCTGGCGCAATGGTACGGCGTGCAAATTTAACGCCTAGGGTTTATGCCCTTGAGTCTTACTAACGCTCATGATTCTCTTAGAAAGAAGAGAGCCCGCCGGACTATATCCGCCGGCCAAGGTTCAAGGCAGGGTCCGGAAATGGAGACGGGCACGGGGTGTGCCTCGGGCGTTCCTCCGACAGAGGACGCAGACGGGCTATCTGCCACTAATTCAGAGGTGCAGAGTGCCCTGAACCACAGGCGTCGTCGGACTGTTCTTCGTGACGCATGTTTTTTCCCAGAGGCGTTGGACGCCTTTAATACCGGAGATGCGTATCTCCGTGCCTCTCAAAATGGTCTAGCCAGAGCCACAGAGCAGTATGTAAAAGACATACAGGTGAGTAAAATTGAAGGTTATATATGTCAGTAGCCCCCGAGACTTGAAACAGTGAAGATAACTATTTTAAGGATCATGTGCTATGCAGTGTCTTACAAAGAAGAATACGCAACTGTCCCAGGAGCTTGAAGAGTGCAAGGCCCAACTCGAGGCCGCACTGGCCACTTCAGAAAATGCCAAGGGGACACCCTCAGGTAATACCTGATTCCAAAGATAATTCCATTGTGAAGTGCAGCAGGTGTGCAACTCTGACTATAATAGTGCAGATGGGGCCAGAGTAAATGCAGACAAGAAACAACTCCTACGCCAACTAAAGGCTGGCGAGAGCATGCTGATGAGGGTGAGGCAAGAGAAGAACAAACTTCAAGACACCAATACCCAGCTGGGCGAGGAACTAAAGGATGTTCGCATTCAGCTGTCTGCTTCCGTAAAGGAGAATCGGCGACTTCGATGCGGCATTTTTAGTAAGTGCTTGAACGAATCTTCGAAAAAAGAATTCGGCGAGGAAGTCGATTAATAGAGCTATGTCTGTAGGTCTGCTGATAGGTCGTCCTGCGGAGGAAATGCCCAGTTCAACGGGAGACCTTCTTCCCGAGCTGTTGCAACTGCACGAACGAGTTCGGCAGGCAATGCAAAGGGTCATTCAGGCTATGTGGCCATCCCTCTCCGTGCCCGAAGGACTTGGGGAGCTTACAAAGAAGCTGGAGGGAGTGCGGCAGCGCTTTCGGTTGTGGAAGATATCGGCCTGCCGTCAAGGTGCCAAGGAGGCCTGGGCCATGGTGAAGACTCGGTACACGAAGGCTGACTCAAACCACATGGCCGAGGTCGGCCCTATGGGTCCTGACGGAAAGGAGATCCCTGTCAGCTTAGTATATGGCCAGGTAGCGCTGGCTGCAAAGTATTCCCAACAGAACTGTAAATTAGACCGCCTGTTGGATGGTATTGAAGAAGAATATACCAAGTCGGATTGACTCTATAATTTAAAATGACATGAAAAATGCCTTCTAGCCGGATTGTAGATTGTTTGTCATTGCGGACCTTTTCGCTTCGACCTCTGGACCCTATAGTCCGGAGTGTGTCCGAATACCCTCTCGATTATGTAAGAACCGGGGAATGCATGGAGACAAGGCGTAGGGGTCATAATTGCTTTAGCAGACAAGTGCCCAACTAGTTATGTTATATTACATGGTTAGTAAGAAACATCTTCCAGGGAGAATAGTTTTGTTAGGGGTTCCTTTCCCTGGGAGGCATGCCCTAAAGTGCATGTCTGAACTGCTAAAAAGAGCAGAAAAGCATCTGGGGACAGGTAGATAAACACGAAAGATCATCTTTTAGTTCACCGACCGAATATTCCCTTAAGAATGCTAGATTTCGGCTTCACCCAGTCTGAGGTACACATCCGGCTGACCCGGCAGTAACAATCGCAGAGGTGCTCCCTTTACCACCTAGCCAAATGAACGTGAACGTAGGGGTAAGCACAGGAGCCAGGCAACCCAGCTTGGCCAAAACTTAATTCATCTTGATGCATATAATGGTGTATAAAAGGTTCATGTGGAAGTGTCACGCATGTTTTGGGCATGAGGCCCGTTTTATATAAACTTCTGATAAAGAAGCCCCCAGGTATTATGAGCGCGGGTGGCGCGTCAGGTATGTGCGAACATCGCACATGCAAGCCCCAAAGGGCTTGGGAAAAAAGGTTAGGGAGAGGGAGCGAAATCCCGGACAGCTAATGTGAAAAAATAAAAATAAAAATAAAAAGGGGATGGAGGAAGGAGACGAACACGGAGTCCGGCACTAGGCGTAGAATCTTCGTAGGCGTGTTGCGTTCCATGGGTTCGGCTCGAGTCGGTTGTCCGATGCGTTGCGCAGACGGTACGCTCCACCAGTCAGTACTTGGTCGATTATGAAGGGACCCTACCATTTGGGCTTTAGTTTGTCCTTTTTATTGTCCAGCAGGCATAGAACTAGTTCGCCAACGTTATAAGTTTTGGCCCGTACTTCTCTGCTTTGATATCTTCGAGCCTGCTGTTGATAGAATGCGGAACGAGCTTTTGCCACATCGCGCTCCTCCTCCAATGTGTCCAAGCTGTCCTGCCGATCGAGCTTGGCTTCTCTTTCTTCGTACATGCGCACTCGACGTGAGTCATGAATTATGTCGCATGGCAGTATTACCTCTGCGTCGTATACCATAAAAAATGGTGTGAATCCGGTAGTGCGATTCGGCGTGGTCCGCAGCCCCCAGAGTACGGAGTCGAGCTCCTCTACCCAGTGCGTGTTAGATTCCTTGAGGGATCGCACTAGTCTGGGTTTGATGCCGCTCATAATGAGACCGTTGGCTTGCTCGACTTGACCATTGGTTTGAGGGTGATAGACTGAAGCGTAGTCGAGCTTAATGCCCATGTTTTTGCACCAGAGTTTAACTTCATCGGCCGTGAAGTTTGTGTCGTTGTCAGTTATGATGCTGTGGGGGACACCGTAACGGTGTACGACCCCGGATATGAAGTCTATCACCGGTCCGGATTTGGCCGTCTTTACAGGCTTGGCCTCTATCCATTTGGTGAATTTGTCCACCATGACCAGTAGATATTTTTCCTTGTGGGTTCCTCCTATAAGGGGTCCAACCATGTCAAGCCCCCAGACCGCAAAAGGCCAGGTAATGGGTATAGTTTGTAGGGCGGTAGGCGGCATGTGGCTTTAGTTGGCGAATAACTGGCAACCAACGCATCGCTGCACTAAGTCCTGAGCGTCTGCCCGGGCCTTGGCCAATAAAATCCGGTATGGAAGGCCTTGCTTACAAGGGCCCGGGCTGCGGCATGGTGCCCGCCGAGTCTGGCATGAATTTTAGCTAGAAGGTCCCGCCCTTCCTCTTCGGAGATACACCTTTGAAGGACTCCGGATGTGCTTTTCTTATGAAGCTCTCCCTCGTGGACTTTGTAGGCTTTAGATCGCTGCACTATGCAGCGGGCCTCGTTTTGGTCCTCGGGGAGTTCCTGCCTAGTTAGGTAGGCTAGGAATGGTTCTGTCCACGGGGCAATGACTGCCATTATTGTGTGGGCTGACGGCGTTGTTTCGTTGGCGGAGCCACCAACTGTGTCAGAGTGTTCGGTGAGGGGCAGTGTGGTTGTGTCTGGGCTATTGTTTCCGGACTCTCCCTCCCATGATACGAATGGCTTAAACAGCCTCTCTAGGAAGATGTTGGGAGGGACGGCATCGCGCTTGGCACCAATGCGTGCCAACACGTCTGCTGCCTGGTTATTTTCATGGGCTATGTGATGAAATTCGAGCCCCTCAAACTGAGCTGACATCTTTAAGATGGCGTTGCGGTAAGCTGCCATTTTCGGATCCTTGGCATCAAAGTCTCCATTTATTTGGGATATTGCGAGGTTTGAATCCCACGGACCACTAGGCACTGAATGCCCATGGAGACTGCCATCCGGAGACCATGTAAAAGGGCCTCGTATTCGGCTGCGTTGTTGGAATCCGTGTACATTATCTGAAGTACGTATTGGACTATATCTCCGGTTGGGGACGTCAGAACGACGCCAGCCCCAGGCCAGCCAACATTTTGGAGTCCTCGAAGTGCATGATCCAGTTGGAGTATGCGCCGTACTCTTTAGGGAGCTCGGCTTCAGTCCATTCGGGGATGAAGTCGGCCAAAACCTGTGACTTAATAGCTCGCCTTGGCTTGTAAGTTATGTCGAACGGGAGGAGCTCGATGGCCCATTTGGCAATCCGGTCCATTGCATCGCGGTTGTTTATAATATCATTAAGAGGTAATTCGGATGCCACTGTTATTGAACACTCTTGAAAATAGTGTCGCAGCTTTCGGGATGCCATCAACACCGCGTAGCTATCTTTTGATAATGCGGGTACCGTGACTTGCATGGAGTTAGGATAGTGGACACGTAGTAAACTGGTTTTTGGAGAGGGAACTTGTGTCCGTCCGTTTCTCGTTCGACGATGACCACCGCGCTTACAACTTGATGGGTTGCCGTGATGTATAACAGCATTGATCCGCCCGTGTTTGGCACGGCCAGGACAGGATTTGTTGCCAGTATGGCTTTTATTTCTTCAAGTCCGGCCGTGGCGGCATCCGTCCACTCGAAGTGTTCGGTGCGCCGCAGGAGGCGATAGAGGGGTAATGCATTTTCTCCTAAGCGGGAGATAAAGCGGCTTAGAGCCGCCATGCATCCTGTCAATTTTTGTATTTATTTGAGGTCTTTTGGGGTATCCAATTTTGACAGAGCTCGGATCTTGGCTGGGTTTGCTTCAATTCCTCTACCGGATACGATGAAGCCCAAGAGCTTTTCGGCTGGTACGCTGAAAACGCATTTTTACGGGCTGAGCTTAATGTCATATGTTCGGAGATTGTCGAACGTGAGCCTCAAGTCGTCTACTAGAGTGTCGACGTGTTTGGTTTTGACGACCATGTCATCTACGTATGCTTCAACTGTTTTGCCGATATGGTTGGCCAGACATGTCTGAATCATGCGCTGATATGTTGCGATGGCGTTTTTGAGCCCGAAGGGCATCGTGTTGAAGCAGAATGGGCCGTATGGGGTGATGAATGCCGTTGTGGCTTGGTCTGACTCTGCCGTCTTGATTTGGTGGTAGCCAGAGTATGCATCGAGGAAACACAATGAGTCGTGTCCTGCGGTGGCGTCGATGATTTGATCAATCCGGGGGAGCAGGAAAGGATCCTTTGGGCAGGCCTTATTTAGGTCTTTGAAATCGACACATAGGCACCAGGATTTGTCCTTCTTAGGTACCATCACCAGGTTTGCTAACCAGTCCGGATGTTTTATATCTCTGATGAATCCGGCTTCCAGTAGTTTTGCTAGCTCTTCTCCCATGGCTTGTCTCTTGGGTTCGGAGAAACGCCGCAGAGTTTGCTTAACGGGCTTAAACCCTTTTAGGATGTTCAGGCTGTGCTCAGCCAACCTGCGTGGGATTCCTGGCATGTCTGAAGGGTGTCAGGCAAAAATGTCCCAATTTTCTCGCAGGAATTCTCTGAGTGCGGCATCTACATCGGGTTTTAGTTGTGCCCCGATGGAGGCCATTTTTGTGGGGTCCATTGGATGGACTTGGAATTTGACTATTTCGTCCGCTGGTTTGAAAGAGGTGGACTTGGATTCTTATCTAGTATCACATCGTCTCTGTCCACCGTCGAGCACAACGCAGTTAGTTCCTCGGCCGCTAGGGCTTCGGATAATGCCTCCAGGGCTAGTGCGGCTGTCTTGTTTTCGGCGCGGAGCGCTGTGTCCGGATCACTTGCAAGAGTGATGATTCCGTTGGTTCTGGGCATTTTGAGCTTCATGTACCCATAATGGGGTATGGCTTGAAAAATTGTAAATGCTTCTCGCCCTAGTTGAGCGTGGTATCCGCTGCTGAACGGGGCCACTTGAAATGTGACCTCCTCGGATCTGTAATTATCCGGCGTGTCGAACACCACATCCAGTGTGATTTTCCCTAAACAGCACGCTTCCCAGCTTGGTATTATTCCTCTGAAGGTTGTGTTGCTTCGCTCAATGCGGCTCCAGTCTATTTCCATTTTTCGCAGGGCTTCCTCATAGATGAGGTTAAGTCCGTTGCCGCCGTCCATGAGTACATTTGTGAGTCGGAAGCCGTCCACTATCGGACTGAGGACCAATGCGGCTGGTGCTCGGGCTGTCCGGAATTTAGGTTTGTCACTGGCATTAAAAGTAATAGCCGTGTCACTCCATGGTTTTATTGTTGCTACTTGGTAGACTTTGGTAAGGTTGTGGAGGGTTCGTTTCCTTGCATTGTTTGATGCGAAGGTCTCGAAGACTGTTGACACCGTACTAGCGTTTCTGGGGTGGTGTTCTTCGGATTTTGGAGTTAGAAGCTCCTCGCCACTTCTGGCCACCTGCCGGAGTATCCAACTTGCTCTAAGGCTGTGAGTTTGTGTGACTTCCCCTGAACTATGAATTTTACAGGGTCCATTGAGCCATCCCTCCAGTACCGTCCCACACCCTATAGAGGGTTTTTGTTTTTTGATGTTTGGCTCAGGTGCCTGGCGATAATGCGCCCTTTTGTTTCGGACTCGTGTTGTATTTAGGGCCGGATTGTCCCAGAATTTATCTTCGGTTTTCCGAACGCTTTCTGTCGCATAGTACTTTCGTACTATGGATGTCAAGTCGGCGAAGCGTGTAATTTCGCGGCGACTTATGGCGTTGAGGATTCCGATGTCCATGCAGTTGTTACAGAAGAATGAAATTGCTTCTTCCTCACGGCAGTCCTTTATCCTATTCATAACCAGGAGGAATCTGGCCCAATAGTGGTTTACTGTTTCCCCGGGCACGCCGTATTTGGGATAAATCTCTTATAGTTGGGTTGGCAGGTGGATTTAAACCCGGAACCTTGCCCGATAAAAGATTCAGGGGCCAAGAAGTTTCCGAATTCGGAAGCTTGCTTTCTTGGACATTATTCAATGAATCAGGCCTGCTGCCTGACTTTAGGTTCAGGACTTGGGCATCATCCTCCACTCCGCGGGTATCCGGCTTGGAGGGGTCGGGAATCCGGACACATCTTGTCCTTAGAGCGGGCGAAGATGCGCCGCATTGTTCTTTCACCACTTCAACGTGGTGGGTGACCTGGGGAGAGTCGATCTCTCTCTGATCGGGTTTAAGCCCAATCTGGTCGTAATCTGTAGCGACTCCCAGGGCGGCAATGCGATCCAGGAGCTCATTCAGGGAAGAGAGCTCCGTCGGATCTAACTGCTCGGCGAGTTCCGAGCTGATGTGAAGATTGCTTTCGATGGCCCGAGAGGTCATCGTCGGCGCGGCGGCCGAACAGGCGGTCATCAAAAACCTGCCTAGCCGGAGAGTTTGGCCGACAGCCAAAGCTCCTTTAGCGATAGCACCGTCTTTAAAGACGGGATGTGGCATCCTTCCTGACGGTGACGACACAGAGGAACTCTCAATGAAAGCACCAATGTCGGTGTCAAAACCGGCGGATCTCCGGTAGGGGGTCCTGAACTGTGCGTCTAGGCGGATGGTAACAGGAGACAAGGGACACGATGTTTTTACCCAGGTTCGGGCCCTCTCGATGGAGGTAAAACCCTACTCCTGCTTGATTAATATTGATGATATGGGTAGTACAAGAGTGGATCTACCACGAGATCGGAGAGGCTAAGCCCTAGAAGCTATCCTATGGTATGATTGTTGTTCGTCCTACGGACTAAAACTCTCCGGTTTATATAGACACCGGAGAGGGCTAGGGTTACACAGAGTCGGTTACAATGGGAGGAGATCTTCATATCATATCGCCAAGCCTGCCTTCCACGCCAAGGAAAGTCCCATCCGGACACGTCACGGAGTCTTCAATCTTGTATCTTCATAGTCCGGGAGTCTGGCCAAAGGTCATAGTCCGGCCATCCGGACACCCCCTAATCCAGGACTCCCTCAGAGGACGAAGAGCAATTTCTGCACACCGGAGTACCTCGACCTAGTCCCCTGCAAGAGGGAGCTGACGAAGTAAACCGGGTGCTGCATCTTCTTCTTCTTCTGCACCACTCCACCTAGTTGTGTGGGCCCTGTTGCACTGGTGTCAGACCTTGCCAGGGGCCCAGCCTTGTCGGGACCAGGCCTTGCCGGGGAGAGTCTGGCTTGCCATCCGTCAACTCTGCTGTTGTCGCTGCCTCGTCATCGACCTCCCTCTGCGCCACCAGTGCGGCAGTAACCACTTGATTCGTTGCTGGTAGATACAGCAGCAACGGTTCTTGTGGTTTGGGTGCAACCAGCACTGGGGTGGAGGAGAGGTATTTCTTCAAATCCTGCAACGCTGCCTCGGCCTTCGAGGTCCACTACATTGGGCCCGCCTTCTTCAAGATCTTGAAAAAGGGAATGGCACGCTCAGCGGACTTGGAGATGAATCTACTCATGGCGGTGACGCAGCCAGTGAGCCGACGCACATCCTTGATCCTCTTAGGTGCCTCAATCTACTCGATGGCCTTGATCTTGTCTGGGTTCGCCTCAATCCCATGCTGCGACGCAAAGAACCCAAGAAGCTTGCCGGACTAGACACCGAAGACACACTACTCAGGGTTCAACTTGAGGTTGATCTTGCACAAATTTGCAAACGTCTCTTCCATGTCTTGCACAAGTGTCGCCTTGTCCTTGGTTTTGACCACTATGTCATCCATATAAGCTTCCATATTTCTATGTAGCTGGGTCTCAAAACCAATTTGGACTGCTCTTGCAAAGCTCGAGCCAGCACTCTTCAACCCGAAAGGCATCCGTAAAAAGCAATACATACCACATGGGGTGATGAACGCTGTCTTCTCCTCATCTTCTCTTGTCATTAAAATTTGGTGGTAGCCTGAGTAGGCATCAAGGAATGATAACAGGTCGCACCCAGCCATGGAGTCAACAATCCGGTCGATGCGTGGCAACAGGAAAGGATCTTTCGGACAAGCCTTATTGATATTTGTTTAATCAATACACAACCTCCACTTCCCGTTTGCCTTGCGCACCACCACCGGATTGGCCAACCATGTTGGATGGAGTACCCCTCTTACCAAGCCTGCTGCCTCTAGCTTCATGATCTCTTGTGTGATGAACTCCTGCCTCTTCAGAGCTTGGTTCCTGACCTTTTGCTTGACGGGCCACGCATAAGGACAGACAGCAAGATGGTGCTCAATCACTTCCCTGGGAACGCCGGGAATGTCGGATGCTTGCCACGCAAACACATTGACATTCGCCCACAGGAAAGTGACGAGCTTGCCTTCCTATTTGTTGTCGAGGGTGGAGCTTATGGTGAAAGCCCCTCCCGTGCCGTCCTCTCTGATGGATACCTTCTTGGTCTCTGGTGGTGCAGCTCTGGACTTCTTGCTCTTGCTAGTGGAGCTCTCTGGCATGTCCTCGATGGGAGCAAAGCACTCCGGAGAGGTGCGCTTGCCAGAGTGGGTGCGAGAGGTCTCGCCGGTCTTCTTTCCTCCCGGGACTCCAGCGATAGGAGCAAGTGCCTTGGCGGCAGCTGCTACAACTGCCTCCCAGTAGAGTTGGTCGGCGCAGATCAGCGCACCCCTCTTGTCAGAGGGGACGGTGATGCTGTTCATCGGCCCCGGCATCTTCAGCGTGTTGTAGGCGTAATGTGACGCTACCATGAACTTGGCGAGTGCTGGGCGACCGAGGATCCCGTTGTAGGGCAAGGGGATCTCGGCCACATCAAAGACAATCCTCTCCGTCCTATAGTTCAGCTCTCCCCAAAACGTCACAGGCAGCGTGACCTTACCCTTTGGCTGGCTTCTCCCCGGATTGACCCCTTGAAATGTGCCCGTCTCTTCGAGGTCTCCATCAAGAATCTGCAGCCTTTTGACCACGATCAGCGAGGTCAATTTCAGACCGCCCCGCTGCCAACTAGCATCTTTGTCACTCAGAGGTTGTGAATTGTTGATGAAACCAACAACGGCAAACACCCGACCGCAGTTGTGCGATCAGGGTGGTCCTCGGTGTCAAAGATGATAGGCGTGCTGGACCACTTCAGTGGCTTCCATGCATTGAGTGGCGACTCCACCGCTGTGATCTCACGCGCCCACTGCTTTAGTTGGCGGTGAGAGGTGTGCAGCTTGGCGCCACCATCGATGCACATGGCCTCTATAGCTTTCTGAAACTTGTGGTCGCCGGACTCGTCGTCCTCGACATGATCATCATCTTCCTGCTTCTTATCGCAGCCCCGGGCAGTCCTCTCTTGCTGGTTATCCTTGCCGCGGCGGCCTCCCTGGCCGCCATGCTTCTTGCCAGATCCTTCGGCACCTTCCTGACCTTTCTCCTTGTCCCACCTCTCATATTTAGATTTTTGCTTCTTAGGAAGCAGCTCGACTTGCCGACAGTTTTGGAGGTCATGGCCCTTGGTGCGGTGGATCTTGCAATACTGCTTGTCGGAGCTTCCCAGCTTGTCGGCCGCCGCCAAGGCCCGGCAAGCGGCACACCCGGCAACTTCCTTGCCGGGGTCGCTCGCCTTGGCCTTCTTGGCGGTGCCAGTGTCGTCGCACCCCTCGACAGCAAGTACAGTATTTCCTTTGCGCTGCCTGTTACGGTGCCGACCCTTCTTCGTCGGGGCATCGGTGTCGTCATCCGTGGAATCAGTTTCCTCGCCGGGGTACTTCCTCCCCTCTTCCGCCCGAGCACACCTATCGGCCAGAAAATAAAGTTCGGCCACATCTGTCACGCCCAATATGCGACCCTATCCAAAAGGAACTCAAAGGTCCCACCAAGGATAGACCCGCATATTGAAACGCTTTTGCAAGGTGGATATCATTACATCAACATTACATAATAGATGGGGATACATACATAAGGCATACAATGCCACATGAATACAACATCACAATGCATCAGAGCATCATCCGACTACGGATGGAACACAAACAGAAACTCAAACGACATCCACCCTGCTAGCCCAGGCTGCCGACCTAGAACCTATCCCCTGATCGAAGAAGCAGAAGAAGAACTCAACACAAGCAAGCATCGCTCTCGCGTCATGATCATCGCATAACCTGTACCTGCAACTGTTGTTGTAGTAATCTGTGAGCCACGAGGACTCAGCAATCCCATCACCATGGGTATCAAGACTAGCAAAGCCTAAAGGGAAAGTAAGGGGTAAAGTGGTGAGGCTGCAGCAGCGACTAAGCATGATATGGTGGCTAACATACGCAAACAAGAGCGAGAAGAGAGCAAGCGGAACGGTCGTGAAACTAGTAATGATCAAGAAGTGATCCTGAACTCCTACTTACGTCAAACATAACCCAGAAACCGTGTTCAGTTCCCGGACTCCGCCGAGAAGAGACCATCACGGCTACACACGCGGTTGATGCGTTTTAATTTGGATCTAGTGTCAAGTTATCTACAACCGGACATTAACAAATTCCCATCTGCCAATAACCGCAGGCACGGCTTTCGAAAGATTATACCCTGCAGGGGTGTCCCAACTTAGCCCATGACAAGCTCTCGCGATCAACGAAGGAATAGACCTTCTCCCAGGAAGACCCGATCAGACTCGGAATCCCGGTTTACAAGACATTTTGACAATGGTAAAACAAGACCAGCAAAGCCGCCCGATGCGCCGACAATCCCGATAGGAGCTGCACATATCTCGTTCTCAGGGCAACACCGGATGAGCAATCCGTACAACTAAAACCAGACCTCCAGTTTCCCTGAGGGGGCGCTGCAAAGGGCTCTAGTTCGGACCAACACTTAGACAAGCAATGGCCCGGGGGGGCTGTAATAAAGATGACCCTTGGGTTAATTACTCCCAAGGGAAATATAGGTGGTGGTGAGGCAAATGGTAAAAGTCAATGTTGGGCCTTGCTGGAGGAGTTTTATTCAAAGCGTACTGTCAAGGGGGTCCCATAAATCACCCGACCGCGTAAGGAACGCAAAATCCGGGAACATAACACCGGTATGACGGAAACTAGGGCGGCAAGAGTGGAACAAAACACCAGGCATAAGGCCGAGCCTTCCACCCTTTACCAAATATATAGATGCATTAATAATATAAAAGAGATATTGTGATATCCCAACCAATATCCTGTCCACCATGGAGCAATCTTCAACTTCACCTGCAACTAGCAACGCTATAAGAGGGGCTGAGCAAAGCGGTAACATAGCCAAACAACGGTTTGCATAGGAAAGGTGTCAAAAGTTAAAGGTTCATGGCAAAATGGGATGGCTCGACAAACAGATGATGGGTAGCGCAGCAAAGCAATAGAACGAAGAAACTAGCATAGCAATGATAGTAGTGAGATCCAGGGTAGCGGTCATCTTGCCTGAAATCCCGCTAGGAAGAAGAACGAGTCCATGAAGAAGACGAACGGACGTAGTCAAACGAATCCTCACAATCGCAACATTACCGGAACTAAGAAGCAACACCGGAAAGAAACAAACGACATGGTTAATGCACAAGCATAAACATAGCATGATGCACAAACAAGTATAATGCATGTCCGGTTTAATAAGGCATGGCATGGCAACGTGCAACAAACAATACTACCAATTAAGTGGAGCTCAATATGCAACGAGTTGCATATTGACGAAACACCACATTGACATATTTAGTTCTCCCTCGTTTAGGTACACAACAATATTAAATGTTGTTAAACATGGCAAGAGGTGAAACATAATTAATCTACCTATCTAGGCAAGTTTAAGTGAGGCCGGAACAACAAACAACAATTCCGGAAAATCCCCATGTGCAAATTATGGATTCGGTACTGTTCTACCCTAAACATAATTTGAGAGTTGTTCAACGGGAAAATAAAGTCGACCATGTTAAACTAGGCATTTTTCCACCCCATTTACATATAAAGTTTATTTAAAACCGAGCTACGGTTATTTAGTTATGAATTAAAGCATTTTAACATGGCATATTAGCAAATTTAAACAAACAGCAAGGTAAACATTTTAAACATGGATGAAAATGGCATATTATTAATCTACACAATTTTCTGAGCATTTTACATATATAAAACATTTTAATCCGGTGCACGGTTTGTGAGATATTATATGCATGAAATTTAGGGTCCAATTTGTAAATCTGTAATACACTGGATAATTAGGAAAATCGCAGCATGAAAAAAAAACAAGTCACGGGCTGAATCTGGACAGGAAGCCCAACAGAGGAAAAGGGCCGGGGCTGCTCACCAGGCCACTTGGGCAGGTCGGTGGAGGAGGCCGAAGCAGGCCGGATCCGGAGAGGAAGAGGCCCAAGCGGCAAGGCCAGGCGTTGCTGGGCTAGGCCTTGCTGCGGACGAGGCCGGCCCGCTCGGGAGGGCGCGGCCCACGCGGGCAACGCGAGCGGCCGGTTGGGTCGAGCGGCTCCTCCGCTCCACCCTGACCAGGACGGCGGCGGCTGGCTCCGGCAGGGGCCGGCAAGGGCGGAGGAGGCCATGGGGGCGACGTCTCCAGCTGGATCCGGCGACAACTGGGACCGGGTGGCGAAGGGGAGGCGCGGCTGGGCGAGGCGGAGCTCGGCTCCCATGGCGGCAGGGAGGAGCGCGGGCCTCGTGGTTTGGGGCGAGGAGACACAGGTGCAGCGCGGGTCGGTGGCGAAGGGGACTGGCGACGGCAGGGAAACGCGGTCCGGCGACCTGACGGAGGCACGGCGGAGCGGGGTCCGGCGACCTGACGGCGACACGCCGACGATGGAGTCAGGCAGAGGCACAGGAGGAGCGAGCGGGACGCTTGGGCTGGCTGCGGCCTTCGTGGCCCAGATCGGGGCCCGAGCGGGCCTGGGATGGGCCTGCGGCGGCGGGAGGCTGCTGGGGGGCACGGGGAGGCTAGGTGGCATACGGGGAGAGGCTGCGGGCGGCGGCTAGCCACTAGGGACTTGCCAAGTGGCGAGAGGAGGTTGGGGGGCGCCGGATTTGGAGGGGGAAAGCGGCGGCGCAGCGACCGAGGTGGGAGGAGGTGGTGGCTGCGGGTTGGGGGCGCGGAAAAAGAGGAGGAGGGGGTAGGATTCCAGATTAGGAAGGACTAGCCTTCCTTATATAGGTAGGGCTAGGGTTTGAGGGGTTAGGAGGAGTTTTGCTCCGTTTTCGGACATCGGATCTCGATCCAACGGTCCGGAGTGGAGGGGGTTAGATAGGTGGGCTAGAAGGGGTTAGTGGGCTGTGTGAGAGAGAGGCTTGGGCTGATAGGAGAGAGAGGAGAAATGCAGCCCGGCAATGGTTTCGGAGACCGAAACGTCCGACGAATATACCGACTATATCGCGGTTATATATTTAACGGTTGTGCAGTCAAATGGACTCCGAATGCGACGAAACTTGGCAGGCGGCCTGTCTACACTATAATAAGACCGCACGACAAGTTGCAACCCATTCCGAGAACATTTTTATGCCACTTATAAAATAATATTATGGAGGTGCCGCGGGCGCGTGCGAGTGTGGTCGGGCTCAGAACGAACAACCGAGAGAACCGGGGAAACCCGAACGGATGCAAGTTTTATGAAAACGATGCGGATGCAATGCACATGATGCTATCAGATGAGATGCATAACAAGAACAAAATGCAAAACAAACGACAAAAACCCAACCACGGAGGAAATAATAAATCACATCTCCGGAATAGGTAAGAGTCGGAGTTACGAATATGGAAAGTTGTATCCGGGGCGTTACAACCCTCCACCACTACGATAGGATCTCGTCCCGAGATCTAGGATGGCACCGGAGGGAAACGGAAGAGGAAGATAAGCGGTAAAACTAAGTTGCTTCTTCGACAAACGAGTGAAACCACGAACTTTGAGAGGTTGAGCAATTAGAGATGACCGAGATTGCAAACAATCCGTTAGAAAAGAGGAACAAGGAACATTACGATAACTTGAAGGTTGCAAAGACATGAATCAAGAGTTTAATTGACAAGATAGGGTTCCAAACCACTCCGGTTAAAACAAGATGAGAGAGGAAGAATTCGGGCATCACTCCGGTTGAACATGGAAGGAATAGCAAAATGAAAGAACTTGGATGAGACTCCGGTTAAAAGAGGAATGATAGACACAACACTCCGGTTAAGTGGATAAGCATGGAGAAGAACATGATCTTGCCAAAGCAAGATGATGAGTGAAGAGAGCAACATCACAATGCCTCCGGAAGAAATAATAGAAGATAGATCATTGGAATAACAGAATGGAGAAGAAAATGCCAACTTCTGCCACAACTGAGCTTGGAAATCACCCTTCCAAGATGGTTACAACGGGGTTGTTGGAAAAACCAACAACGAAAAGAATAAGCTTGTAGTGGGCTTATGGAAACATCGCAAGACTATGAGATGACATTCTGCCACTAACGAAAAACAATTGCTTGTTTGAGATCAACGAAGAGATGAAAAAACCTCTTTCACCGAGAAGGATATGGAGAAAGCTTGGATCATTGATAAGCACCACAATTGCAACATTCCTTAGGGAAGGCTTTAGGTGAAATCTATACCAAGATAACTCCAAAGAAGAAGTTGATTGGATTTAAAATACCTCATGATCAAAGAGAAAAATGATGGTTTTTAAAATATCTCATTCTTGACAACATGTGAATCATGAAACACGAACTCAAATTGTCCAGAATGACATAACACCACCTCAAAAGATAAGGTAGAAAGAATTGCACTTCTAAATGCAAGAAGAAGAATGCTTGAACTCCTCAGAAAAAAAACATGTGTTGAGCACCATGTTTATTTTAGAGTATAGCTTGGCGGATCTTAACTCCGAGAGAAATCTTGAAGAACAAAATGAGAATGAAAGAAATCCTTGATGAACCATCATGTAGAGCTTCCATGAAAACTCCGGTAATAAAAGGATGATAGAAAGAAAGAGAAGTTGGAAAACACAAGGTGAACCCTTGCAATGATTTAGATGGAGCTTTGCGATGATATAACCAAGATAACTTGGAACTCCGGAAAGAAAAGATGAACACTAGAACCGAGAATTACTTCATCATGAACAATCTCCGGAAGAAGGAATTAATCACTTGGATGAAACAAGAATAAGAATTATGTCATGCCTATCCTTCACCTATTTAAATTGATGACAAGCAACAGATTTGGCATACTACTTATTCTCGTAGAAAGAATTAAGAGAGATATAGCATAAACTTGAGAAGGTATAGATGGAACCACCGGTGGGATTGAAACAACGAATGAAATGATACGGTAGCAAAGGAAGAGGAATCTTGAACAAACCACCGTAAGAATTGAAAATGAAAGTGGTAAAGGCACAAATCACCGGGAAGAATTGGAAAACGAATGAAGATACTTGAGGCGATTTTGATACAAGAGAACGAAGAGATCATGAACTAATTAGAGGATATTTGAACGATGCATCGGAAGAATTCCAGAACAAGAGTTGAAAGCTGAGAATGAATAATTCTGAGATGATGTGCTCCAGGGAATCAAACTAAAAAGACTCCTGAATAGATCCGGATTGGTGAAAAGAATTCTCACAATCGAAAATAATTATGAGAGGATGGCATAAGCTAGAACTACGCATCTTGAAGAGAATGGAGCAAGATTTGGAGGAAAACTCTTCTTCGGTCTTCAAATGTTGAGAATGATGATGAGAACCACCATGACAATTGTTGAGATACTCCGGGAGAATGAAAAGTGAAGGGGGTTGAGCCAACGATGAAAAGAATTTGAAGATCTTGGAGAAAGACATATGACTGATGATAATTCATTCTTACGTCAAACTTGGAAAAGAATTTGGGAATGGCTCCGGAAAAATTAGAAGAGTCAGGTAAGATCCTGGGAAAAGACCTGTGGGTTAGGGCCCACTCGAAAGAAACATCATTGAGGGATTTTTGAAGAGAGATTGCACCGGTTGAATTTAATGGCTTGAATGAGATAACAACCTCGAAATATCTTGAACTGATTGAGAATGGAAAACACAAGTCTTCTGAGATATCTTGAGCACTCCGGATAAGAATAGAGAGAGGTGAACAATTAAGAGGTGCACCGACGTGGAAAAAAACATTTGAAACGAGGAAAAGAATATGATCAACACTGAAAGCTTGAATTGGATCCACCGGAGAAGAAAAAGAACGAATGATGATGAACTTGAAGCTGTTGAGCATCTTCATGGGAAATCCACCGGATAAGAACATTGATTGAAAAGAGTGAAGAGACTTCACATGAATAAATGGATACTTGAATGACATATGTGAGTCCTTGCAGAAAAAGGGTGGGAGGGCGGGAAAACAAAGACAACTTAGGACGGATGAAACAAACACCGTTGAGAATACTTATAATTGATCTCACAAATATTGAAATGATCGGATCCACTTGAAGAGAAGCACACCGGTTGAAAAGAATTGACATGACCATCTCGATGATCAAAAGGATTAGTATTCACATAGCAATATGAGAACACCGCTTGAAAGGTATGGATTCGACATTTGACTTAGAAGCAACTCGAATACCACAATTAAAACAAAACAGAGGATTTGGCTTGTAGAATAAGCCGGAACAAACATAAGATAGAGATTTCGTTCGAAGTTTTCGTGGTGGGGCCCACACGGGCTTGAGTGTACAGCACCATCATGTACAAGGCAGTGCACATGACATACGAAGTGTCCCCGAACCAGCATAGCCAAGGGTTCTTTAAGACACAACGAGACCACTGTAAAAACGACCGTGGAAAGGCGGACCACTAGACGTCGAACCCCAATCTCATATCATGCATCTGTCGAAAAGATATTCTAGGAGCTACTTGAATTCCCACCTATAAAACTCCCGAAACTTTCTGGTTATGCAATCCGGTGTTGGGGATACAGGGGAAGCAATATATCTCACCCAAACTAACAATACCTACATCCAGTTGTATCCATCCGTCAAGACATAACCAAGAAACCTTTGGAAATCATGTACCTCAACCTTCGAAAAGCATCCGTTATACGAGTTATGGCAATACTCCCGAGCTCGCCCCAGTACTGGGTTATCGGGGTTATCTCACCAACAACTGCATAAAAGAGATTTTCGATGTCGACAAATCTCAGGTATTCCAGAACTGCAACGATAAAATTGTGACGACAACACCTCAGAGCTCGACTCCCCGGGTCAAAGCCACATAAATAGACAGGAGGCAGCAAGAACAATGTTCTCGTCACAAAACTATCGGAACGATTCCAAGATACCCGCGTGATCCTAAAAAAAATTTAGTGAAATTTGAGAAGAGGAAAGTCAAAACATCTACGTCAGGAGACCTCACCAGAGCGACGAAGGGACTGAGGAGTAAAAAGAATCCTACTCTCCGATATATATAATCCTAAGACTTAAAATAGTTTTCTTCTAGACTCAACAACGGCCAACAATCAAGGGGGCTCCTAGGGTCGGTCGAGGCTCTGATACCAACTTGTCACGCCCAATATGCAACCCTATCCAAAAGGAACTCGAAGGTCCCACCAAGGATAGACCCGCATATTGAAACGCTTTTGCAAGGTGGATATCATTACATCAACATTACATAATAGATGGGGATACATACATAAGGCATACAATGCCACATGAATACAACATCACAATGCATCAGAGCATCATCCGACTACGGATGGAACACAAACAGAAACTCAAACGACATCCACCCTGCTAGCCCAGGCTGTCGACCTGGAACCTATCCCCTGATCGAAGAAGCAGAAGAAGAACTCGACGCAAGCAAGCATCGCTCTCGCGTCATGATCATAGCATAACCTGTACCTGCAACTGTTGTTGTAGTAATCTGTGAGCCACGAGGACTCAGCAATCCCATCACCATGGGTATCAAGACTAGCAAAGCTTAAAGGGAAAGTAAGGGGTAAAGTGGTGAGGCTGCAGCAACGACTAAGCATGATATGGTGGCTAACATACGCAAACAAGAGCGAGAAGAGAGCAAGCGGAACGATCGTGAAACTAGTAATGATCAAGAAGTGATCCTGAACTCCTACTTACGTCAAACATAACCCAAAAACCGTGTTCAGTTCCCGGACTCCGCCGAGAAGAGACCATCACGGCTACACACGCGGTTGATGCGTTTTAATTCGGATCTGGTGTCAAGTTATCTACAACCGGACATTAACAAATTCCCATCTGCCAATAACCGCAGGCACGGCTTTCGAAAGATTATACCCTGCAGGGGTGTCCCAACTTAGCCCATGACAAGCTCTCGTGATCAACGAAGGAATAGACCTTCTCCCAGGAAGACCCGATCAGACTCAGAATCCCGGTTTACAAGACATTTCGACAATGGTAAAACAAGACCAGCAAAGCCGCCCGATGCGCCGACAATCCCGATAGGAGCTGCACATATCTCGTTCTCAGAGCAAAACCGGATGAGCAATCCGTACAACTAAAACCAGACCTCAAGTTTCCCTGAGGGGGGCGCTGCAAAGGGCTCTAGTTCGGACCAACACTTAGACAAGCACTGGCCCGGGGGGGCTGTAATAAAGATGACCCTTGGGTTAATTACTCCCAAGGGAAATATAGGTGGTGGTGAGGCAAATGGTAAAAGTCAATGTTGGGCCTTGCTGGAGGAGTTTTATTCAAAGCGTACTATCAAGGGGGTCACATAAATCACCCGACCGCGTAAGGGACGCAAAATCCGGGAACATAACACCGGTATGACGGAAACTAGGGCGGCAAGAGTCGAACAAAACACCATGCATAAGGCCGAGCCTTCCACCCTTTACCAAATATATAGATGCATTAATAATATAAAAGAGATATTGTGATATCCCAACCAAAATCCTGTCCACGATGGAGCAATATTCAACTTCACCTGCAACTAGCAACGCTATAAGAGGGGCTGAGCAAAGCGGTAACATAGCCAAACAACGGTTTGCATAGGAAAGGTGTCAAAAGTTAGAGGTTCATGGCAACATGGGATGGCCTAACAAATAGATGATGGGTAGCGCAGCAAAGCGATAGAACGAAGCAACTAGCATAGCAATGATAGTAGTGAGATCCATGGTAGCGGTCATCTTGCCTGAAATCCCGCTAGGAAGAAGAACGAGTCCATGAAGAAGACGAACGGACGTAGTCAAACGAATCCTCACAATCGCAACATTACTGGAACTAAGAAGCAACACCGAAAAGAAACAAACGACATGGTAAATGCACAAGCATAAACATAGCATGGTGCAGAAACAAGTATGATGCATGTCCGGTTTAATAAGTCATGGCATGGCAACGTGCAACAAACAATACTACCAATTAAGTGGAGCTCAATATGCAATGAGTTGCATATTGACGAAACACCACATTGACATATTTAGTTCTCTCTCGTTTAGGTACACAACAATATTAAATGTTGTTAAACATGGCAAGAGGTGAAACATAATTAATCTACCTATCTAGGCAAGTTTAAGTGAGGCCGGAACAACAAACAACAATTCCGGAAAATCCCCATGTGCAAATTATGGATTCGGTACTGTTCTGCCCTAAACATAATTTTAGAGTTGTTCAACAGGAAAATAAAGTGGACCATGTTAAACTAGGCATTTTTCCACCCCATTTACATATAAAGTTTATTTAAAACCGAGCTACGGTTATTTAGTTATGAATTAAAGCATTTTAACATGGCATATTAACAAATTTAAACAAACAGCAAGTTAAACATTTTAAACATGGATGAAAATGGCATATTATTAATCTACACAATTTTCTGAGCATTTTACATATATAAAACATTTTAATCCGATGCACGGTTTGTGAGATATTATATGCATGAAATTTAGGGTCCAATCTGTAAATCTGTAATACACTGGATAATTAGGAAAATCGCAGCACGGAAAAAAAAAACAAGTCACGGGCTGAATCTGGACAGGAAGCCCAACAGAGGAAAAGGGCCGGGGCTGCTCACCAGGCCACTTGGGCCGATCGATGGAGGAGGCCGAAGCAGGCCGGATCTGGAGAGGAAGAGGCCCAAGCGGCAGGGCAAGGCGCTGCTGGGCTAGGCCTTGCTGCGGACGACGCCGGCCCGCTCGGGAGGGCGCGGCCCACGCGGGCGACGCGAGTGGCCGGTTCGGTCGAGCGGCTCCTCCGCTCCACCCTGACCAGGACGGCGGCGGCTGGCTCCGGCAGGGGCCGGCAAGGGCGGAGGAGGCCATGGGGGCGGCTTCTCCAGCCGGATCCGGCGACGACGGGGACCAGGTGGCGAAGGGGAGGCGCGGCTGGGCGAGGCGGAGCTCGGCTCCCATGGCGGCAGGGAGGAGCGCGGTCCTCGTGGTTTGGGGCGAGGAGACACAGGTGCAGCGCGGGTCGGCAGCGAAGGGGACTGGCGACGGTGGGGAAACGCGGTCCGGCGACCTGACGGAGGCGCGGCGGAGCGGGGTCCGGCGACCTGACGGCGACACGCCGGCGATGGCGTCGGGCAGAGGCACAGGAGGAGCGAGCGGGACGCTCGGGCTGGCTGCAGCCCTCGTGGCCCAGATCGGGGCCCGGGCGGGCCTGGGATGGGCCTGCGGCGGCGGGAGGCTGCTGGGGGGCGCGGGGAGGCCAGGTGGCGTACGGGGAGAGGCTGCGGGCGGCGGCTAGCCACTGGGGACTTGCCAAGTGGCGAGAGGAGGCTGGGGGGCGCCGGATTTGGAGGGGGAAAGCGGCGGCGCGGCAACCGAGGTGGGAGGAGGTGGTGGCTGCGGGTTGGGGGCGCGGAAAAAGAGGAGGAGGGTGTAGGATTCCAGATTAGGAAGGACTAGCCTTCCTTATATAGGTAGGGCTAGGGTTTGAGGGGTTAGGAGGGGTTTTGCTCCGTTTTCGGACATCGGATCTCGATCCAACGGTCCGGAGCGGAGGGGGTTAGATAGGTGGGCTAGAAGGGGTTAGTGGGCTATGTGAGAGAGAGGCTTGGGCTGATAGGAGAGAGAGGAGAAATGCAGCCCGGCAATTGTTTTGGAGACCGAAACGTCAGACGAATATACCGACTATATCGCGATTATATATTTAACGGTTGTGCAGTCAAATGGACTCCGAATGCGACGAAACTTGGCAGGCGGCCTGTCTACACTATAATAAGACCACACGACAAGTTGCAACCCATTCCGAGAACATTTTTATGCCACTTATAAAATAATATTATGGAGGTGCCGCGGGCGCGTGCGAGTGTGGTCGGGCTCAGAACGAACAATGGAGAGAATCGGGGAAACCCGAACAGATGCAAGTTTTATGAAAACGATGCCGATGCAATGCACATGATGCTATGAGATGAGATGCATAACAAGAACAAAATGCAAAACAAACGACAAAAACCCAACCACGGAGGAAATAATAAATCACATCACCGGAAAAGGTAAGAGTCGGAGTTACGAATATGGAAAGTTGTATCCGGGGCGTTACAACATCCTTGACCTTTTTCATCGCCAGCTCCTCACGCATCTTGTGGTTACACACATTCTGATGGAATGCACTGATCACGGTGGCAGCATGAACGTATGGGATGTTATACTGCACTCGGCTGAACCTTTGGATGTACTTGCGCAGGTTTTCTCCTTCCTTCTGGGGGATAATATGCAGGTCGCTTGCCTGGCCATGAGCTTGATGGCCTCCAGTGAAGGCGCCAACGAACTCATGGCACAGATCCGACCAAGAGGAAATGGAGTCCACCGGCAAGTGCATCAACCATGACATGACATTGGGCTTGAGCCCCAAAGGGAAGTAATTGGCAAGCACCTTATTATCGCGGGCTCCAGCAGCTTGCATCTCGATGGTGTAGATGCTGAGGAACTCTTACGAGTGAGTCTTGCTGTTGTACTTCTCGCCAACGTCGGGCTTGAACATGCCGTGGGAGGGCCACTAGAACTGCCGCAGCTCACGGGTGAAGGCCAAACAACCCAACCCGTAGGGTAGGCCACCGTAGCCTCCCGGTGCTGGGTAGTCCATAGTGGGTCCTTCCCGCCTGTCTGATTGGTGGCGTGCATCACGTCGGCGCTCGATGGTGGTTCGAGCGTCTTCAAGGGCTCGCTCCCGAAGAACTTGACGCTGGTCGTGGCGGGTCCGCGGATCGGACGACGCTATGGAGATATCATCGCAAGCATCATCGTAACAGGTCGACACCCGCTGTGGCTGGCGTGGGGGTGGAGAGTGCACCGTGGCTACGTCGCGCCCAACCCTTCCACCGCTGGTATGCGGTGGCTCGACGGAGCGTCGGCCTATGGGTCCTGCTGGTCGCGGCTCATCTTTCTTGGCGATGCCGACGAGGCTCTGGACAGTGGCTCTCCACTCGTCGAGCCTCTCCGCAGTAGGAGGAAAGTCGAGGAGCAGCTGCACGCGCCAGAGCTTCTGCTGGTGTGGGCGGCGGCGAAAGCTGCGTTGACGGTGATGCGCTTCGACTTCTAACTATGTTAGAAGAAGCTCTATCATGGCCCTGCGGCTGTCCGCCATTTTCACCAGCACCTCAGCGTGCATGCTGGCCTTCCTCGTCCCGTGAAGGACGTGCTGAACTCTTCCCAGGGCGGTGCCAAGGGTCTCCAGCGTGGTGGCACTGGTCATCACGCACGACTTGGGAAGAACGTGCCATGGGCGCTGGTGTTGGTGTCTTGGAGGCCGCCGCGCCATCGTCGGGTGGCATGGCGACGCCCCTGGAGGGCCCTGCGCCGCCTGCGGGGAGGGGGGCAACTCCGTCTCTGGAGTTTGCGGCATGCGGCCCATTGCCTGGCGCACGAACGATGCCGCTCGCCAGGTCCGGACTGCCAGGGTGATGCGGGTGTTCGCGGGCTGCACCATGGGTCCTTTCCACGACCGGCCCGCTACTGGCTTGCACCGGTACAGGCAGTCCGGTTCCAGATGAACTGATTGCCATGGTCGTCTTCCTCTTGGGCGCCATGGCGATGAAAAGCTGGTCGACTTGCTACTAAACCAGATTCTCATTATTGCGCCCCCTACCTCGCACGCCAAAGATGTCGGTGGAAACGACACCTATGGGATCACAGGAATCCCTACTATGGTTGCGGGACGCGGGGTCGTGAGAAGAGCGGGATCAGCAATCAGCACAAGCACATGGGTCGTTTACCCAGGTTCGTGCCGCGAGGAGGCGTAATACCCTAGTCCTGCTTTTGTGTCTATTTGAGTGTTCTTGGAGTTCTTGAGCTAGCTACGATGAGTGTAACTTGTCCAAGGGTCCGAATCCCTCTCCTGGATGCCTCGGACCTCCTTTTATAGTCAAGGGGATCGCCACAGTGGCACACAGGAGGTAGCATCGGTGTACTGTGGTTAAGCTTATCTCTTAGCCATCATGGGACAAGGCGCATTAAATGCACCTCTTAGGTGTCCCTCTCACTTTATCGGGCACGGAAACCATCCCATGTCCTGTCCGTCGCCGCCTCACCTTGCTCCGACACGCGTCTAGGCCAACGTTGCGCATGGTGCCATGTAGGCTGGCAAGCTACTGAGGTGGCGCGATGGTAGGGCCTTCAGGAAGATTTGCATGCCACCACGTAGGCGCTCGCTGAGTTGGCTTCGAAGCCTCACGTCGACACGTAGGTGCCTGCCTAGCTGGTGGGCTGGCAGCTACACGGGAGTGGTAGTGGAACCTTGGCAGGGGTGGGCCTGGCGGTGGCCCCGCGGATGTCCTCGGCAAGGGCCTTGCCGGGGCCCCGGCAAGGGTCTTGCCGCGGCACCGTGGTCGTCCCCGGCAACGGTCTTGCCGGAGGTCTTGTGGATGCCCTCGACAAGGGTTTTTCTGAGGCTCGCCATCTTCTAATCCTTGTCCAACTATGTGTGCTTCTTGTCTTCACAAAGATCTGCATGCCATCATGGAGGTGCCTCCCGAGCCTTAGTCCCAACGTGGTTGTCCAAATCCTTGGGCTCGAGGGTGGTGCGCTCCATTGGGGTTGGGCAAGCTGTCCCGGCAAGGTCCTAGCTGGGGCCGTGGAGGCCACCCCGGCAACGGTCTTGCCGGGGGAACCCACCTCGCCCTCTTGCTTTCCATGTCTCTAGCTTGGCGTTGT
The DNA here is from genome assembly GCF_002162155.2 of Triticum dicoccoides. Lineage (NCBI taxonomy): Eukaryota > Viridiplantae > Streptophyta > Magnoliopsida > Poales > Poaceae > Triticum > Triticum dicoccoides. Next base: position 295,764,781 of record NC_041387.1, on the reverse strand, counting down.
TTTGACCATCTTGAGGCCTTGCCGGGGGAACCCACCTCTCCCTCTTGCTCTCCGTGTCTCTGTCTTGGCGTGGTTTTGACCATCTCATGGCCTCGGCCTCCTTCCCTTGCCTTGCCAAGTGTGGCATTGGGTGTGGCTCTAACTGCCCGTGCACAGGTAGAAGGGTGCAGAGTAGAACCCCTACTTCTGTACACCGACATCAACTACAGATGGTTTTCAACTATAAGTTCGGGCAAAAATAGTGCCATACACTCCTTTATGTTTCTTTATCTTTTTGTCAGCATTCAGCATGAACTTCTGCATGTATCCAAACAGAAACTTCACTTCTAAACGTGTTGTCTTAGGCTTGCTAACCTTAGTTCATACGGCAATACTTTTTTTGTAAGCATATTTTTTCTACATCAATTTATATACCAAAACTTCTTCTGCAAGCTGACCTGATCTTTAGACTATATAATTATTCCTACTTGCTTGAACTTCTTATGGATTACAACACCAGCACATCTTGTCATAATATACCAGAACTTCCACTATAAGCTTACTTGAACTTCATAGTGTATATTTTTTCATTTTTATTCCATCTTGCACATTTATTCAATACATCACCAACACAACACTTCCTCACATAATAAACCAGGACTTCTGCAGAAATCTTAGTTGAACTTCACAATGTATTTTTTTTCATTTTATTACTGCTTGCTCTTTCATGCAATACATCACCAACACCTCCTGTCATGCTATACCAGGACTTCTGCAGTAAGCTTACTTGAACTTCTACTGTATAATTTCTTTGAAAGTTCAACAATAGAAGTTCAAGTTAGCTTCTTCTCCCTAAAATACTGTTTCAGAAGTGGAATAACATTCTGCACATTGACATGACATAAGTTTGCTTTGTTTAATTGACCTAGTCTAATTGTTCAAAAGCCTTGCGCTCCTCCTAGGCTTTGGTTGTAGTGGTTTTGGATTGACATGTACCTCTTGCTTTTACTCTTAATCTTCCCCTTCCTCTTCCTCTTCGTCGTCCTCTTCCTCTTTGTTATCCTCTTCCTCTTCATCATCGTCTTCCACTTCCTCTTCGTATTCCTCTTCTTCTTTGGTGTCTTCATCTTTGTCTTCATCTTCATCTTCCACCACTTTCTTGTTGCTGGCTCTAGGTTTTGCTTTATGTTTCTTCTCTGGCTTTTTGCTTGTCTTTTTAGCATCAGTGCGCTTTGGGCATGTTCTTGCATTATGTGTTTCATACTTCTTGCATATGCTACAAATTCTGCTGCTTGCTTTCTATGGGTGTGGTCCCTTGTTTTGTTCTATAACTTTGGGCTGCTGTTTTTGAACTTTGTGTTGCTTGACCTCCTCTGTATCATTTCTTTCTAAGAGTATTGGACATGTGAGCTTGTTGTGTCCTACAACCTTTTTGCACACACTACATTGCCTGTGTCCAAGTGGCACTCTGTTCCCATCGAGCATGACGACTCTTCCTGTAGGTGGTGCCTTTATTTGAGCTCTCTCACTTTTGTTTGCTGCAGAATTTTTCTTCCTACCCTTTGTTTCAGAGTACAGTGGTAGTTTTATCGTGTCTTGCTGCCGCTGCTACATTAGTTGGTCAACACCCCGCTTGGATTGGTTGGCTTGAGCAGTGGCCTGGAGCATTTCAGTTGCATAATAATGAAGGCCATCTTCAGTTTTAGCATCCTCTTCAGCCATCCTTTGGTCAACATCCGCTTGATTTGCTGAATGTATTGCATCAAGCTCTTCCACTAGCTTGTTGAGAACATAGAAGGATCTGTCATATTGCTGTTCACATCTCATCGCTTTCTTGTTAACCATCAAATTTAGCTGCAGCAAGATGCCTTGCTTCGATAGTCTTCAGCTGCCATCCAATGCAGTCGTGTTGTAGTCCCTTGTATCAAATGTTGGTTGTGATTTTGTAGTCTTTGTGTACCGTTTGAGGATATACTTGTCTGGAAATTTGTTAGGCTTCAGGTAGTCCAATATGTTCATGATGTGAAGGCAGAACAAGCCTGCATTTTTGTGATGAATGTAGAATACATAGTTTGTGAGCCAGCGATGAGTTTCAACTACTTGATATGATACTGCTAGTTTAGGTATTTAATAAGTTTTTTTTGCCGCTCACCTGTGTGTGTCCATAGCTTGCATTCACACTCATACATTTCATTATCAGGGTCAGCTACAACCTGGAATTCATGCTTTGACCAGGCAAATCTTTCTTCATCATCATGGCCAGCCTTGTTGTGGTAGTACACAAGGTACTTAGTGGGCTCTGTTGTAGGCTGTGCACAAAATAGCGTCGCTTTTCTCATCCTAGACCTCATCTCGGTGTACACGACTCTCGTGTACTTGATAGCCATGTCTTCCTCGTAGCCGTAAGTTGTTTTTGTCACAGAATTGGTCTGCGCACATGTCAAGAAATAAGATATTAGTCCAAGCAGAGTCATTTTTTTAAATACAGTATGCACATGTTGAAGGAAGTCACAATATGATGAGGGTGTTTTTTGTCTTTAATACCATGTTGGTCATTGTTTGCTCGTTCTCCTTCTGCATCCGAGTTTGTATGCAGGCATTTGCCCGCCTAGCAAACTTGTGTAGGTTCTGGGTCCCCTTGACAAATCCTCTCTTGAGCACGTGATTCATGCTCTCACTTCATTGTATGGAAGTCATTCTAGCACAGAAAATATTCTTGTAATATGATGAAATCCACATCTTCCTATCATTCCAGAGCTGCATCATCATCTGGTTGTTCTACAGGTTGAACTTCTGCACGAGTGTAGCCCAGGCAGTTTCAAACTCTGTAGGCATTAGTGGCCAGTTTAAGATCGCTCTGAACTCCTGTTTGAATGTGTTATACTTTTTGTACAGCAACGCGAGGTATTCCTTGAACTTCTTCAGGATGTGCCATCGGCATAGCTTGTGGACGGTGTTTGGCAATGATTGTGGTATAGCTTTCGCCAACGACAGGCACTGTTCTGCATCAATTAAAAAATGAAACTTGCTTCTTTTTACTGATGGTGAACTTATGTTGTACAAGTACTTGAACTTCACAGGTAGCAGTAGGACTAACAAATATTGTGACATATATTTTTTCTTACAATTGTGTTGTTGAACTTCTATGGTACCAGTGCTTGAACTTCACATACATAACTATATTTTTCCTAAACACGTTTCATCTATTTTTTCTTGCAGCAATGTCCTTGAACTTCTATGGTTCCTCTATTTGAACTTCACATCCCGAACTATATTTTTTCTAAACATGTGACATATAATTTTGCTTCTTATGTTGTATTTCTTGGACTTCTGTGCTAATAGTGGTTGAACTGCTTGCTTAACATTATTTTCAGAAAAAACCAGTGTACCCAGATACAAACCCATAGACTGAAAAAATGATGAAACTTGTAGAGTTTTTTTAACTTACCTCTTAGAATGCAAGTTGGATGTTTGTTGTTCATGCACCGTACAAATGTATCGAATAGCCACTTGAATGACTTTGCATCTTCGTCTCTAATCAGGGCAACAACAAATATCATTGGCTGCAAGTGATAGTTTGTTCCAACAAACACTCCCAGAGGCATATGAAATCTGTTGGTCTTGTAAGTTGTGTCGAATGTGATGCAATCGCCAAAGTCTTGATATGCTCTTCTACAGCTTGCATTGGACCAGAAAATATTTTAACTGTTTTGTCCCTGTCTAGTTGTATGTCATAGAAAAACTCATCATTGATTGCCTTCATGTCTTTAAAGAAAGATACAAGTTTCAATACATCATCCAAATCATCTTTCCTTGCATTCATTGCTTTCCTACAAATTATATGCAAACATGCATTTTGTTATCTTTGCTAGCAAAGGGTTGAGATTTAGGATGCTATGTACATTCTAGTATGTGCATTTTTGAATACTTATTGGTTTAGTAGGTCTCGTCCTGTCATTCTTAGGAAGTAGCTCCCATATTCATTTTCAAATAGCATGGGCATGATTGTTGTATGCTTGACATCATGGTACTGCAGGAGCTTTACGTACTCCAGAATAGTGGGGTCATAATTCTTGTGTGAGTGCAAGAATACCAGCATGTCATCAGATTGTATGAGGTGGTGATTATGATTATACTCAATGTCCACTACCTCACATGTGTCATCCTCCTGCACCTTCACCCTCATTCTTGCATTGTATCCTGTCCTCTCCGGTGTTTTGTTTCATTTCCTGTCAGCCTCTGAAACAGAAGTTGTGTGTTTCCCTTGGAACACGCAAACAAAATACTTGTAATTGTCATTCCCTCCCATCTTCCCGATTCCAAAACCTGCGTGTCTAGCGTATCGGTTATAAAATTCCCTTGCTTACTCTACATTGTGGAATCGCATTTTTAGTCTTGGTATTAGATAATCCGGGAGATACGACATCTGCAGAAAAAGAAAAAATTATGCAAACGACGCGTTAAAATGCACTTTATGATCTTGTTATCCTTGAGGGAGTATAAAATTGGCAGATAATACACGATGCATATATAAATACCTAAAGTTTTGTTTCACTTATGTGCGTGTATGATCGAAACTCCACTAGAGTCTGCTGCTAGCCCTCTGGGATGGGGCATGGCGGAGTTAGCATAGCAGGATGCAGGAGTGGATCACGAGGAGGAAGGAGGGCTGGAGATGGCCTCTCTCTTGTTTGCGTCCTTTTTGTTTGAGGTGGTTGTGGAGGAATTGCGATCCTGGTTTTTGTTTGCTCTCTTGTTTTGTGAAGTAATCCATCTACCTTATGTCCCGTACAATTTTTAGTTGTAGTAGTAGCAGCAGCAGCATCCAACAGTGGTAGTGTGCAGAGAACTCTTCTGTGTGTGTGTGTTCTTGTTGGATTTTTCCTGGGATCCGGTTTAGTTGCTTCCCTTTCACATTGACGAGGCACACCAGGATAACCTCCATAGTTACACGCAGGACTTGAGCTAACCCCCTCCTCCATCAGCGTGATTGGGAGTCTGCTGGTGGATACAAAGAATCCGTGTGGGATTTCTGGCATCACCCAATTAGGTGGAGGTGCAAAATTGTCTCCATGCATTTCGGATGTCATCCAATTTTGGTGTGGAGCAGGTGTTGTGACCCATTGAGGGGGTGGTGCAACGCATACAGGCTTAGGATTGTGTATTTGCTGCTGGGAACTTCTAAGCTTCTTCATGCGTCTCTCGTCTTACTGACATAAAAGGAAAAATGTTTATTAGCACACAAGTTACATCTGCCTATAACTTTGTAACTAAACTGAGCATTATTCACAGCCTGAACTTCGCATATAAAAGTGGTGTTCATGTACATATTTTTCCCTAGGACATGCATCACACTCTGTACTAAGCTAAGCATCTGCCAATACTTCTGTACCTGAACTGAGCACACTTCACAGAATCAAACTCATATTCTGTTAATTCTACACAATTTGATTACTTATATGTACCTCACTAAGCACTATCGACACCCTGAACTTCTTGTTTGCAAAGGGGAAATACAGTCTACAGCTGAAAAAAGACTGAACCTTCATGAGTTTTAATGCTTGAGCCACTAGTGCATACCAACCTGGCCTTCATGTGATGACATGTATGTTTTATTTTCTCTTTTATTTTTTCACACAACCAGGTACATATCAACCTGAACTCTAGCACACTTAGTAGTTGAGCTTCACATGGCTTTTTCACATGTGAATGCAGGCAGGGGTTCTTCTGCTTTGTAGCCTGGACTGACGCTCACTTAATAGTTGAACTTCACATGGATTTTCACATGTGAATGCAGACAAATTTTCTACTGTTTTGTAGCCTAGACTGAGGCTCACACACTACCAGAACTTCACATGACTTTTCACACTACCAGAACTTCACATGGCTGTAAGAAAATAACAGACAGAAGGAAGTTCAACCATACCCTGGCTAGAAGTTCGGCCAACATTTTTCCAGCAGTAGATAGGCCACCTTGAGAGCAATTCGTCTGGGAGCTAGGAGAGGAATTCGATGGCAATCCATGTCTTGTAGAGGGCTTGAAGTTCATCTGCACGAAGAAAGAAGGTCAGGCAAGGCAAGATTGAAGAAGAAGGCAAGAAGTGGGAGGAAATTCATCTACCGTTGCTGGATTTGAAGGCGCCGCCGATGCCGCCTCCGCCGCGGAGTTGCTCCGTTCGCCGCAGCTTGCGTCGGGGCCGTCATCTGCTTTGTGAAGGCGTCGGGCTGTGAGGATGGAAGGAGGATGAGGCTTCCGGAAGTCCATAGCGGCGTCACCGCATCCAAGCGACGCGGGCTCCCTCGCGTCGGCGCCTGCTGTCGCTCGCTCGCCTACACCGGTGGTCGGCCAAGAGGTGGGACCGAGGTGTGGCGGCGGATCCGGTCGTCCAGGAGCTGGAGACAGAGGGGAGGCGGCGGATCCGGTCGGCCCGGAGCTGGAGACAGGTGGATTCGCCGGATCCGGCAAAGATCAGCGGCGAACCACGAGGGGAGGTCGGGGATTGAGGGGAGGAGCAGCGAGGAGCGGGTCGGCTCAGGATCGGGATCAGGGGATCAGGTGGATCCTGTCGGGGCGGCCTCGGCATCCCATATGTTGGGCCGGCCCGACAGTTCAGGGATGTTTGGGAGGGCCCTATCAGGCCCTTATAAAGGCTGCTCTGATCCAAATAACTATTTTATCGGATTTCAGGATTCGGCAACCCTTGAGAGGTTCAAACTCTGGGGTGCGTGCGGAGATCTCAACCTGCCCAGCCTTCCTACTCGCGATCCTCCCTAGCCTAGTGCATAGAGCTCACAGAGACACAAAGACACAGAGATTTATACTGGTTCGGGCCACCGTTGTGGTGTAATACCCTACTCCAGTGTGGTGTGAAGGATTGCCTCGAGGGGCTATGGATGAACTAGTACAAAGGATGAACAAGCCTCAAGAGGTGAGGTGTTCTTAAGCTGGTGTGATGCTCGGGGTGGAATGGATCTCTCTCTATGGTGGCGGTTAAGTCCTATATATAGTGGCCTTGGTCCTCCTCCCAAATATGAGTGGGAAGGGATTCCACAACGGCGGGATGTGGAAGGGGACAAGTAGTACAGTCTATCCTGACGAAAGTAGTCTTCACCTGCGAAAAGCCTCTGGTCGTGATGCTGCGGTGGGCTCGGTGATGACCTCCGTCCTGCCGTCTTGGCGGCCTTGGTCTTGTTGCACCAGAATGGAAACCTTTGGCTGATTCCTCAGGAATCCGCGCCTATGGCTTGCCCCGCTTGCACAGAAGAGGAAACATGAGCTCTGCACCCGCCTGGCGCCCGCCTGACCTTGGTCATTACGGCTCACGTCAGCTGAGCCTCATGAGGTAGCTGCATAGATCTCTCTGCCCCTTCAGGGGTCTTGGCGTTGTCCGCCTCGAGGCTTGGCCCCTCACGAGGGTCTTGCTATGTTGATGTTGAAGCTGGGTCGTACCAGGCCGTCGATGGAGCCACGTCGTGGGCCGCAGGCAGGCGGGACAGGATCCCCAAGCCCAGGACGCCGACAGTAGCCCCTTGGGCCAAGGCAAGCTCGGATTTGGCTTCCAAGCAAAGCCAAAGGGCAAGGATGGAGCACCGCAGGCCCTATCAGCCTATGGCCCTGAAGACACGTGGCGGTTGATGGGACGTGGGCGTCTCCACTTCCCCATGCCGCCTTGATATCCGGCAGACCCAGCAGCCGCCTGTTGGAAGTGCAACTCGCCCTTCGAGGTGTACCGTGCCCAGCTCTTGTTTCTTCCCCCCAATCTTGCCGCCGCGCCCATAGATCTGGTACCAGCACCTTGCTCTTTCTTGGTATCCGCCATGGCCCCCAAGCCAAGGAAGAAGAAGATGAAGTCGCGCGTGCCGGCCGGTCCCCCGCCGGTCCTGGAGCTAGCCCTCGAGCAATCGATGGTAATCAATAAGGAGGGGCTGTACAAGGTTCACCATGGGCTCGTCGCCCATTCCAATGTGGGGGGGTGATGGGCGAACCAGAGAGATGAGTGCCACTGAGATTCCCATCTATCTTAATGCTCTTCTGGCTGGGTTGATTCCTCCCTTCTCCCCTTTCTTCAATGCCGTGATGTCACACTACCAGATCCATCTGCTCTATTTGGACCCTCGCTCCGTCATCCTCCTCGCCATCTTCACCTTCCTCTGCGAGGGCATGGTGGGCATTACTCTGTCCGTGGCATTGTTTCGGCATTTCTTCCTGCTCCGGCTGGTCGACACTCGTCAGCGCTCTGGGTGTGTGACCTTTGAGGCCGTCGCTGCGACCGCCAGCTCGGGGATCGACTTCGAGCTCTCTCCTATCGTGAGAGGATTCCGGAAGCAGTGGCTTCTGATGGATGCCCGCACATTCAGCCCCCTGCTCACGATTTCTGGGTTGCCGGCTTCTCGATGCTCCGGCTGGCGCAATGGGAAGCTCACTGACCGGCGTCTCGCTTTCGTCTGGAAGAGGTTGGCGAGACTTCAGGAGCTGGGGGTGACGGCGCCAATGGTGGTGAAGGAGTTCATGAAGTTGCGCATTGCTCCTCTCTAGCGCCATGCTCGCCCGATGTGGGACTTCATCGGCGTCGAGGATCCGATGAGGTTGAAGAAGCAATCGCTTGCTGCCGATACCTTGAGCGTGGTGCTCAAGCTCCTGACTGGCAAGCCTGAGCCTGCTGACCTCCCTGGGGGTGGCTGCCTTCTTTACCTGCGCTGAAACAAGGAGGCCTTCACGGGGCAGATGCCCCTGTTTGATGAGTGGGGGTTGCTTCCCGAGGGCATTGGTGGGCCCCGCGACAATCCCGTCTTCGTGGCTCCTCTCCTGATCGACCCTACCGCATGCGCCCCGAGTGTGGAGGCAGGGGCGCGCGCCTCCGGCAGCTGTGGAGAGCTCCTACGGAGGTCCGGGCTCGTTAGAGACTCGGGAGCCTCAGGCCTCCGGGGTTCCGGAAGGGACTGCTCAAGGGCCTGCGCTACACCAGGCTCCGGAGGCAGAAGCCTCTGACGCCCGGGATGGTGGCTCCAGAGCTGTCGCTGGCAATGAGGAGCCCACCAATGGCCCCAGAGCTGTGAGCCAGGAAGCCACGCCGGGCGCCCCTGTTCTCAGGACCTCTGCTCCGTATATCACGCCGGATGCTCCCCCTCCTGAGGATCGCCCGTTGGGATAGTCTCGGCGCCGCATGTGCCTTGAGTCGCTCCTGAAGAGGAAGAGGTCCCCGTGCCGCGATGATGGCACCCATCGGCTGCTGAAGCCGAGGAGATATGTGGCCGCCGATAAGTAAGTACCTTCGCTCCTGATCTCCAAGCGCACTGTGTTTTCTCATGGCTGGGGTTTTGCAGGATCTTCATGAAGAAAAATCCTCGGGAAGCGGACACCCCCAAGAGCTCCAGCGCGGCGCAGGCGTACAGCCCCCAGCGCCATGAGCCTGCACAGGGTGTGAGTCCAGCTCTCTCCAGCTCAACGCTGCGAGAGTGCACCGGAACCGAGCCCCTTGTTCTCTCCCCCCATGACTCTATCCGCAAGGTGAAGGGTGCGCAGGTGATCCTCCCTCTTGTACTTGACGGCAGGGGGCGTCCTTCGGGAAGCCTTCGTCTTCAAGCTGCGGGGACCCACCAGCCGGCCCCTAGCTGGCGACTGGCGGAGCCCCCAGCACCCCCCGAGCGACCTCCGGAGCTGGTGAATATCTTGGCGACGAGCTCGCAGTTGCTCACGGGCGCAGCGCGGTGTGCTTCGGGTTCTTCGGTGAAGCGATGCGTGCGATGGTCCATCTTGGCGGGGAGCTCGCGGACGTCGACACCAGGCTTGTAGCAGAGAACAACCGCTTGGAGGGTTAATGGCAGCAGCTGAAGGTGGCCATCAACCTTGGGAAGCTTCAGCGAGACGAAGCCAAAGTGCACGTGGAAGCCTCACTCGCGGCTTCTCGAGAAGCTTGCGCTTGCTCCATGGAAGAGGCCGAGGCAGCCAACCGCCATCGCGAGGCGGCTGAGGAGCGGGAGCGAGATCTTCTATCTTCTAGTGCTGCCCTGCTGGCCTCCTCACCAGGTGAGGTGGCCCTTGCTGAGGCGGAGCTCCTGGGGCCCCATGAGGACTTGACGCTAGAGGTCGTGGATCATAGCTTGGTGCTGGAAAGGCTGGAGTTAAGGGAGCGACAGGCCGCCGTGGCTGAGGATGCTGTCGCCGCCCGAGAAGCTCAGGTCTAGGTGGAGGTGGAGGAGAAGGTGGTGAAGGCACGTGCTGAGCTAGCCGAGGGGCACCGCCTGGACCTGGAGCTGCTCAAGGATGAGTTTGAGGGTCGGACCTCCGTCCTGAAGACCGACCTACAGGCGGTGAAGCAGCGCGAGGGCGCTGCCCGGGAGGCCCTCGCTTCTTCCGAATCCGCCCTGGATTCTGCTCGCGCCGAGATATCCTCTCTCTGGAAGTAGGCCTAGGACACCGCCTCCCTCCTGGAGAAGGCTTTGAGTGAAAAGTGTCGCCGCCTGATGCTGGAGCGCGAACACGGCCCCATGCTCCAGGGTCTGCAAGTCAAAGCCAACAATGCATTGGGTGTCGTTTGTGATGAGAGCACTCCTCACCCGCACGAGAGCGACTATGCCAGCCATCTCCACTTCTTCATTGATATTGTGACCCGCCTGGAGGACCAGGCCACAAAAGCCCGCCAGCTCGTTGAGGAGAGGAGTCGGGGCCTCCTTGGGTGCACGCTCTTGCGCATCTTCAGCAACCTCCTAAACCTTGACTCCCACTTTGACTTCAGCACCGTGCTAGCCCCCGTGCCCGCGGCCATCCTGTTGGGGAACGTTGCAGAAAATTAAAATTTTTCCTACGGTTTCACCAAGATCCATCTATGAGTTCATCTAAGCAACGAGTCGAGGGAGTGAGTTTGCATCTACATACCACTTGTAGATCACGTGCGGAAGCTTGCAAGGTGATGATGGAGTCGTACTCGACGTGATTCGAATCACCGATGACCAAGTGCTGAACGGACAGCACCTCCGCGTTCAACACACGTACGGGACGGGAGACGTCTCCTCCTTCTTGATCCAGCAATGGGGAAGGAGAGGTTGAGGAAGACAGCTCCACCGGCAGCACGACGGCGTGGTGATGGTGGAGAAGCAGTACTCCGACAGGGCTTCGCCAAGCACACAACGGAGGAGGAGAGGTGTTGGGGAGGGGAGGGCTGCGCCTTGGAGGGTGGTGCGGCTGCCCTCCCCTCACCCTCTATTTATAGGGAGAAGGGAGAAGGGGGCCGGCCCCTCTAGAACCCATCTAGAGGGGGGGCGGCGGCCAAGGGGAGAGGGGGAGAGGGTGGCTTGCCCCCCAAGTCAAGGGGGCGCCCCCTCTAGGGTTCCCCCCCTCAACCCTAGGCGCAAGGGCCCAAGGGAGGGGGTGCGCCCAGCCCACCAGGGGCTGGCTCCCTGCCCCACGCAGCCCATGTGGTCCCCCGGGAGGAGTGGCCCCTCCCGATGGACCCCCGGAACCCTTCCGGTGGCCCCGGTACAATACCGGTATGACCCCGAAACTTCCCGGTGTCCGTTTGACAACTTCCCATATATAAATCTTTACCTCCGGACCCTTCCGGAGCTCCTCGTGACGTCCGGGATCCCATCCGGGACTCCGAACAACATTTGGTAGTCACATACTAGTCTTCCTAATAACCCTAGTGTCACCGAACCTTAAGTGTGTAGACCCTACGGGTTCGGGAGACATGCAGACATGACCGAGACGCTCTCAGGTCAATAACCAACAGCGGGATCTGGATACCCATGATGGCTCCCACATGCTCCTCGATGTTGTCATCGGATGAACCACGATGGCGAGGATTCGATCAAACCCTGTATACAATTCCCTTTGTCAATCGGTACGTTACTTGCCCGAGACTCGATCGTCGGTATCCCAATACCTTGTTCAGTCTCGTTACCGGCAAGTCACTTTACTCGTACCGTAATGCATGATTCCGTGTCCAACACCTTGGTCACATTGAGCTCATTATGATGATGCATTACCGAGTGGGCCCAGAGATACCTCTCCGTCATACGGAGTGACAAATCCCAGTCTCGATCCGTGTCAACCCAACAGATACTTTCGGAGATACCTGTAATGCACCTTTATAGTCACCCAGTTACGTTGTGACATTTGATACACCCAAGGCACTCTTACGGTATCCGGGAGTTACACGATCTCATGGTCGAAGGAAGAGATACTTGACATTGGCAAAGCTCTAGCAAAATGAACTACACGATCTTTTATGCTATGCTTAGGATTGGGTCTTGTCCATCACATCATTCTCCTAATGATGTGATCCCGTTATCAACGACATCCAATGTCCATAGTCAGGAAACCATGACTATCTGTTGATCACAACGAGCTAGTCAACTAGAGGCTCACCAGGGACATATTGTGGTCTAAGTATTCACACGTGTATTACGATTTCCGGATAATACAGTTATAGCATGAATAAAAGACATTTATCATGAACATTGAAATATAATAATACTTTTATTATTGCCTCTAGGGCATATTTCCAACAGTCTCCCACTTGCACTAGAGTCACCAATCTAGTTACATTGTGATGAATCGAACACCCATAGAGTTCTGGTGTTGATCATGTTTTGCACGCGAGAGAGGTTTAGTCAGCGGATCTGCGACATTCAGATCCGTGTGCACTTTGCAAATCTCTATGTCTCCATCTTGAACATTTTCACGGATGGAGTTGAAACGACGCTTGATGTGCCTGGTCTTCTTGTGAAACCTGGGCTCCTTGGCGAGGGCAATAGCTCCAGTGTTGTCACAGAAGAGTTTGATCGGCCCCGACGCATTGGGTATGACTCCTAGGTCGGCGATGAACTCCTTCACCCAAATCGCTTCATGCGCTGCCTCCGAGGCTGCCATGTACTCCGCTTCACACATAGATCCCGCCACGACGCTCTGCTTGCAGCTGCACCAGCTTACTGCTCCACCATTCAACATATACATGTATCCGGTTTGTGACTTAGAGTCATCCAGATCTAAGTCGAAGCTAGCGTCGACGTAACCCTTTACGACGATCTCTTCGTCTCCTCCATAAACGAGAAACATGTCCTTCGTCCTTTTCAGGTACTTCAGGATATTCTTGACCGATGTCCAGTGTTCCTTGCCGGGATTACTTTGGTATCTTGCTACCAAACTTACGGCAAGGTTTACATCGGGTCTGGTACACAGCATGGCATACATAATAGATCCTATGGCTGAAGCATAGGGGATGACACTCATCTCTTCTTTATCTTTTGCCGTGGTCGATGACTGAGCCGAGCTCAGTCTCACACCTTGTAACATAGGCAAGAACCCCTTCTTGGACTGATCCATTTTGAACCTCTTCAAAATCTTATCAAGGTATGTGCTTTGTGAAAGACCTATGAGGCGTCTCGATCTATCTCTATAGATCTTGATGCCTAATATATAAGCAGCTTCTCCAAGGTCCTTCATTGAAAAACATTTGTTCAAGTAGGCCTTAATGCTGTCCAGAAGTTCTATATTATTTCCCATCAGGAGTATGTCATCTACATATAATATGAGAAATGCTACAGAGCTCCCACTCACTTTCTTGTAAACGCAGGCTTCTCCATAAGTCTGCATAAACCCAAATGCTTTGATCATCTCATCAAAGCGAATGTTCCAACTCCGAGATGCTTGCACCAGTCCATAAATGGATCGCTGGAGCTTGCATACTTTGTTAGCGTTCCGAGGATCGACAAAACCTTCCGGCTGCATCATATATAGCTCTTCCTTAAGATGTCCGTTAAGGAATGCCGTTTTGACGTCCATCTGCCATATCTCATAATCATAGTATGCGGCAATTGCTAACATGATTCGGACGGACTTCAGCTTCGCTACGGGAGAGAAAGTCTCATCGTAGTCAATCCCTTGAACTTGTCGATAACCCTTAGCGACAAGTCGAGCCTTATAAATGGTAACATTACCATCCGCGTCTGTCTTCTTCTTAAAAATCCATTTGTTTTCTATCGCTCGCCGATCATCGGGCAAGTCTGTCAAAGTCCATACTTTGTTTTCATACATGGATTCTATCTCGGATTTCATGGCTTCAAGCCATTTCTTGGAATCCGGGCCCGCCATCGCTTCTTCATAGTTCGAAGGTTCATTGTTGTCTAACAACATGATTTCCAGGACAGGGTTGCCGTACCACTCTGGTGCGGAACGTGTCCTTGTGGACCTACGAAGTTCAGTAGTAACTTGATCCGAAGTACCTTGATCATCATCATTGTTTTCCTCTTCAGTTGGTGTGGGCATCACAGGAACGGTTTCCTGCGCTGCGCCACTTTCCCGTTGAAGAGGTAGTACTTCATCGAGTTCTACTTTCCTCCCACTTACTTCTTTCGAGAGAAACTCTTTTTCCAGAAATCATCCGTTCTTGGCAACAAAGATCTTGCCTTCGGATCTTAAGTAGAAGGTATACCCGACAGTTTCCTTAGGGTATCCTATGAATACGCATTTTTCCGACTTGGGTTCGAGCTTTTCAGGTTGAAGTTTCTTGACATAAGCATCGCATCCCCAAACTTTTAGAAACGACAGCTTAGGTTTCTTTCCAAACCATAATTCATACGGTGTCGTCTCAACGGATTTAGACGGTGCCCTATTTAAAGTGAATGTAGCTGTCTCTAGAGCGTATCCCCAAAATGATAGCGGTAAATCGGTAAGAGACATCATAGACCGCACCATATCCAATAGAGTGCGATTATGATGTTCGGACACACCGTTTCGCTGAGGTGTTCCAGGCGGCGTGAGTTGTGAAACGATTCCACATTTCCTTAAGTGTGTACCAAATTCGTGACTTAAGTATTCTCCTCCACGATCTGATCGTAAGAATTTTATCTTTCGGTCACGTTGATTCTCTACCTCATTCTGAAATTCCTTGAACTTTTCAAAGGTCTCAGACTTGTGTTTCATTAAGTAGACATACCCATATCTACTCAAGTCATCAGTGAGAGTGAGAACATAACGATATCCTCCGCGAGCCTCAACGCTCATTGGACCGCACACATCGGTATGTATGATTTCCAACAAGTTGGTTGCTCGCTCCATTGTTCCGGAGAACGGAGTCTTGGTCATTTTGCCCAAGAGGCATGGTTCGCATGTGTCAAACGATTCATAATCAAGAGACTCCAAAAGTCCATCAGCATGGAGCTTCTTCATGCGCTTGACACCAATGTGACCAAGGCGGCAGTGCCACAAGTATGTGGGACTATCGTTATCAACTTTACATCTTTTGGCATCCACACTATGAACATGTGTAACATTACGCTCGAGATTCATTAAGAATAAACCATTGACCATCGGAGCATGACCATAAAACATATCTCTCATATAAATCGAACAACCATTATTCTCAGACTTAAATGAGTAGCCATCTCGTATTAAACGAGATCCAGATACAATGTTCATGCTCAAACTTGGCACTAAATAACAATTATTAAGGTTCAAAACTAATCCCGTAGGTAAATGTAGAGGCAGCGTGCCGACGGCGATCACATCGACTCTGGAACCATTCCCGACGCGCATCGTCACCTCATCCTTCGCCAGTCTCCGTTTATTCCGCAGCTCCTGCTGTGAGTTACAAATATGAGCAACGGCACCGGTATCAAATACCCAGGAGTTACTACGAGTACTGGTAAGGTACACATCAATTACATGTATATCAAATATACCTTTGGTTTTGCCGGCCTTCTTATCTGTTAAGTATTTGGGGCAGTTCCGCTTCCAGTGACCCTTCCCCTTGCAATAAAAGCACTCAGTCTCAGGCTTAGGTCCATTCTTTGACTTCTTCCCGGCAACAGGCTTACCGGGCGCGGCAACATCTTTGCCGTCCTTCTTGAAGTTCTTCTTACCCTTGCCCTTCTTGAACTTAGTGGTCTTATTGACCATCAACACTTGATGTTCTTTCTTGATTTCAGCCTCTGCTGACTTCAGCATCGAGAACACTTCAGGAATGGTCTTTTCCATCCCCTGCATGTTGTAGTTCATCACAAAGCTCTTGTAGCTTGGTGGGAGCGACTGGAGGATTCTGTCAATGACCGCCTCATCTGGGAGGTTGATGTTCAGCTGGGTCATATGGTTGTGCAACCCAGACATCTTTAGGATGTGCTCACTGACAGAACTGTTTTCCTCCATCTTACAACTATAGAACTTGTCGGAGACATCATATCTCTCGACCCGGGCATGAGCTTGGAAAACTAGTTTCAGCTCTTCCAACATCTCATATGCTCCGTGATGCTCAAAACGCTTTTGGAGCCCCGGTTCTAAGTTGTAAAGCATGCCGCACTGAACGAGGGAGTAATCAACAGCGCGAGTTTGCCAAGCATTCATAATGTCTTGGTTCTCTGGGACGGGAGCGTCACCTAGCGGTCCTTCTAGGACATATTGTTTCCTGGCAGCTATGAGGATGATCCTCAGGTTCCGGACCCAGTCGTATAGTTGCTGCCATCATCTTTCAGCTTGGTTTTCTCTAGGAACGCGTTGAAGTTCATGTTGACATGAGCGTTGGCCATTTGATCTACAAGACATATTTGCAAAGGTTTTAGACTAAGTTCATGATAATTAAGTTCTAATCAAATTATGAACTCCCACTCAGATTAGACATCCCTTTAGTCATCTAAGTGTTACACGATCCGAGTCGACTAGGCCGTGTCCGATCATCACGTGAGACGGACTAGTCATCATCGGTGAACATTCTCATGTTGATCGTATCTTCCATACGACTCGTGTTCGACCTTTCGGTCTCCGTGTTCCGAGGCCATGTCTGCACATGCTAGGCTCGTCAAGTTAACCCTAAGTGTTTTCGCTGTGTAAAACTGTCTTACACCCGTTGTATGTGAACGTAAGAATCCATCACACCCGATCATCACGTGGTGCTTAGAAGCGACAAACTGTAGCAACGGTGCACAGTTAGGGGAGAACACTTCTTGAAATTTTTGTAAGGGATCATCTTATTTACTACCGTCGTCCTAAGTAAACAAGATGCATAAACATAATAAACATCACATGCAATTATATAGTTGTGACATGATATGGCCAATATCATATAGCTCCATTGATCTTCATCTTCGGGGCTCCATGATCATCTTGTCACCGGCTTGACACCATGATCTCCATCATCATGATCTCCATCATCGTGTCTTCATGAAGTTGTCACGCCAACGACTACTTCTACTTCTATGGCTAACGCGTTTAGCAATAAAGTAAAGTGAGTTACATGGCGTTCATCAATGACACGCAGGTCATACAAAAAATAAAGACAACTCCTATGGCTCCTGCCGGTTGTCATACTCATCGACATGCAAGTCGTGAATCCTATTACAAAGAACATGATCTCATACATCACAATTCATCATTCATCACAACTTCTGGCCATATCACATCACATGATCAATCGCTGCAAAAACAAGTTAGACGTCCTCTAATTGTTGTTGCATCTTTTATGTGGCTGCAATTGGGTTCTAGCAAGAACGTTTTCTTACCTACGAATAACCACAACGTGATTTTGTCAACTTCTATTTACCCTTCATAAGGGCCCTTTTCATCGAATCCGCTCCAACTAAAGTGGGAGAGACAGACACCCGCCAGCCACCTTATGCAACTAGTGCATGTTAGTCGGTGGAACCGGTCTCACGTAAGCGTACGTGTAAGGTTGGTCCGGGCCGCTTCATCCCACAATACCGCCGAAGCAAGAAAAGACTAGTAGAGGCAAGTAAGATGACAGAATCCACGCCCACAACAAAATTGTGTTCTACTCGTGCAAAGAGAACTACGCATAGACCTAGCTCATGATGCCACTGTTGGGGAACGTTGCAGAAAATTAAAATTTTTCCTACGGTTTCACCAAGATCCATCTATGAGTTCATCTAAGCAACGAGTCGAGGGAGTGAGTTTGCATCTACATACCACTTGTAGATCGCGTGCGGAAGCTTGCAAGGTGATGATGGAGTCGTACTCGACGTGATTCGAATCACCGATGACCAAGTGCTGAACGGACAGCACCTCCGCGTTCAACACACGTACGGGACGGGAGACGTCTCCTCCTTCTTGATCCAGCAATGGGGAAGGAGAGGTTGAGGAAGACAGCTCCACCGGCACCACGACGGTGTGGTGATGGTGGAGAAGCAGTACTCTGACAGAGCTTCGCCAAGCACACAACGGAGGAGGAGAGGTGTTGGGGAGGGGAGGGTTGCGCCTTGGAGGGTGGTGCGGCTGCCCTCCCCTCACCCCTCTATTTATAGGGAGAAGGGAGAAGGGCGCCGGCCCCTCTAGAACCCATCTAGAGGGGGGGCGGCGGCCAAGGGGAGAGGGGGAGAGGGTGGCTTGCCCCCCAAGTCAAGGGGGCGCCCCCTCTAGGGTTCCCCCCCTCAACCCTAGGCGCAAGGGCCCAAGGGAGGGGGTGCGCCCAGCCCACCAGGGGCTGGCTCCCTGCCCCACGCAGCCCATGTGGTCCCCCGGGAGGAGTGGCCCCTCCCGGTGGACCCCCGGAACCCTTCCGGTGGCCCCGGTACAATACCGGTATGACCCCGAAACTTCCCGGTGTCCGTTTGACAACTTCCCATATATAAATCTTTACCTCCGGACCCTTCCGGAGCTCCTCGTGACGTCCGGGATCCCATCCGGGACTCCGAACAACATTTGGTAGTCACATACTAGTCTTCCTAATAACCCTAGCGTCACCGAACCTTAAGTGTGTAGACCCTACGGGTTCGGGAGACATGCAGACATGACCGAGACGCTCTCAGGTCAATAACCAACAGCGGGATCTGGATACCCATGATGGCTCCCACATGCTCCTCGATGTTGTCATCGGATGAACCACGATGTCGAGGATTCGATCAAACCCTGTATACAATTCCCTTTGTCAATCGGTACGTTACTTGCCCGAGACTCGATCGTCGGTATCCCAATACCTTGTTCAGTCTCGTTACCGGCAAGTCACTTTACTCGTACCGTAATGCATGATCCCGTGTCCAACACCTTGGTCACATTGAGCTCATTATGATGATGCATTACCGAGTGGGCCCAGAGATACCTCTCCGTCATACGGAGTGACAAATCCCAGTCTCGATCCGTGTCAACCCAACAGATACTTTCGGAGATACCTATAATGCACCTTTATAGTCACCCAGTTACGTTGTGACGTTTGATACACCCAAGGCACTCTTACGGTATCCGGGAGTTACACGATCTCATGGTCGAAGGAAGAGATACTTGACATTGGCAAAGCTCTAGCAAAACGAACTACACGATCTTTTATGCTATGCTTAGGATTGGGTCTTGTCCATCACATCATTCTCCTAATGATGTGATCCCGTTATCAACGACATCCAATGTCCATAGTCAGGAAACCATGACTATCTGTTGGTCACAACGAGCTAGTCAACTAGAGGCTCACCAGGGACATATTGTGGTCTAAGTATTCACACGTGTATTACGATTTCCGGATAATACAGTTATAGCATGAATAAAAGACATTTATCATGAACATTGAAATATAATAATACTTTTATTATTGCCTCTAGGGCATATTTCCAACACATCCAAGACAAGCTTGCCAAGTGGGTGGACGGTCATGTGGATGCTCGGGTGAAGGAGTTGACTCCTGAGGACGACATGGCCGTGCTCGCAGCCAAAGGAGCTGGCGCGGGTGGAGATGACGTGGAGGGTGGCAGATTCAGCACAAGCAGCATGGATGGGAGTGGCGAAGAAGACGCGTCCAGCTAGGCCAGTATTTCTTTTCCTTTAACCTGTATAATGAAAACTCAAACATATTCTTGTGAGAGCATTTTGGGATGGGGGTGCCCCTTATGATGTGTGAGATCGTTGAAGACTTTTGAAGCGACATCCGGAGCGAGGCCCCGCAGGGCTGTTGGTCACTGAGAAAGGTAGTTTTTTATGACTTATCTTGGGTGTCGGGGGCCTTGCGCGGGGCCTGGCATCGCGGCCGGGTCCCTTCTTCTAAGGTGAGCCTGCTGTGGGCTCGCGAGGCCCTGTGTCTCCCGAGGGGCCTGCTGGTCTGCCAGAGAGTGCCTCGTGAGGAGCCAACTGCCAGACCGTGGCAAGCTGGGCGTGCGGGGCGACAACACCTTTGAGCCCCCGAGGGCGTTCAGCCCCAGCGTGCATACCGTACCCAGCCCCCGCGAGGCATTAGAGGGCAGGGCGGCGGTCACGAGTTCCAAGAAAAGAACGCACGAACTAAAGGCAATAGAGAGACATGAACCAGAAAAAGAAAAACTCCCCCCGTTTTATAAACGCACAGAGAACAAACTGCTTCAAAAAAGTCGGCAAGCAAGTACAAAAAGGGAGGCAAAAGCAGGCGACCGCGTCTAGCGCCAAACTGCTCTTAAGTCTTCAGTATTCGGTCTTCTCACCAGCGCGGAGCTAAGTGCTTCCACTGGGACGTGGGTGGGAGCCCCCATGAGGCCCCAGGGCGGCACTCAGGACACTCCGGGGCATGTACAGCCCCACTAATTATTACGTGAGAGTGTCACGAGCGGAGACCTTCACAAGTCGGAGCCTTGCTTCATGTCGTCCGATGAGGACCCCGCGGTGCGTCGGACCTGACCACCGTTGGGGAGACCGGAAACCAGGACAAGATCAAGGGGCCAAGGGGACGCTGACGGCATCCTCGGCGACCGTAGGCCCCCTGTCGAGGGGAAGGGCTCGCTGGCGCCTTCCCTGACAGGGAACCTACCTCTAGGCTGGATCCTGCTCCACGCAGCGCGAGGAGGGCCGTTCCACTAGGCTTCCCCCGCGCTGCTCCCAATGTCCTTTGCGCTCCCGAGGAGGGTCCACCGTCCTGAGGGTCCTGGCGGTCACCGCGTCTTGGTTTACCTGCGATCCATGGTCAGTGTAAGCATGCCCCTGGGGCGTTAACTGTACCAAGAGGCTGCCGCTGTTGGGGGCGTCGGCAGGGCTTGGTGGTGGTTCAAAGGAGAGCTCGGCCTCGTGTATGTCCAGCGCCCAGCCTAGCGTGGGGGATTGGCTGGGGCCCTCTCCTAGTGCATGCCTTGGATCCATCACGACGGGAACATAGGCTTTTCGGCTGTTCACACCAGGGGCGCCGCCTAGCCGCCTAACGCTCCCCTTCCTTCTGCCATCCTTTGGTCCTGCTGGCCAGGGGCCGGCACTCCTGCGAGGCCCCTAGTGGTGTAGCTTGAAGCATCCCCACGCCGAGGGGGCATGTTTGGGGCGGTGCGAACTGCTCCACGAGCCTGGTCAGTGCTAAGAAGCTCTTCGTGGTCCCTGGGAGGGGGCGCGCGGTTGTGTGGGGGATGAGCGTGCGCCCCAACATAGCCTGGGACATGGGGAGGGTGCAGGACAGCGCCGCCCTTCTACATGCCGCATCAAGCAGTTTGGCGACCCGCTCTAGCAGGGTGTCGTGGCCGCTCTCAAGCAGCCTACATCACAGGAGCTCGTGGGCCATGATGACCGCCACCCGCATGTTCGCTTGCTCCCTGAGCGAGTGCGGAGCAGTTGCTGCAGTGTAGTTTGCAGATCGCGCGCTTGCGCAGCTGCGGCACGACGCTAGGGGAGAAGGCTGCGCCGCGCGCCCCCCGTGGCCGATCGCCCCTAGTGGAACGCGGGCCGCGAGCAGGGCTGAGTGGAGGTCTTCTTCGCTAGTGGGTGCTGCCGAGGAGGTCTGGACGACCCAGTGCTCGACGTGGACTCTCGGGGCGTCGGCCATGAGGTGTCAGAGCAGTGGCGGATCGAACAACGGAAGAGAGAATCCGACGCACCCCTACCTGGCGTGCTAAATGTCTGTTTTAGGGATTCGGCAACCCTTGAGAGGTTCGAACTCTAGGGTGCGTGCGGAGATCTCAACCTGCCCAGCCTGCCTACTCGCGATCCTCCCAAGCCTAGCACGTAGAGCTCACAGAGACACAAAGACACAGAGATTTATACTTCTTCGGGGCACCATTGTGGTGTAATACCCTACTCCAGTGTGGTGTGGTGGATTGCCTCGAGGGAGTATGGATGAACTAGTACAAAGGATGAACAAGCCTCAGGAGGTGAGGTGTTCTTGAGCTGGTGTGATGCTCGGGGTGGAATGGATCTCTCTCTATGGTGGTGGCTAAGTCCTATATATAGTGGCCTTGGTCCTCCTCCCAAGTATGACCGAGAAGGGATTCCACAACGGCGGGATTTGAAAGGGGACAAGTAGTACAGTCTATCTTGACAAAAGTAGTCTTCGCCTGTGAAAAGCCTCTGGTCGTGACGCTGTGGTGGGCTCGGTGATGAACTCTGTACTGCCGTCCTGGCAGTCTTGGTCTTGTTGCACCAGAATGGAAATCTTTGCCTGATTCCTCGGGACTCCTTTCCTGTGGATTGCCCCGCTTGCACCGAAGAGGAAACCTGCGCTCTACACCCACCTGGCGCCCGCCTGACCTTGGTCGTCACGGCTCATGTCAGCTGAGCCTCATGAGGTAGCTTCATAGATCTCTCTGCCCCTCAGGAGCCCTCCTCAGGAGGCCGACAACTTCAGGGATCTGGCGTCGTCCGCCTCGCGAGGCTTGGCCCCTCGTGAGGGTCTTGCTGTGTTGGTGTTGAAGCTGGGCCGTACCAGGCCGTCGATGGAGCCACGTTGTGGGCCGTAGGGAGGCAGGACTAGATACCCCCAAGTCCAGGACGCCGGCATATTCTAATCCTGGGATTAAAATAGTGTTGACTTATATATATATATGTATATATATATATATATCTGTGTGTGTGTGTGCGTGTGTGTTTGATTTTCTGTGAAAATGAATTGATATAAGAAGAAACATAATTTATGCCTATTTGGCCTCTTTGCCATTTGCCAGCAGATGGCAAAGAGCCTGCAGCCTTTGTCGTCTGCTAGCAGAGGGCAAAGAGCCATGCCCTTTGCCGTCTGCGAGCAGATTCAAAGAGCCATACCCTTTGTCGTCTGCTGGCAGAAGGCAAAGGCCTTTGCATCTTTGTCGTCCTCCAGCAGAAGGCGGAGTGCCCTTTGTCGTAGCTCATTCAGTCGGACGTTTGGCCGTCTGCTGGCTCACGGCAAAGGCCTTTGCCGCCAGCCAGGCATGCCTTTGCCGTCAGCCATGGCAGACGGCAAAGTTCCTAATTCCTGTAGTGTTGGGCCCTTACCGGGTAGTACGAGTCACCAGACCTAGTGCAGTCTGTCTAGAGACTTGAGATGGCACTCATTTGCAAAATTCTTGGAATATGCGCATCTCCGCAAGTTCTACCCGTAAGGTGGGAGGTTGTCGGGCCCTACTCGGAAACCACCCACTTGTACAGGCCTTGCCTAAACTGCATGTAACCCCTTGTACAAAGCCGGGGCGATGACCCCGTGCAAGAGAAAATAAAGAAGCATTGTAGTGGGGCCCCCAACCTAGACTGCATGCATGCATGCATGAGCATTCCAAGATCACTTCATAAGCATTTCATGAGCATTTGCATATGCATATAGATAGGATCGCATCCTGCATTCATTCTCATCTGCATGATGCTGCAGGTTCTTGCCGTTAGCTTGGCTTCGACAAGGAGTTGAGAAGATTGCCCGACACTGCGATCCCCGGCAAGCCAAACAGAAAAGTTTTACCTCTTGTCCATTCGTGTTCTGTATGCTATAACTTATGCATTACAAAACCTCGCCACTCTTTTTAAACTTAGGTGCTCCCATCCCTGACTCGTATGTTGCTTCGGTCAGACTGGTCGCAGTGGCCTTTGATAAAGGGTAGTTGGCGGGGGCTGGCTGATAACCCACAAGTATAGCTGGTCGCAATAGATTTCGAGGGTAGAGTATTCAACCCAAATTTATTGATTCAACACAAGGGGAGACAAAGAATATTCTCAAGTATTAGCAGTTGAGTTGTCAATTCAACCACACCTGGATAACTTAGTATCTGCAGCAAAGTATTTAGTAGCAAAGCAGTATGGAAGTAATAGAAATAGTGGCAAAAGTAACAGTAGTAGTTTTGTAGTAATTGTTACAGTAGCAACGGTAAAGTGAATAAGCAAAGCACAATATGTGAAAAGCACGTAGGCATTGGATCAGTGATGGATAATTATGTCGGATGCGATTTCTCATGTAATAGTTATAACATAGGGTAACACAGAACTAGCTCCAGTTCATCAATGTAATGTAGGCATGTATTCCGAATATAGTCATACGTGCTTATGGAAAAGAACTTGCATGACATCTTTTGTCCTACCCTCCCGTGGCAGCGGGGTCCTAGTGGAAACTAAGGGATATTAAGGCCTCCTTTTAATAGAGTACTGGACCAAAGCATTAACACATAGTAATACATGAACTCCTCAAACTACGGTCATCACCGAGAAGTATCTCGATTATTGTCACTTCGGGGTTGTCGGATCATAACACATAATAGGTGACTATAGACCTGCAAGATAGGATCAAGAACTCATATATATTCATGAAAACATAATAGGTTTAGATCTGAAACCATGGCACTCGGGCCCTAGTGACAAGCATTAAGCATAGCAAAGTCATAGGAACATCAATCTCAGAACATAGTGGATACTAGGGATCAAACCCTAACAAAACTAACATGATTACATGGTAAATCTCATCTAACCTTCACCGTCCAGCAAGCCTACGATGGAATTACTCACGCACGGCGGTGAGCATCATGAAATTGGTGATAGAGGATGGTTGATGATGACGACGACGACGAATCCCCCCCTCCGGAGCCCTTAACAGACTCCAGGTCAGCCCTCCCGAGAGAGATTAGGGCTTGGCGGCGGCTATAGTATCGTAAAACGCGATGAAACTTTCTCTCTGATTTTTTTCTCCGCGAAAGCAAATATATGGAGTTGGAGTTGAGGTCGGTGGATATCCAGGGGGCCCACGAGGCAGGGGGCGCGCCCTAGGGGAGGGGGCGCGCCCCCCACCCTCGTGGACAGGGTGTGGGCCCCCTGACGCTGATTCTTTCGCCAGTATTTTTTATTTATTCTAAAAAGTTGCTCCATGGATTTTCAGGTCATTCCGAGAACTTTTATTTCTGCACAAAAATAACACCATGGCAGTTCTGCTGAAAACAGCATCAGTCCGGGTTAGTTCCATTCAAATCATGCAAGTTAGAGTCCAAACAAGGGCAAAACTGTTTCGAAAAGTAGATACAATGGAGACGTATCAACTCCCCCAAGCTTAAAGCTTTGCTTGTCCTCAAGCAATTCAGTTGACAAACTGAAAGTGATAAAGAGAAACTTTTACAAACTCCGTTTGCTCTTGTTGTTGTAAATATGTAAAGCCAACATTCAAGTTTTCAGCAAAGATTATGAACTAACCATATTAACAATAACACTTAGGTCTCATGTTTACTCATATCAATGGCATAATCAGCTAGCGAGCAATAATAATAAATCTCGGATGACAACACTTTCTCAAAACAATCATAATATGATATAACAAGATGGTATCTCGCTAGCACTTTCTGACACCGCAAAATATACATGCAGAGCACCTTTAAAGATCAAGGACTGACTAAACATTGTAATTCATGGTTTAAGAGATCCAGTCATAGTCATACCCAATATAAACTAATAGTAATGCATGCAAATGAGAGCGGTGGTCTCCGGCGGGTGCTTTTTAATAAGAGGGTGACGACTCAACAAAAAAAGTAAATAGATAGGCCCTTCGCAGAGGGAAGCAGAGATTTGTAGAGGTGCCAGAGCTTGATTTTGAAATAGAGATGAATGACATTTTGAGCGGTATACTTTCACTATCAACATAACAACTATGAGATCTCGATATCTTCCATGGTACACGCATTATAGGCGGTTCTCAAACAGAATGGTAAAGTTTATACTCCCCCACCACCGACAAGCATCAATCCATGGCTTGCCCGAAACAATGGGTGCCTCCAACTAGCAACAATCCTAGGGGATTTTTGTTTAATTATTTTGATTTGATTTGAGCATGGGACTGGGCATCCCGATGACCAACCATTTTCTCATGAATGAGGAGCGGAGTCCACTCCTCTTGAGAATAACCCACCTAGCATGGAAGATACAGACAACCCTAGTTGATACATGAGCTGCTCGAGCATACAAAACAGAATTTCATTTGAAGGTTTGGAGTTTGGCACATACAAATTTACTTGGAATGGCAGGTAGATACCACATATAGGAAGGTATGGTGGACTCATATGTAATAACTTTGGGGTTTATGGAGTTTGGATGCACAAGTAGTATTCCCGCTTAGTACAGGTGAAGGCTAGCTTGAGACTGGGAAGCGACCAAGTGAGAGAGCGACAACAGTCATGAACATGCATTTAAATTAATCAACACCGAGTGCAAGCATGAGTAGGATATAATCCACCATGAACATAAATATCATGAAGGCTATGTTGATTTTGTTTCAACTACATGCGTGAACATGTGCTAAGTTGAGTCACTCGAATCATTCAAAGGAGGATACCACCCTATCATACCACATCACAACCATTTTAATAGCAGGTTGGCACGCAAGGTAAACCATTATGAACTCATAGCTAATTATGCATGGAATAAGCAACTATAATCTCTAATTGTCATTGCAAACATGTTTATTCATAATAGACTGAATCAGGAACGATGAACTAATCATATTTACAAAAACAAGAGAGGTCGAGTTCATACCATCTTCTCTTATCTCAATCAGTCCATCATATATCGTCATTATTGCCTTTCACTTGCACGACCGAACGGTGTGGATAATAATAATAGTGCACGTGGATTGGACTAAGTTGGAACCTGCAAGCATTCAATTCAAGGGAGAAAACAAGGTAATATGGGATCTTGGTTAAATCAACAATAATGCATATTAGAGCCACTAAACATTTTCATTATGGTCTTCTCCTCTCGACCCCCAAAGGAAAGAAAAGAAATAAAACTATTTACACAGGAAAGCTCCCAACGAGTAAAAGAAGAACGAGAAATCTTTTTGGGTTTTCTTTTTTAATTACTACTTCAAGCATGGAAATTAAACTAACTAATTTTTTTGGTTTTTCTTAAGGTTTATCAAACACACAAGAATAAAGCTGGAAAAAGAAATTAAACTAATATGGATAGTACAATGAAAAAGTATGAGCACCGACAACTAGAATG
Organism: Triticum dicoccoides; assembly: GCF_002162155.2. Classification (NCBI taxonomy): domain Eukaryota; kingdom Viridiplantae; phylum Streptophyta; class Magnoliopsida; order Poales; family Poaceae; genus Triticum; species Triticum dicoccoides. The sequence continues at coordinate 295,737,720 of NC_041387.1, read as the reverse complement.
AGTGTGTGAACATGAATGTAATGTCGGTAAGAAATACATACTCCTCCAAGCTTAGGCTTTTGGCCTAAGCTAGTCTATGTCCATGGGTAGCCTCACTGATATCCGAAGTTGTAACCGGGGTCGTACTGAGATGCAGCAGCCATTGCCTCCTGAGCTGCATCATGGCGGCGAGCTACCTCTGTCCTCCTCTCGTACTCATTTGCCTCCTCCCTACTGATAACATATCTTCCTTTTGCCTGACAATCAAAGAGGGCAGGAGCAGGGAGAGTAATATGGATAGCTCGACGTATGTCAAAGATTAGTCGATACTGGAGGAATTGTTCATTCCTCTCTAGAAAATGATGACTAACCATGGCATTATAATCTAAATAAGCGGGAGGCAACTCCCTATCATCTTCATGTACAGGTATACCAAGATAATTAGCCACAGGGGTCGCATAAATCCCTCCAAACAAGTCTCCAACTAAACCATTATTATGCAACCTACGTGCAACAACTACCCCAAAGTTGTATTGTTTATCACCTAATACATCACTCGTGAGAACACAAAGATTAGGAACACACATGTGACATGCTTCATCTTTACCCTCAATGCATCTACCAATGAAAAGAGCAAAATAATGTATATCAGGAAAGTGAATGCTCCCTCTGGTAGCTTGTGCTATTTCTCTAGATTCTCCCATAGTGATACTAGCAAGAAAGTCTTTATATTCAGATTTACGGGGTCATTAACATTGCCCTACTGTGGGAGTTTACAAGCAGTAGTGAAATCTTCTAGGTCCATGGTATATGATTTATCATAAATATCAAACATGACACTTGGAGATTTACGTGAAGGTGTAAATTTAAACCTTCTCACGAATGAATCAGTCAAATAGTAGTACTGAGGACACTTATCTTGCATGAAGTCCTCAAGATCGGCATTACGCACATATGCATCAAATTCATCTTTGATGCCTGCTTTGACCATAAACTCCTCTGATGGCCATTCAAAAGGTCGCACGTCAGCTTCCCTTGGTGGTTCATCGTCCAACTCAGGCATTGCGAGGCTGGGTCGTTTCTTTCTTGAAAAACCACCTTGGTACATCTTCCTAGACATATTTCTTCCTCTAAAAAATTTCTGAAATTGTTTTAGTAACTCAAAACAAAAGTGAATCAAACTCAATAAGATTGATAGCAACAACTCCCACAAGTGCCTAGAGCCTATATCATGCATTAAAATTACTTGGAACCTTATAAATTTGACATGCAAGCTCAAGAACAGGGTCACCTAGGCAGAAAAAATTTGCAATGAATAAAGCACTAAAACAAAAACTAATTGCACCATTGGAGGAGTCACATACCAAGGAACAATCTCCCAAAGTAGTTTTGTGAATGGAGCTTTGAGCAAGGAGATCAAAAATCGCAGCAAAGTGAGCTAGAACTCGTGCTTGAGCTGGATGGCGATTTTTTTGGGAGGAAGATGAAGTGTGTGGTTGCAGGAATAAGTGGAGGGGGGCCACCATGGGCACACGAGGCAGGGGCACGCCCTGTAGGGGTGGGCGCGCCCTGGACCCTCGTGGCCAGGTGCCAGCTCCCCTTGCTGTGTTCTCAGTGCCAGATATTCTCAAATATTCCAGAAAAAATCATACTAAATTTGCAAGGAATTTGGAGAACTTTTATTTCGTGGTATTTTTTATTGCATGGATAATTCAGAAAACAGACAGAAAATACTATGTTTACTTTATTTAATCTAAATAACAGAAAGTAGAAAGAGGGTACAGAAGGTTGGGCCTTCTAGTTTCATCCATCTCATGCTCATCAAAAGGAATCCACTAACAAGGTTGATCAAGTCTTGTTAACAAACTGATTCTGAATAACATGGAACCGGAGAAATGTCGAATAACACTAGGGTACCTCATCGGGGATATGAACATCCCCAATAATAAGAATATCATATTTCTTCTTGACAGTAGGAAGAGGAAATTCAAAACCTCCAATAATGATAGTTGGAATTTTTCCAATAGAATTGATATTGTGAACTTGAGGTTGTTTCCTCGGAAAGTGTATCATATCATTACCATTAACATGAAAAGTGACATTGCCTTTGTTGCAATCAATAACAACCCCTGCAGTATTCAAAAAGGGTCTACCAAGGATAATCGACATACTATAGTCCTCGGGAATATCAAGAATAACAAAGTCTGTTAAGATAGTGACATATGCAACCACAACAGGCACATCCTCACAAATACCGACAGGTATAGCAGTTGAGTTATCAGCCATTTGCAAGGATATTTCAATAGGTTCGAGTCTACGATATAAAGAGAGAGGCATAACACTAACACTGGCTCCAAGAACACATAAAGTAGTTTTAACATAGTTTCTTTTGATGGAGCATGGTATAGTTGGTACCCCTGGATCTCCAAGTTTCTTTGGTATTCCACCCCTAAAAGTATAGTTAGCAAGCATGGTGGAAATTTGTAATAATATCTTTCATGTACTTAGCATAAGGATTTACTTTAAGCATATCAGTTAAGTGCATACGTAAAAAGATAGGTATAATCATTTCAGCAAAGCGCTCAAAATCCTCATCATCCTTTTTCTTGGATGGCTTAGGAGGAAAAGGCATGGGTTTGTGAACCCATGGTTCTCTTTCTTTACCGTGCTTCCTAGCAACAAAGTATCTCTTATCATAATGTTGATACTTTGATTGTGGGTTATCAAGATCAACAGCATGTTCAATCTCTACATCATTATTATTGCTAGGTTGAGCATCAACATGAACATTATCATTAACATTATCACTAGGTTCATGTTCATCACCAGATTGTGTTTCAGCATCAGAAATAGAAATATCATTGGGATTCTCAGGTGTGTCTACAACAGGTTCACTAGAAGCATGTAAGGACCTATCATTTTTCTTTTTCTTCTTTTTAGAAGGACTAGGTGCATCTAAATTGTTTCTTTGAGAATCTTGCTCAATTCTCTTAGGGTGGCCTTCAGGATACAAAGGTTCCTGAGTCATTTTACTAGTTCTAGTAGCCACTCTAACAGCAAAATCATGTTCATTATTTATTTCATCGAGCAAATCACTTTGTGCTTTAAGTACTTGCTCTGCTTGAGTGGTAACCATCGAAGCATATTTACTAATGAGTTTGAGTTCACCTTTCACTCTAGCCATATAATCACTCAAATGTCCAATCATGTAAGAATTGATCTTTAATTCTCTACCAACATAAGCATTGAATTTTTCTTGTCTAGCCATAAAGTCATCAAATTCATCCGAACATTAGCTAGGAAACTTAGTAGACAGGATTTCAACTTTATCATATCTATAGAGAGAATTTACCTTTACTACCTGTGTCGGGTTATCAAGACCATGCGTTTCTTCAATAGGTGGTATATTTAGACCATGTATTTCTTCAACAGGAGGTAAATTCTTAACATCTTCAGCTTTAATACCTTTTTCTTTCATAGATTTCTTTGCCTCTTGCATATCTTCAGGACTGAGAAATAGAACGCCCCTCTTCTTCGGAGTTGGTTTAGGAGTAGGCTCGGGAGTTGGCTCAGGAAGTGTCCAATTATTTTCATTAGTCAACATATTATTCAATAGCAATTAAGTTTGATCAACAGTTCTTTCCCTAAAAACACAACCAGCACAACTATCCAAGTGGTCCTTGGAAGCATCGGTTAGTCCATTATAAAAGATATCAAGTATTTCATTTTTCTTAAGAGGATGATCAGGCAAAGCATTAAGTAATCGGAGAAGTCTCCCCCAAGCTTGTGGGAGACTCTCTTCTTTAATTTGCACAAAGTTATATATTTCCCTCAAGGCAGCTTGTTTCTTATGAGCAAGGAAATATTTAGCAGAGAAGTAATAAATCATATCCTGGGGACTACGCACACAACCAGGATCAAGAGAATTAAACCAAATTTTAGCATCACCCTTTAATGAGAATGGAAATATCAGAAGGATATAATAGTAGCGAGATTTCTCATCATTACTGAATAGGGTGGCTATATCATTTAACTTAGTAAGATGGGCCACGACCGTTTCAGATTCATAGCCATAAAAAGGATCAGATTCAACCAAAGTAATTATCTCAGGATTGACAGAGAATTCGTAATCCTTATCAGTAACAAAGATAGGTGAAGTAGCAAAAGCAGGGTCATATTTCATTCTAGCATTCAGAGTTTTTTTTTTAATTTTAGCTAATAACTTCTTAAGATCAGATCTATCAGTGCTAGCAAGAAAATCTCTAGCAGTTTCTTCATCCATAACATAACCCTCAGGAACAACAGGCAATTCATACTTAGGGGGAGAACCTTCATCATCACTATCTCAGTTTCAAGAATTTCATTCTGTCTAACCCTAGCAAATTGTTCATCAAGATATTCACCTAATGGCACAGTAGTATCAAGCATAGAAGTAGTTTCATCATAAGTATCATGCATAGTAGAAGTGGCATCATCAATAACATGTGACATATCAGAATTAATAGCAGAAGCAGGTCTAGGTGTCGCAAGATTACTCATAACAGAAGGAGAATCTAGTGCAGAGCTAGATGGCAGTTCCTTACCTCCCCTCGTAGTTGAGGGATAAATCTTAGTTCTTTCATCTTTCAAGTTCCTCATAGTGATCAGCAGATATAAATCCCAAGTGACTCAAAGAATAGAGTTTTTCTCCCTGGCAACAGCGCCAGAAAATAGTCTTGATAACCCACAAGTATAGGGGATCGCAACAGTTTTTGAGGGTAGAGTATTCAGCCCAAATTTATTGATTCGACACAAGGGGAGCCAAAGAATATTCTCAAGTATTAGCAGTTGAGTTGTCAATTCAACCACACCTGGATAACTTAGTATCTGCAGCAAAGTATTTAGTAGCAAAGTAGTATGGAAGTAACGGTAACAGTGGCAAAAGTAATAGTAGCAGTTTTGTAGTAATTGTGACAGTAGCAACGGTAAAGTAAATAAGCAAAGCACAATATGTGAAAAGCTCGTAGGCATTGGATCAGTGATGGATAATTGTGTCGGATGCGATTCCTCATGTAATAGTTATAACATAGGGTGATACAGAACTAGGTCCAGTTCATCAATCTAATGTAGGCATGTATTCCTAATATAGTCATACGTGCTTATGGAAAAGAACTTGCATGACATCTTTTGTCATACCCTCCCGTGGCAGCAGGGTCCTAGTGGAAACTAAGGGATATTAAGTCCTCCTTTTAATAGAGTACTGGACCAAAGCATTAACACATAGTGAATACATGAACTCCTCAAACTACGGTCATCACCGAGAAGTTTCTCGACTATTGTCACTTCGGGGTTGTCGGATCATAACACATAAAAGGTGACTATAGACTTGCAAGATAGGATCAAGAACTCACATATATTCATGAAAACATAATTGGTTCAGATCTGAAATCATGGCACTCGGGCCCAAGTGACAAGCATTAAGCATAGCAAAGTCATAGCAACATCAATCTCACAACATAGTGGATACTAGGGATCAAACCCTAACAAAACTAACTTGACTACATGGTAAATCTCATCCAAACCATCACCGTCCAGCAAGCCTATGATGGAATTACTCACGCACGGCGGTGAGCATCATGAAATTGGTGATGGAGGATGGTTGATGATGACGACGGCGACGAATCCCCCTCTCCGGAGCCCCGAACGGACTCCATATCAGCCCTCCCGAGAGAGATTAGGGCTTGTCAGCGTCTCCGTATCGTAAAACGCGATGAAACTTTCTCTCTGATTTTTTTATCCATGGAAGAAAATATACGGAGTTGGAGTTGAGGTCGGTGGACGTCCAGGGGGCCCACAAGGCAGGGGGCGCACCCTAGGGGAGGGGGCACGCCCCCCACCCTCGTGGACAGGGTGTGGGCCCCCTGATGCTGATTCTTTCGCCAGTATTTTTTATTTATTCTGAAAAGTTGCTCCATGGATTTTCAGGTCATTTCGAGAACTTTTATTTCTGCACAAAAATAACACCATGGCAGTTCTGCTGAAAACAGCGTCAGTCCGGGTTAGTTCCGTTCAAATCATACAAGTTAGAGTCTAAAACAAGGGCAAAAGTGTTTGGAAAAGTAGATACGACGGAGACATATCACTGGCCCCTTTGTCTGTAACCCGGAAGATGTGGCTCTCCGACAGACAAAAAGGGTGCCGGCAAGATGGCCTGCCAGGGAAAACTCGTTTATTTACATTAAAGGAGCATCTCGCCTCTGCATGGACATATACATGCATGGGTTCCCGGCAAGGTTTATATTTTCCACTAACATGATGATACAAGTACTAGCATTACAGAACACAAACATAGACTCGAGAGATTACATTATTTGAATTAAAATTTGGCAAGTGCCTATGGTTTAAGATTGAAAAAAAGATAAGTGCCCTGTAACTCCTCTCCCTGTTCCTTCTCCCCCAAGGAAGCGCACAGAGAAGAAAGGGGGGCAAGAGAAGCACCCAAGTAGGAGTCCACCCTGATATCGTTGTGGCCTGCCAGACACAGGACCTGATAAGATCAGGAGTGGCGAGGATGCAAGGAAGAATGGAAGGCGGAGCAGCCCGGTGGCGCCCTTGGTCACCACCACCAGGGCCCGCCAGAAGCCCCAGCTCGAGTGACAGTGGAGTCATTCACCAAAGCTCAGCTGGAAGACTGCTGGAGGAGGCAAAGGCACCAAGAGAACAACCCCCTTCCCGGTGACCAGAAGACTGGTGATGACGGTGCTGGGGAGGAGGGGAGGAATGGGAAGACGAGGTGGCAGGTCATGAGGACAAAGACAAATGCATCGATGCAACCGTTCTCCATCCTGACGGTCTACCTCCTGCCTTCTCCGTCTTCCATGGCTTCATCTTTCTCAACACCTCTCCACGGAAGTGTCGACCTCGCGGTCCGACGCCCCCTCCAGGAAGACAGTGAACAGCCAAGACGACCAAGGGGGTTTAGGCGCTCCGCTCCCCACCTTGACAGGAAGGAAGGCGCGCCTCTCATCGACATCCGCACCAAGGTTTCCGGGAGGGGCGATGCTGGGATTACCAAGGATCTCCAGCCATACCTCCCAGCCGAGCTTCGGAGGAACCAGGAGATCCGTCACAGCAAGGACCAGGCTCACTCCCCGAGCGCCGGCACATGCAGTTGGCAATATTCGCCCCAACCAAGAGCCTGGGGGCTCGCCCCAGGCCCTCCTCTTCAACATGACCAGCAGCATCAGAAGATGGAGGAGGAGAACAAGGCGAGGATGGATGACTCCACCCTCCTCCACCCCTCCTTTTATAGGCGGGCCAAGGAGGGAAACCGCTCCCTCAACAGGCAACAACCGTCCTCCTCCACTAATTCAAGACGACCAGGCCCTCACCTTGATGCTCTACCGTGCCACGTGCCTCCGTTACCTACCCCGTGCGATGTATGCAACATATGTGTGCTAAGGATAAGGGCATGGCGGGAAGAGGGAATTGGCAGTTTCTACCCCGTGCGTTAATGTCATTCATGGGCCATTACTAGAGTGGCCCCACCACTATTGGCTTTACATGACTCGCAGGAAAACCGGAAACTGGCCCGGACCCAAGACTAATGAAGAAGCAAAGAAGATCTCAAGAGTCCAGCCTCTTCAGCAACTCTGCATGTGCACTTATTAGTCCCTACCCCGATGATGCTCGGCAGTGCACTCGGGACAGGCCCGGGGGCTTCTGTCGGTGCAACAAACCCTGGGTCTCTTGCGCTGACTGTGCACAGGCGCGGGATCAAGATTGAAGCACCAACCCAAGAAAGAGTACAAGAAACAAGAGATTCAAAGAACCAACAAGCAGATAAGATGGACCAACACCAAACCAAAGAAGCAAGATATCGTCAAGAGAAAGGACTCCTTTGCCTGGCAGGCGAGCCCAGCAAGGGGCGAGGCCACCCCCGGAAGAAGATGACCAAGGCGTCCCCGCAGGGCCTGCCGGGGCTTGTGGGGGCTAAATCACCTCACCAAGCGTGTCACCGCGACTCACGTCATCGATCAGTGTGGTGTCAAGCCACTTGGCAGCCATTCGCCACTTGGCAGCCCCTTTCTACCAGAAAACCTATAGGCGACACCCATCCTATGACGTGCCAGACGAGCAGGCACAGAGCTGGCAAGATAGCCCAGTAAGACTTGTCAGGAAACCAATGATGCGATGTTGAGCGGTGCACTTAATGCGCACTGTTAGCTGAGGGATTCCTGGACTAAGGGGTCCTCGGGCATCCGGTCTATTCAATATGGTCCAGACTGATGGGCTGTGAAGATGAAGGAAGAAGGCCACCTCCCGTGTTCGGTTAGGGCTCGTGTATGCGTGAATGACAAGATTAAGTGTCCGGATATACTATTTCCTTTCTATGTAAACCGACACTGTACAACCCTAGGCCCCTCCCATGTCTATATAAACCAGAGGGCTTAGACCGGAGATAGAAGAATAACATTCATAGGCTAGACAATCTAGGATTTAGCCATCATGATCTCGAGGTAGATCAACTCTTGTAACCCCTATACTTATCGAATACAATCAAGCAAGACGTAGGGTTTTACCTCCTTTAAGAGGGCACGAACCTGGGTAAACATTGTGTCCCTTTGTCCATTGTTACCATTGATCCTCAGACATACAACTTGGGCCCGCTACCCGAGATCTGCTGGTTTTGACACCAACATTGGTGCTTTCATTGAGAGATCCGCTGTGTTGTCAACAGACGGATTGATGGTGCGCCTCTTCATGAACAATGACACTATCTCCAGGGAGACTTTTCTCCTAGGACATGTCTTTGTTTTCGGCAGCTTCGTGCTACGTGCCGACTCGATCGGCCACCTCGAGCATGTCGGCAGCTACGCCCCTAGTCAGCAGATCAGTTTTGCGAACTTGAACAACGTCGCAGATATCCAAGGGGATCTAATCTTCGAGGGATTCGCGAAACCGACTACCACTCCACACCCTCATAAAGAGGGCCCTTCGGATCTGCTATCAGATCTCATCCAGGGGCCAATGCTCACACCTGCCTCGGCCTTAAATTTGGGGCAAAATCGCATTTTCCAACGATGAGGGGATCGACCCCGCCGAACTCTCTCCTATCATGGAACTCTCAGCCGGAGACCCAGATGCGACCGTGCCAATGGTAACCCCGGAATCATATGGGACTCACTGAGTCATCGGAGAGCCAGACTCGCCTCTGGAGGACAATTTCGAATTGCTGAGGTCTGCATCCCCCGGACTCAATCAAGTGTCCAGCCCCGCAGATCCGCAAACTCCCATCCTGCTTTCGCTTTTAGATGAAGCGATGGGCTTAATGCAATCTCTTACCATTACGGAAGTTTCGCCTCCGAACTACACCCAGCATAGGCTGGGGGCTGTGGGTGGGGAATTTTTCACCCCACCCACCACCCACTTAATAGCCACTATCGAGGATTTAACTGACATGGTAGACTACGCCTCCGAAGACATCGATGGCATGGACGATGATGTCGATGCCGAGCAAGGCCAAAACCCGCCTATTACAGGGCGTTGGACGACCACTTCTACCTACGATGTATACATGGTGGACACTCCTGAGGAAAAGTACGACGAGGGTGTTCAAGATCCAGGCGTGGACAAGCCCGTCGATGAACCACCAAAGCGCCGGCGTCAGCGGTGCCGCTCACGATCCCATCGGATAAAGGATAGCACTACCGGCACCGGAGATAATCAAACCCTGGACAACACCGAAGACCACCCCGTTGATCCCATGTCCGAACAAGATGAGAGGGAGGAGGATTAGTATAACCCCGAACATGTTAATCACGAGGACTCAGAGGACAGTAATTACTTACCTATCTCCAAAGAGGATGTGAGCCTTGGTGACGAAGATTTCATCATCCCAGAGGAACCCCTCGAACAAGAATGCTTCAGGCGACAAATCATCGCCACTGTGTGAAGCTTGAAAAAGAAACAGCAACAGCTTCAGGCTGAACAGGACACGCTCAATGATAGATGGACTAAGGTCCTAGCCACCGAAGAGTATGGCCTTGAGCAACCAGTAAAGAGTTACCCTAAGTGCAGGCTCCTACCACAATTTGATGATGAATCCCTCGAGCCAATTCCGTCGAAGTACAACTATGCTGATCAGCCAGACCGACGACCACGTGGACGGGACAAAACGGCCTATCAGGCCGAACACCAGCCCGGACCACCTCGCCGTAGAGGCAAGGAGAAAGTGGCGCCGGACTACACTTATGACCTACGTCAGGACCTGGCCAATAAAGTCGGTCACACCAGATCAATCTATGGATCTAGAGTACATGCTCTGGCATGAGATGACGACCACCAAAACTTGCGCGATAAACATCATAAAGTTCAAGGTCAGACCCGAACACAGATCTCATCCGAACTACATTGTGCTGTAGCCAGGTATAGAGGTGCCGCACACCCTATGTGATTCACTGAGTAAGTAATGCAACACATATTTCCGGAAGGGTTTAAACCCGTAAACATCGAACAATACGATGGAACAACAGACCCTGTCGTCTCGATTGAGGACTTTCTTCTCCACATACACATGGCTCGCGGAGATGAGCTCCAAGCCATCAAATATCTCCCCTTGAAGTTGAAGGGACCAGCATGACATTGGTTGAACAGCCTCCAAGAGAGCTCCCTAGGGAGCTGGGAAGAATTAGAAGATGCTTTCCTGGACAACTTTCAGGGAACCTATGTCCGGCCTTCGGATGCCGACGACCTAAGTCACATAATCCAGTAACCCGGAGAGTCAGCCTACAAACTTTGGAATCGGTTCCTCCTTAAAAAGAACCAAATCATGGACTGTACAGACGCCGAAGCCTTAGCGGCCTTTAAACACAGCATCCATGATGCATGGCTTGCCCAACACCTCGGGCAGGAAAAGCCGAAAACCTTGGTAGCCCTGACAACACTTATGACCCACATCTGCGCAGGCAAAGATAGCTGGCTAGCTTGTAGAAGCAACAGTTCCAGTGATCCTAGCTCCTATGAGGCCAGGGACGACAATGGTAGGCCACAACGCAACAAAAACAAACGCCGGAATAATAATGACACGACAGTCTATGCCGGATTCAATGGTTATAAATCTGGTCAACGGAAGAAACCTTTCAAAGGCAACAGGAACGGTCCATCCAACTTCGACAAAATCCTCGAGATACCCTGTCAGATTCATGGTACCCGTGACAAGGCTGCTAACCACACCAATAAAAATTGTTGGGTTTTTAAACAGGCCGGTAAGTTAAATACCGAACATAAGGGGAAGGGACCTCCAAGCGATGATGACGATGAGCCCCGTCAGCCGAACACCGGGGTTCAGAGCAGTTTCCCCCCGAAGTAAAAACAGTGAACATGATCTAGGTCACTCATATACCGAAAAGGGAGCGCAAGCGCGCACTAAGGGACGTCTACGCCGTAGAGCCCATCGCCCCAAAGTTCAATCCATGGTCACCCTGTCCGATCACCTTTGATCGCAGTGATCACCCAACCAGTATCTGTCACGGGGGCTTTGCCGCCCTTGTAGTAGATCCTATCATTAACGGATACCATCTCACTAGAGTCCTTATGGACAGCGGCAGTAGTCTTAACTTGATCTATCAAGATACTGTCCACAAAATGGGGACCGACCCATCAAGAATCAGGCCAAGCAACACTACCTTTAAAGGAGTGATACCCGGCGTGGAGGCCCGTTGTACGGGCTAATTAACACTAGAAGTGGTATTCGCCTCTCTAGACAACTTCCGTAGTGAAGAACTAATCTTTGATATCGTCCCTTTCTGCAGTGTCACGCACTGCTCGGATGAACTGCTTTCGCCCGTTTCAATGCGGTCCCGCACTATGCTTATTTAAAGCTTAAAATGCCCTGACTGCGGGTTGTCATTACAGTCAATGGAAATATGGAGCGTTCCCTCCGTACCAAAGAGCACACCGCGGCCCTAGCAGCCGAGGTATACGGCAGCCTCATCAAGCCCAACAATGTATCGGCCATTAAGACCAATGACATAAATCATGTACCCCATAAGGCCCACACCTCCTGAAGATAGCTCGGCAGACCCGGACCCCCAAAAGCAATTATACCTCCGTCGACTACCCCATAAGGCCGCGGTATATGTACCGCATGTACATAACTACACACTTAAAATACCTTGGGCAACACCAGAGACACACCGCGGGACTGGTCCACTGTACGGCTCGACCCTATTCGGACCTCGGATACCTTTTTTATTTTCTCTTTCACTGCAGGTTCTTCTGAAAACCTAAAAGTTGCATGGTTGCATGAGGGCTCCCTCTCCGGCCCCTCTTTATCTTCTTTACAGACAACCACCTTACCTCTCCTCTGAAAGGACTCACTACTAAGGAGAAATGGCGCAGAGCGGCAGGGTACCATTGGGATCTTCAAACCATTACGTTAAGGCCCTGTGTAAACCTTTCCCTTATACAAATTTTCTAGCATGTAACATGACCTCAATATTCATGGCACTATTTGCCTAAACAAGACTCGATGTATCCATAAAGATATAAATGAAGCAAATGATTAACACTTTTTGTTTGGTATGCATGTTATATTATCATTTGTATTCCCTCCTTACTTCTGATCGACGTACGTGCTTTAGCCTAGCCTTCACGCCGGGGGCTTTCTTTGGCCATGCGCATTTTAAAAGTCTGAACACCTATAGGGAACTCTTTGGTGTCCTGGATATTGCATTATATGCATCGACTTTGATTCATGTCTTTAGTCTATAGTTGGGTTACCCAGCTCCTATGCTTACCACCTTACATTCCGCCAGTTCGGCTAAGGTAGTAAAGGCAGAACTACCGCGATTGTATTTCTGGTTCATCCAGTTAAGTACCTCAGTGGAGAAAGCCGAAAACTGACTGTCATGATAAGCGAGAGCTCGCCAGCAATCCGGTGACTTAGTGTTATACTACAGATCATTAGGGATTCTTGCCATGTCACACGAGAGGCTGGGACTTGACCAGTCACATTGCAAAGGCACCATAATCCGGATTGCCCCTCAAGGCAACAAGGGTTACTAGTTAACCCCACCAATGGACTCCTATGGCTAAGTGAAGGTAATAATGCTGCATAGTCTGATTGCCTAGTTCACCGCATGGACGCCTCCTCTAAGGACCAAGACGTTGGATAAGTGCAGCCACGCATTCACGAACACCCCTGTACTATTTACATGGGGGAAGAGCCAACGATTGGAAACCTTCAGAAGTATAAATAATAAACAGCCGCACAGGAGGATAAAATTAACACAAAGGGCGCAATCATAGCGCAGATTCATAACAGAGTTATTCCACCCGAATACATTTAATCAAACACAACATCCTTCGAACACCGGTCCTCTATTATTTGGGCCCCTTCTGGGACCTCTACAAAGTACCTCTCCGGCTTCCGACGATCTTTGCCCTTAGGCGGCCCTGTAGTCGCCACTTTGGTAGCCTTCATCTTCGCCCATTGCGTCTTCACGCTGGTGAAGGCCATCTGAGCACCTTCTATTCTGGCCAACCTCTTTATGGAGTCAATCCGAGGATGTGCATTGACAAGCCGCTTCACGAGGCCAAAGTAGCTGCTAGGCATGGGCTCGGCTGGCCAAAGATGGACTATGAGATCCTTCACGGCCAAGCTGGCCACCCTGTCCAGCTCGGTCAGCTGCTTCAGCTGGTCGATGAGGGGCGTCGGATGCTCTGGCGCAAGATACTGTGCCCAGAACAGCTTCTCGTTCGAGCTACCCTCCTTGGCACGGAAGAACTGCGCAGCGTTAGCAACACTCCTCGGAAGATCTGCAAACGTGCCTAGAGAACTCCAAACTCCGGTTAGTAAGATATATCTCCTACTTCCAAATTTACTCTGCAGAAGAAAGGCCTTACCAGCCGCTATCTGCCTCGCATGCTGGATCTCTTGGCAAGCGCTCTAGGACTCAACCCGGGCCTCCTTTATATCCTGGAGAGCCTTGGCGAGTTCAGATGCTTGGTCTGAAGTCTTCTGCTCTAAGGACTCACACTTGGTAATGGCGTCCTTAAGCTCTTGCTCGACTTCGGCCACCCAAGCTTCCTGTTGGCGGCGGGCGGTCTGCTCCGCCTCCAGCTCCTTAGCCACCTTGTCAGCGGCTGCTTTATTTGCCTCCGCCTCCTTCTTGGCTTGGGCAAGCACGCTCTTGAGGGATTCGACCTCGGCCGCGCCAACTGTGATCATAATCACAAAATCAAATAAGTCGTAAGACTCAATACACATATCACTTCTGATATATAAGTTCCGCATACCTTGCGTTTCTTCAAACCGCTTGTTGACATGGTCGAGCTCCTCATCGGCCGATTAAAGCTTCCTTTGAGCTCGGAAACCTCTGCAGCACGGGCGGTAGCCGCCAACATGGATGTCTGTCACACACATTAGCACAATATATTAGTAACTTTGCCGGGGGGTCCTCTTTCCGGATTCTTCTAATTCGGATAGAGTCTCCGGGGCTACTATCTATACATGGGTTCATCCTTTCATATAAAAAATCTGTTAGAGGATTACATCGCACACCTCAAAGCCCGTCAGTAGGCTGTTGAAGCCTTCGATCAGTCTACTTTTCATAGACTGAACCTTTTACATAACCGCACCAATCAGGGTGCGGTGCCCCTCCATGATGGAAGCGCGTTGCAGCGCCTCCTCCAGAGCATGAGCAGCCTTCAGATTAACGGAGGTCACTTCAGGAGACGTTGCTCCTCCCCCCTTTGTCAAAAGAGACTGCACATTCTTTCCCGGAGCAGTGTTGGTCTCCGGAATGGTGTGCGGCGGGGGCCAGGACTGTTGGGGATCCCCATTGTTGGTGGTCATGGAGGTCGCTTCCCCCAGGTATTCAACGACGGAGGTGTTAACCTCAGCCACCTTCTCTATGCCCTCGTCCGCCCCTCCTCAGCCAGGAGGAGTCCTTTGGGATGACACCTCGGTGTCCTCCATGGTAGTAAGCGAGGGGGCTCGCGACGACGCATCACTCTCCACCTGCTCAGGAGGCAGGGAGTTCCCCGATGAAGATGAGGCGTTCGGAATATTACGAGGAGGACTGAAAAGAAAAATAAATAATATAGCTTACATGACAAAGGTAGGCAAGCAGAAACTGGAGAGTGAAATTTCGGGTACTTACGAATCGGCCAAAGGCTTCGCTCTGCGGGCTCTCTTGGGGATGTGTTCGGACTCTAAGTCCGAACTGACCGAGAGGGTAATATTTGCTATCTTCGGTGCCGCCCCCTCTAGGATCTCGGAGGCTGTCCTCTTCTTCCTCCTCCTCTTGAGGGGGGAGTCGCTTTCCACCTCCTCCTCCTCCTCCTCTTCGTCCTCTCCTCCCTCATGAGAGAAGACGATCTCAGTCTCTCCAGACACAGCATCTGAATGGCCTCTATGGCGGGGGCCACTCTTGGGCTCCTTGCCCTTCTTCTTGCCCTTCTTCTCCGGTGCATGGTAGGGGGTCGGGACCAGCATCTCCGTCAGCTGGGGAGCGGTTGTGTCTTCAGGGAGAAAAGCGGGACTCTTGATCCGCTCCGCCTTTGCTGTCTAGCCCTGTGAAGAAGTGAGTTGATAAGATTCTTGTTGATTAAAAGATATTGACCGGACACGTCTTCGGAAAGGTTAATACTTATCGGAGTGTCCAGATTCTTGATGTCAAGCCCAACATCTTCGGTCTCAATGGGCCAGCTCTTTTGGGTCTTGAAGAGCAGCTTCCTTATTCCTTCATGCGTAGTGCCGAAGAAGTGCTTCAAGGTCCACGGCTCCTCCGGATTGAACTCCTCGATGTGGGAGGCCCGGCGTTGGCAGGGGAGGATGCGCGGAAGAGCATGATCTGCACCACATTGGTGAGATCAACATTTTTGCCAGCACGTTGGTGATGCGCTTCTGCAGCATCTGCACCTCCGTTTGGGACCCCCAGTCGAGGCCCTTAGCGGTCCACGAAGTGAGCCTCGTGGGGGGTACGGATCTGAACTCCAGAATGGCCGCCCAGTTGGCATGGCGGGGCTTGGTGATGTAGAACCATTCTTGCTGCCAGACCTTTACGGTCTCGATGAAGGCCCCTTTGGGCCATGGGGCATTGGGCAGCTTGTTTACCATGGCCTCTCCATAGTCCGCATGTCGTCCGTCGACCACCTTCGGCTTCACATTGAAGATTTTGAGCCATAACCCAAAGTGTGGGGGGACACGGAGTAGATCCTCACACACGACGATGAATGCCGAGATGTGGAGGAAAGAATTCGGGGCTAGATCATGGAAATCTAGCCCATAGTAGAACATGAGGCCACAGACAAAGGGGTGGAGTGGAAATCCTAGCCCTCTAATAAAATGGGGGAGGAAGACAAAACTTTTGCCGGGCACCGGAGTGGGGATGATTTGGCCCTCGTCGGGGAGCCTGTGTGCAATGTCTGCGGCCAAATACCCCATGCTCTGGAGATCCTTCACTTCCTTCTCTATAACGGAGGAGGCCTCCCACTAGCCCTTGGAGCCTGACCCGACCACGGCTGGAGAAGGTGGTGGCAGTGAGAGAGACGAGAACTTTTTTTTGGGCGCTGGAGCTTGAGAGGTTGGGAGGCAGAGGCTGGAGGAAGGCGTGGGGAAGAAAGGAGGAATCTTTTACCCTCTTATAGGCAGTGGAAATGCCAACCGTCCCCCCACTTATGCCTCAAAACTCGCCTATTCCCAATGAGGGTGTGGGCCGTAATCGGTTGGGTTACCCAAAACCCATTGATGAGAATGCCGTAATAAGTGGGCACAATCTCTGTTTTGACAAGACGGGCCAAGGGAGCTCGACCTTGAAATACGAAACGAGGAGCGTAAAAACGATTCAAAATACTAAAGAGTCAAGTCTGACGCTTCGCCGGAAAAAGTTGTCAGTAGAGACACCATTCCTGTTTTTATATATATTCTGCCTTCGTGGCTAAGGGTTGTGTTAATTATACAGAGCTGGATATAGTTTTTTTATAAAGGGAAAATTGATGCATGGTATTCAAGGAGAGGAACCCGCCTCACAATGCCAAAGACAATCCGCGTGTCGAACACGTCGTCATTGAAGAGTGGTTCAGGTGCTACTGAGGGAGTCCTGGACTAAGGGGTCCTCGGGCATCCGGTCTATTCAATATGGGCTGGACTGATGGGCAGTGATGATGAAGGAAGAAGGCCAACTCCTGTGTCTGGTTAGGGCTCCTGTATGCGTGAACGACAAGATTAAGTGTCTGGATATACTGTTTCCTTTCTCTGTAAACCGACTCTGTACAACCCTAGGCCCCTCCGGTGTCTATATAAAATGGAGGGCATAGACCGGAGACAGAAGAATAACATTCATAGGCTAGACAATTTAGGGTTTAGCCATCATGATCTCAAGATTGATCAATTCTTGTAACCCCTATACTCATCGAATACAATCAAGTAGGACGTAGGGTTTTCCCTCCTTTAAGAGGGCCCGAACCTGGGTAAACATTGTGTCCATTTGTCCATTACTACCATTAATACTCAGACATACAGCTTGGCCCCCCCTACCCGAGATTTGTCGGTTTTGACAATAGCCCCCCTACTTGAGACCTGCACAGCCATTTAATGCACACTGTTAGCCTGCAGAGTTAGGTACGATATCACTGTTTGCTATCTTATCGGTGTCTAATGACTGATTTGCCACTGTGGTGACCCCTTAAGCTATATAAGGAGGCCCATGGCAACAGTAGAAGGGGTTATAAGGTTGGATAACTCAGACCCCCATACGTGCGTAGTCGGTGCTTCCCTGAGGCAACCCTTGCCAGGCAAGTGTACTACGCTCCACCATCACATTTCCACCATCAATCCACCAAAGCGGGAGTAGGGTTTTACGCCTCGCGGCGGCTTGAACCTGGTTAAAACTGCATGTGTGATCTCTGTCATGCTGCCCCACATTCGTCTGCTCTTTGTGCAATGCGATGTCCACTTGTGAAACCAGCAAGGGGCCTCTTGGTCCCATAGGTGGCCATGGTTTCCCTCGACACCATCCAGGGCAAGTTCACCACCTCTCTGCAGACGAAGCCCAAGAGGACCCAGAAGTCGTCATTGGTATGTTTCCTGTTAATAGCATACCTGCAATAATTTTATTTGACTCTGGGGCTTCCCACTCTCTTATTTCACAGAGTTTTGTTGCCCAAACAAGTTTCCTTGTTCGATTTTGGGAAAAAGTATGCTAGTACAATCCCCGGGATCCATGCTCAGAAGCAATCTGGTCTGCCGCAATTTGGAAACTCGTATCCAGGGAGTCAGCTTCCCAACATCTCTAATCGTTATTGAGTCTGCCAAGTTGGATATTATTTTGGGAATGAACTGGTTGACCCAATATCGAGTATGCATCAAATGTGCGACTAGAGAAGTCACATTGACAAGTTAGGAAGGCCGAACTACAAAATTCTTTGCTCAAAAGAGCATACCCAAGAAAGTCAGGTCTTCACCGCTGTAGCTGAAGAATTGGAATTAATTCCTGTGGTCAGTGAGTTTCTAGATGTATTTCCTGAGGAATTACCAGCAATGCCGCTAGATCGAGATATTGAGTTTGCAGTTGACCATGTGCCCGGGACCGCACCGTTATGCAAGAAGTATTGTCGGATGCCTTCTTCCGAATTAGTGGAATTAAAAAAACAGCTTGATGAGATGCTTCAGAAAGGATACATCCGTCCAATCTCTTCACCATGGGGATCACCCGCAATATTCGTGGACAAGAAAGACGGCCGTCACCGAATGTGTGTGGATTACTGTCCGTTGATTGATGTCACTATTAAGAACAAATATACAGTACCAAGGATTGATGATTTGTTCGCTCAACTCAGCATGGCAAAAGAATTCTCCAAGATTTATTTGAGGACCGGATATCACCAGCTCAAAATCAAGAAGGAAGATATTCCTAAGACCGTGTTCACTACTCGATACGGTCTTTATGAATATACTGTTATGTCCTTCGGCCTCACCAATGCCCCTGCCTTCTTCATGCATATGATGAATAAGGTATTCATGGATTTCTTGGATAAGTTTGTGGTGGTCTTCATCGATGACATCCTCATATACTCAAAAGGTGAAGAAGAGAACAACGAACATCTCAGAGCAGTTTTGTAGAGACTCTGTGACCATCAGCTATATGCAAAATTCAGCAAGTGTGGATTTTGTCTCAAGCAAGTTGGATTTTTGGGACATGTTCTGTTAACAGAAGGCATTGCCATGGATCCAAGCAAGGTGAAGGATGTGCTTGATTAGACGGCACCCACGGCAGTATCTGAGATCCGGAGTTTCCTTGGATTAACCGGATACTACCGCCGCTTCATCGAAGGCTTCTCTAAGATTGCCAAACCAATGATAGAGCTTCTCAAGAAAGATAAGAAGTTTGAATGGACTGAGGACTATGAGAAGAGATTTAATGAGCTGAAGACCAGATTGACGTATGCAAGAAGGCAAGACCCAGAACTTCTCCAAGGATAAGCAAGGTACTTTAAGGTTTCAAGGACGGATTTGCGTACCTGAGCAAGCAGACCTGAGAAAGAAGATCTTAGTAGAAGCGCTCGAATCTTCGTACTCGATTCACTCAGGAGGTACCAAAATGTACGAAGACCTTCGACAGATATTTTGGTGGGATGGGATGAAGAAAGACATTGCCTACTTTGTCGCGTGTTGTGATGTATGCAACAAAGTGAAGGCGGAGCACCAGAAGCTCATCTTACTTCTGCAACCTTTACCCGTTCCATAATGGAAGTCAGACGATGTCAGCATGGATTTCAGCACAGGCATACCAAGGACTCACCGAGGAAATGATGGAGTATGGATTGTGGTGGACACGCTTACTAAGGTAGCTCACTTTATTCCCATCTGAACCACATACCGAGCCGATCAACTCACACAACTATACTGGTCCAGAATAGTAAGTCTGCATGGAGTGCCAAGAACCATCACTTCAGAACGAGGTTCTCTCTTTACCTCAGCATTCTGGTCACGTCTCCATCAAGCCTTGGCGACTGCACTAAAGTACAGAACAACCTACCATCCTCAGACAGATGGGCAGACTGAGCGACTAAATCAAATACTTGAAGATATGCTCCGAGCATGTGCTTTGGTGCAAGGACCCAAGTGGGAAGATTGTTAGTCGTATGCTGAGTTCTACTACAACAACAGGTTCCAGACCAGCCTGAAGATGTCACCATATGAAGCTTTATATGGCCGTAAGTGCCGCACTCCACTAAACTGGTCTCAAAATGGAGATAGCCACATTTTCGGAACTGACCTAATGATGGAGGCTGAAAAGCAAGTCAAGGAGATCCGAGATAGACTACAATCGGCAAAGTCCCGACGGAAGAGTTATTATGATGTAAAGCACTATCAGAACAGCTTTGAACCCGGAGAGCATGTGTACCTCTGAGTCACACCTATGAAGGGAGTCAAGTGATTTCAAACCCGAGGAAAACTGGCACCCACGTTTATTGGTCCATTCCCAGTGATGTCCAGAGTTGGTACAATTGCTTATCAGTTGGAACTGCCACCGAAATTGTCAGAAGTGCACATTGTGTTCCATGTCACGCAGCTAAGAAGGTGTATCTCGCCACTCGAGAAAAGGACTGATATGGCAAGAGATACAGCTTGCTAAGGATTTAACTTATGAGGAAAGACCGTTCAGGATATTGGATGAAACTGAAAGAGTCACTCGCAGTAAGGTGATAAAGTTTTATAAGGTTCACTGGGAGCATCACACTGAGGAA
This sequence comes from Triticum dicoccoides, assembly GCF_002162155.2. NCBI lineage: Eukaryota > Viridiplantae > Streptophyta > Magnoliopsida > Poales > Poaceae > Triticum > Triticum dicoccoides. The sequence continues at coordinate 295,717,005 of NC_041387.1, read as the reverse complement.
GAAGCAACTTGGGAAAGAGAGGAATTTTAAGGGCAGCCTATCCAGAATTGTTTTCCTGAGCAACGGAATCTCGGGGACGAGATTCATCCTAAGTGGGTGAGGTTTGTGACAGCCTGGTTTTTGCCTTCTCTCTTTCTTGGATTTCTTTGCCTTTGGTTTTGAAGTTCGAGTTTTTGAATCAAATCACTTGGACTTAAACACTTGGCCATGTCCTTGATTTTTCACCCAAGTGACCCATCCCTCCCATAATCATCATTTCCTCTCTGAAAAATCCCAAAATGGCCCAAGGAATATTTTCCATAAAAGAAAAATATTCTTTTTCTTCTCTGAAAATCACTTCAACAACATATGCTCCAAAGCAACCCTCATTTTTCTTGCTCCTAAAAATCTGAGAAAATTCCCAAATATTCTTTGAACCTTGGCACACCTCCCTGTGCACAAAAATTTCATACTTATTTGGAATATATTTGCTACAGAAAATCATTTCTGTTCCGGCCTCAAATGCAATTTCTACAACAAGTATATTATTCCTTGATCTAATGAGGCCGATTTTTTTTTGCTTCATTACCTTCCTAAGAAAATCTTAACCCCAGGAGATTCGCCCTAAACCCCTTCTAGAACCTATCCAAACACAGTGTCAAAGTTTTTGACCAGATTTGCTCCATGGCTCTTATTAAATCTGGTCGAACTTGTAGTGTGACATCTCCTCACTTAGACCTAACACTGAACGGACAACATGTTGGACATGGTTAGGCATCACATGTGCGTTATTTTGACCAAGCAAGCATGGTGACTGAGGGAGTCCTGGATTAGGGGGTGTCCGGATGGTCGGACTATGACCTTTGGCCGGACTCCCGGACTATGAAGATACAAGATTGAAGACTCCGTCCCGTGTCTGGATGGGACTTTCCTTGGCGTGGAAGGCAAGCTTGGCGATATGATATGAAGATCTCCTCCCATTGTAACCGACTCTGTGTAACCCTAGACGCACAGTTCGGGACCCCCTACCCGAGATCCACCGGTTTTGACACCGACATTGGTGCTTTCGTTGAGAGTTCCTCTGTGTCGTCACCTTTAGGCCCGATGGCTTCTTCGATCATCAATCACGACGCGGTCCAGGGTGAGACCTTTCTCCCCGGACAGATCTTTGTATTCGGCGGCTTCGCACTGCAGGCCAACTCGCTTGGCCATCTGGAGCAGATCGAAAGCTACGCCCCTGGCCATCAGGTCAGGTTTGGAAGCTTAAATTACACGGCCGACATCCGCGGGGACTTGATCTTCGATGGATTCGAGCCACGGTCGAGCGTGCCGCTCTGTCCCGATGGGCATGATCTAACTCTGCCACCGGACAGCGCCCAGAGTGCCGCTCAGGTGTCTGCTCCGATCATTAGCTCGGAGCCGACTACGCTAGTCGGGGATGGACGGTTGGACGCCACCCCGGGAGCCGCAATCTCTACGGCGATAGAGCCGAATACCATCCTAGTCCTTTGCAGGGCCCGTGACTCCAAGGTGCCGGACTCCGCTCCGGACTCCGTATATTCCGCACCCCTTCCGATCGAACCTGATTGGGCTCCGATCATGGAGTTCACCACCACGGACGTCTTTCAGCACTCGCCCTTCGGCATATCCTGGATTCACTAAAGTCTCTCTCTTTGTCAGGAGAGCCCTGGCCGGACTATGGTCATCAGGGTTGGGATGCGGACGATGAAGAAATTCGAAACCCACCCACCACCTATTTTGTAGCCACTGTCGACGATCTAACCGACATGCTCGACTTCGACTCCAAAGACATCAATGGAATGGACGCCGATGAAGGAGACGACCAAGAACCAGCACCTATAGGGAACTGGAAAGCCACCTCGTCATATGACATATACATGGTGGACACCCCGAAAGCAGGGGATGGAGATGAAAAAACAGAGGACGACCCCTCCAAGAAGCAACCCAAGCGCCGACGTCAGCGGCGCCGCTCTAAATCCTGCCAAAGCAAAAACGGCAATTCCGGCACCGGAGATAACAACACGCCGGATAGTGCCGAAGACAACCCCCTCCAGCAGGATTCAGTGCAGGAGGACGAAGGAGCCAGCCCTCATGACAGAGCGGCCGACAGATAGGTCGAGGACGACAATTATATGCCTCCCTCCGAAGACGAGGCAAGCCTCGACAACGACGAATTCGTCATGCCAGAGGATCCCGTCGAACAAGAGTGTTTCAAACGCAGGCTTATGGCCACGGCAAGCAGCCTCAAAAAAATAGCAGCAGCTTAGAGCTGACCAAGACTTGCTAGCCGACAGATGGACCGAAGTCCTGGCGGCCGAAGAGTATAAACTCAAGCGCCCCTCCAAGAGCTACCCAAAGCGCAGGCTGCTACCCCAACTTGAGGAGGAAGCAACTAAACCTACATCACCAGCGTACGATGCGCCCGATCGGCCACCCTGTGGCCGCGACAGAGAGGCCTTCAGGCCCTCGACCCAAGCCGCACCCTGGCACCGCTCAAAACATACCAGAGTATGGGGAGATGCAACAGACCTGCAAGACATATTGGAGAATAAGGCAAGGCAAACAAGATCGATCTACGGATCGCATGGGTGCCCTGCTTCATGTGACGCTAGCCGTCACGCCGGACATGATAAATACGGCCAGGCCGAATACAACATACCAAGCCCATCTGAGCTGCGTCGTGATATAGCCCAGTACAGGGGCGCCGCAAACCCACTATGCTTCACAGACGAAGTAATGGATCATCAAATCCCCGAGGGCTTTAAACCCGTAAACATCGAATCATACAATGGCACAACAGATCCTGCGGTATGGATCAAGGATTATCTCCTTCATATCCACATGGCCCGTGGTGATGATCTACACGCCATCAAATACCTCCCGCTCAAGCTTAAAGGACCAGCTCGACATTGGCTTAACAGCCTACCAGCAGAGTCAATTAGTTGCTGGGAGGACCTGGAATCCGCATTCCTTGACAACTTCCAGGGAACTTATGTGCGACCATCAGACGCCGATGACCTAAGCCACATAATCCAGCAGCCAGAGGAATCGGCCAGACAATTCTGGACACGGTTCCTAACCAAGAAAAATCAAATAGTCGACTGTCCGGACGCCGAGGCCCTTGCAGCCTTCAGGCACAACATCCGAGACGAATGGCTTGCCCGACACCTAGGATAGGAAAAGCCGAAATCTATGGCAGCCCTCACGACACTCATGACCCGCTTTTGTGCGGGAGAAGACAGCTGGCTAGCTCATAGCAATAACATAACCAAGAGCCCTGGCAATTCGGATACCAAGGAAAATAATGGCATGTCACGTCGCAACAAGCACAAGCGCCGCATTAACGGCAACAATACTAAAGATACGACAGTCAATGCCGGATTCAGAGGCTCTAAACCCGGTCAGCGGAAGAAGCCATTCAAAAGAAACCCTCCGGGCCCATCCAGTTTAGAACGGATACTCGATCGCTCGTGCCAGATACACGGCACCCCCAAACAGCCAGCCAACCACACCAACAGGGATTGTTGGGTGTTCAAGCAGGCAGGCAAGTTAAGCGCCGAAACCAGAGACAAGGGGTTGCATAGCAATGACAAGGAGGAGCCCCGGCCGCCGAACAACAGAGGACAGAAGGGATTCCCCCCGCAATTATGGACGGTGAACATGATATACGCAACCCACATCCCCAAAAGGGAGCGGAAGCGTGCTCTCAAGGACGTCTATGCGTTGGAGCCAGTCGCCCCAAAGTTCAACCCATGGTCCTCCTGCCCGAGCACTTTTGATCGAAGGGACCACCCCACTAGCATCCGTCCCGGCGGATTCGCCGCATTGGTCCTAGACCCAATTATTGACGGATTTCACCTCACCAGAGTCCTAATGGATGGCGGCAGCAGCCTGAACCTGCTTTATCAGGATACAGTGCGAAAAATGGGTATCGATCCCTCAAGGATTAAACCCACAAAGACAACCTTTAAAGGCGTCATACCAGGTGTAGAAGCCAGCTGTACAGGCTCGGTTACACTCAAAGTGGTCTTCGGATCCCCGGATAATTTCCGAAGCGAAGAGTTAATCTTCGACATAGTCCCATTCTGCAGTGGCTATCACGCCCTGCTCGGACGAACCGCGTTTGCAAAATTCAATGCGGTGCCGCACTACGCATATCTCAAGCTCAAGATGCCAGGACCTCGCGGAGTCATCACGGTAAATGGAAACACCGAACGCTCTCTCCAAACGGAGGAGCACACGGCGACCCTGGCGGCGGAAGTACAGAGTAGCCTCTCAAGGCAATTCTCCAATCCAGTTGTCAAACGTCCGGACAACGTCAAGCGAGCCCGAAGTAACCTACAACAAATCCGGCTGGCACGTTCCGAGCAAGCATAACAGTGCGGCCCCAACCCCAGCCCTCGCCAGATGGTGATATCGATACCACGCGTACATAATTACGCCTTAGAGATACCATGGGCATAAGGGGAGGGGCACAACTACGGCACGCCTAGAATGCGGCTCAACCGCACTAAGGGGCTCCCTATTATTCGGAAGGCCTGTCCGGCAATACACTCGCCGAACACACGATGCAACAGCCAGGGGGAGAACAAGCCGCGTCAAATGTCCAGGTGGTCTCTATAATGAGCTAAATACATGTTTTACTTAAAATCCCACAGCTTGCCCCTGGAGGGGGACATGTTAAATAATCCCATCTCTTGCTTATCGCACTACTTGTATCCTTCTGCTTTCATAGCAGCCCTTTTTTAATAAACAATACATAGCTCTTATCTGTTATTGTACTCATCTATTTTTTATATACAAATATGTTCAGTCATGACATTCTACAACCGTACACTTTGGTACGGCCAATACACCAGGGGCTCAAGCACCCCATAACATGGTGTGAGAAGACCGAACACTCTCATGAGTGCGGCACCCCGAACTTATAGCACTATATGCATCGGCTCCGAATCATGTCTTTGGTTAATAGTTGGGTTTGCCCGGCTCCCATGTTTTGGTACCTTACGTTCCGCAATGTTGGCTAAGGTAGCGCTGGGAGAATTACTGCGATTGTGCCCCAGTTGAGCTGGGTTAACACCTTAGTAGAGAAAGCTAAAACTGACCGTCATGATAGTGCGAGAGACCGGTTGCTGTTCGCGAGGTTTTTCTAGTCCTTAAAGACTTATGCCGCTTAGAGCGAGGAGCCGGTCTTATCCGGCCTAGGCGTGGATAGCGCCCCGAACTTGGTCTTCCGAATACTAGGGGCTTCGCCGAAATTTAAAATTATAGAATTCTATGGCTAGGTGAGAGTGATAAAGCATTATAAGTCTGATGGCCTGGTTCGTTGTGCTGAGCGCCTCCCTAGATGGACCCAAGAATGGGAACAAGAGCACTCAGGTTTATCCCGAACACCCCAGCACTCGTGGCATGGGGGTAGAAGCCGACGACTTGCATCTCTCATATTTGATAAACGGCCGCACAGAAGGTAATATTTTAAATTAACAAAGCGTTGCTTAACGCAGATGAACAAAGTTTTCAGCATACAGGATAACAAATGCGAGTCTACTCAAAAATTACATCTTTGGAGCATTCGTCCGCTATGAGGCGGGCACCCTTCAGGACGCCCTTATAATACATCTCGGGCGTACGATACTCCTTGCCCGGCGGTGGCACGTCCGTCAAAAGCTTCTCACCGTCCAGCTTGCCCCAGTGCACTTTAGCACGGGCAAGGGCCCGACGGGCACCTTCGATACAGACGGAGCGCTTGACGACCTCAATCCACGGACACACGTCCACCAGCCGCCACACCAGACCGAAGTAGCTCTCAGGCATGTCTTCTCTAGGCCACAGCCGAACTATGAGGCCCTTCATGGCCTGTTCGGCCACCTTGTGGAGTTCGACCAGCTGCTTCAGCTGGTCGCTCAGGGGCACCGGATGTTCGGCCTCAGCATATTGAGACCAGAACACCTTTTCCTTCAAGCTCCCCTCTTCGGCTCGGTAGAATGCGGCAGCATCAGACACACTACGGGGCAGATCGGCGAACGCTCCTGGAGAGCCGATTCGGGTAAGTAATAGATAATTTACTTTTATATTCTTGCTTTGCATAAAGAATGCCTTACCTGCCGCTATGTTCTTCATCGCCTTGATCTCCTGAAGGGCCTTCTGGGCTTCGGCCTTACCGGTCTTGGCACTCACAAGAGCCAAGGCGAGCTCGGACTCTCGAGTCTTTGAGTCACGCTCCAAACTCTCGTGTTTTTCCATGAGAGCCTGGAGCTCTTGCCGCACCTCCGCCACCCACGCCTCCTGCTTCTCTCACTCGGTGCGCTCCAGGGCCGCACTGCTTTCGGCCTTGGAGACCGCCTCCTTTAGGGTCGCCACCTCGACTGTGGCCCCTACAACATTTACGTTGGTCCTGTCATTATTTGCAACCAAGTATTTCTATATACATTTACATGCGGTATTACATACCCTCCTTGTCCTCGAGTTGCTTCTTGGCACGGCCGAGCTCGTTCTCGGACCACCCGAGGTTCTCCTTCAATACTTTGACCTCTGCAGTCAGTGCGGCAAAGGTCAGCAGCGTAGCCTGCAATCCCATATTGACATATTTTTGTTAGACTCCTGCGTATATCTTTTTAGATCCTCAGCTCGGCTTTTCTTTCTGAACGCCGAACTGAGCATCAGGGGCTACTGTCTATGTGGTGACATTTTTATATGTTTTTGAACACATACCTCAAAGCTTGTTAACAGACTTGTACAGGCTTCCGTCAGCCTGCTCTTGGCGGACTGAATCTTCTGAATCACCGCACTCATAACAGCGCGGTGTTCCTCGTTGATGGAGGCTCCCTTAAGCACCTCCAGCAAATTGTCCTGCGCCTCCAGATGGACGGAGGTCACCGGCGTCGTAGGCTTGCCCTTCTTATGAAGGCGCCGCCTGTCGGACTCTGGAACCATTGATGGTTCCGGAGCAGCGTCCAGCCCGGGGCCGGACTTGGATCCCTCCGGGGCTTTACCCCCTTTGGGCCTGGAGTCCGGGAGGTCGCCTCATGGCGCCTCCAGGACCACCTCCTCCTGGTTTAGTCCCTTTTGGGACTCCGCCTTGGCGTCGTCCGTTGGGAGAGGGGAGGAGGCCGTCGGAAGTGAAGCGCTATTCACATCCGACAAATCCAAGGAGCCACTCGTCGAATCGTTGAGCTGAGCCGTGGGAGGACTGCATGATCAAATTTGGCGTCAGAAAATGCCAAATAATGGAGGGGCGTCATAATTTATTCAGATGACCGGATGCTTACGACTTTGCCTGGGGCTTGACCCTGGATGGCCATTCCTCCCCGCCGTCTTCGGCGTCGGAGGTGTAGTCCGGAAGGAGGGTTCTCCCCTTCTTGGACCCTCTGGCCTCCACAGTTGGGGCGGCTTTCCTTTTATTTCCTTCCCCCATTGGAGGGGGAGAGGCCTCTTCTTCTTCCTCCTCCTCGTCCTCAGAGGCGGAGGGTGCTTCGGGGTTGTCGGGCGATGAATCCAACACCACCAGGCGTCGGGAACTCTTTCGAGTCCCTGTGGCCTTCTTCTTGGCCTTCTTCTCCGGCACCATGTGAGGTGCCAGAACCAGCAGCTTCGTCAAGCGAGCGTCCGCTGGGTCTTCGGGCAAGGGAGCCGGACAGTTGATCTGTCTGGCCTTTTTCTGCGAGTCATGTTAAGGAGATGGGGGTTTAGATCCCGCATAGAATCAAATCTATGAAAAACAAATACCCCGTAAAGGGAAAATTAAGCTCGTCGTGCTGGCTTGGCGCTCGGCGCAGAATCCGCGATCCTCGGTGACGGGAGGGGAGACCTCGGAGCTCTTGAATAGCACCATCCAGGCATCCCCATGCTTTGTGTCGAAGAGCCAGGACAGAGTCTGGTGCTGGGCTGGGTCGAACTCCCACAAGCTGAAAGCCCGTCGTTGACACGGGAGAATCCGGCGGAGCATGACCTGGACTACGTTGACGAGTTTAACCTTCCTGCCGATCAGGTCTTTGATGCAGGTTTGAAGTCCGGTCACTTCCGCCGAATTACCCCACGACAGGCCCATCTCTTTCCAAGATATGAGCCATGTGGGGATACCAGATCGGAATTCAGGGGCCGCTGCCCATTCAGGGTCACGCGGCTCGGTGATATAGAACCACCCCGATTACCACCCTTTGATGGTCTCTACGAAGGCGCCCTCGAGCCATGTAACATTGGCTATCTTGCCCACCATGGCACCTCCGCACTCCACTTGGCGGCCGCCCACGACCTTCGGCTTGATGCTAAAGATCTTCAGCCATATGCCAAAGTGAGGCTGGATGCGGAGGAAGGCCTCGCACACGACGATAAACGCCGAGATGTTAAGGATGAAGTTCGAGGCCAGATCGTGGAAGTCCAGGCCATAGTAGAACATGAGCCCTCGGACGAACGGGTGAAGAGGAAAACCCAGTCCACGGAGGAAATGGGGGAGAAATACAACCCTCTCATGGGGCCTAGGGGTGGGGATGAGTTGCCCCTCATCTGGAAGCCGGTGCGCGATGTTGTCAGACAAGTATCCGGCCTTCCTCAGCTTTTTGATTTGCCCCTCCGTGACGGAGGAGGCCATCCATCTACCTCCCGCTCCGGACATGATTGGAGAAGGTTGAGGTGGGAAGTGCGGGCTTGGGCGTTGGAGCTCGAGCGCGCAGGGATGAATAAGCGAAGGAAGAAGAAGACGTAAATGGAAAGGGTAGATTCTTATCCCCTTATATGGGTGGCCGAAACTACGAGCCCCCACCAGCCTAATGAAACTCGCTTATCTCCCAAGCATCGCGGTTAATGGCGCGGTTGGGTTACCCACGCCCGTATTGATGAGAATCCCGGAATAAGGGGACACGATCTCTGCTTTGACAAGACGTGCCAAGGAAACCGCCTCGCTAAACGCACTGAGGTGGAACAGTAAAATGATTCGAATAAAAGCCTGGCCGTGGCGTGATGTCACGATGCGGAATACGTCAGCAGATTAGATTGGTGCAAATATTATTCTCTCTACGGTGGCATGTGGAACTTATTTTGCAGAGCCGGACACTATCCTTGTGTTCAGTATCTTCTATGAAGTATTCGGAGGAGGAACCCGCCTTGCAATGTCGAAGACAACTTGCGCACCGGACTCGTCGTCATTGAAGCCTGGTTCAGGGGCTACTGAGGGAGTCCTGGATTAGGGGGTGTCCGGATGGCCGGACTATGACCTTTGGCCGGACTCCCGGACTATGAAGATACAAAATTGAAGACTCCATCCCGTGTCCGGATGGGACTTTCCTTGGCGTGGAAGGCAAGCTTGGAGATACGATATGAAGATCTCCTCCCATTGTAACCGACTCTGTGTAACCCTAGCCCTCTCCGGTGTCTATATAAACCGGAGAGTTTTAGTCCGTAGGACGAACAACAATTATACCATAGGCTAGCTTCTAGGGTTTAGCCTCTCTGATCTCGTGGTAGATCCACTCTTGTACTACCCATATCATCAATATTAATCAAGCAGGAGTAGGGTTTTACCTCCATCGAGAGGGCCCGAACCTGGGTAAAAACATCGTGTCCCTTGTCTCCTGTTACCATCCGCCTAGACGCACAGTTCGGGACCCCCTACCCGAGATCCACCGGTTTTGCCACCGACAGTGACCGCGTGAGGACACGGGCCCTGACACGCGTTCAATGCGCTCTGCACCGTGCCCGTGCTTCTGTGCATCGCATCCTCGTCTTAGAGCTCGTCGACGACTGCCGCACTGCGCCACCACCCTTGTCTCTTCGCCCTTGACCTCTCCCTGGCGCTCGCTGACGCCGGAGCCTCCACAGCGGGCATGGGCACGACACGACCAAAGCCATAGTGTGCCCCGTGCCACTGTCTTCGTCCACGCCCGCGTTCCTGTGCTCATCCGCAAGCTCCACAGTCGCTGCATGATCGCTGAGCCATCTCCACCCCTCCCTGGCACATCTCGTCACTGTGCGCCGTCTTCCGCAGAGCTCCGGTGGAGCTGAGACCCACACCCCCTTCTGTCTATAAATACCGAGCCCCCTGGCCTCTCTGAGCTCATCCATCCACTTCGCCATCCACCACAAGCAGTAGAAGAGTCGCAGCCCGGCCAGGCAGGCCTCGGGCCACCGTGCTCAAGCTCGAGCTCGCCGACGATCCCCTCTGCTTTCCCCCAACTCTCCACTACTCCTCGAGCTCCATCGACTTCTCGGGCGACACCCTCGAGGTCCATTGGTACATGTTCACCCTGTTGGAGCCCCTGGAACCGCCTCCCCCGTCGTCTTCTTCATCTCCGCGAGACCCGACAATAGCCGCCGCTTGGGAGGTTGATTCCGAGCTACCCCGATCACCTCTCGACGAGCCACAGGTACAGGAAGGTGCACCATGACCCCCCTCTTGTTTTTTATCCCTCTTAGATCGGCCGACGAGCACTCCTCACCGGCATGAGCTCCGGCGGAACAACGCCACCCCTCTGTTTCTCTCTCTCTCCCTCCACACCCGACAGGCGAGGCCCACTGTCAGCTGCTCCACTCGTGCCCAAAGCGGTATGAATTGAGGCGTATTCGCAGAATACGCTTTCGACATCACCCCCCTAGATTCTTTTATTTGAATTTAATTCAAATATTTTGACCAGAAACTTTGACCAGTCATAACTTTTAAACCATAAGTCCAAATGAATTGATTCTTCTTGCATTGTGTTTGTATTGAAAAGCTCTAGCAGCACACCAAATTTGAGGTTTTTCTCTGTTGTCTAGAATTTCTGGTGAATTTCAGAATGATTATTGATATTTTCTTTTGATGTTTTTAAATGTTTTCATAGGGAGAAGCTTGCCTTGAAGATATACACGAGGAGTGTGAACCTCCTCTTCACTAATGCAAGCCACACCAACATTTGCATGGTGTCCTTTCAATATTTATGATTTTTCCAACTTGAATATGAGTTATTTCATGCATTTAATTGTTTAATGAATACTGCTCATGCTAGTTACTTTGTCATGATTGAAATGCTTAGTTTACGGTAGTGTTTGAATGCATGGATTAGTGTGAGGCAGTAGAAGTAGTTCCGATTGTGTGGTTATGAATTGGTTATGATCGGTATTATTTTCATATGGACTTTAATATGTTAATGGCATAACCAAAATGATGAGTGTTAAAACAGTCGTGAACTAAAATCAGTGAAGCTAAGTAATGACTAGTGCAAGTAGAAACTCTGATGATGTTGATCTGCTTACTTAAAGTGATATGTGATGCATGTCGAATAGTTGCATGTTCATGGCATATTGTGACTCGAGTTATTTTTCCTGTCAAGTTAAACCTGATGTTAATTCAACTTGAACATAATGTTGATCGACTCATGGTGCCACTGAATTGAGTTTTTCCTAGTGCAACCACATTTTCCTTTACGGGAAGGCCTTTATTCGGTCTGTTGTCATGCCTCTGGTCGATACCTCCAACGAAGGAAGGTTATGGGTGTGCGGTACCCTAGCCCGGTAAGCAGACATAACCTTGTGTGCCCGTTTGTTGATATGGTACCTTGTCCCCGTTTGCGACAATTTGTGTTTTTCCACGACGGTGGTCATTGATATCTTTGGCAGACACGGGGCCACCCATGACTTAGCCCAGAGGGGAGTTGGTCGGAGTGGTCAGGAGTGTGTCATGGCAATGGGAGGGTTTTGTCGGAATGCCGTTGGTCCACCTAACTGGGAGTGCGAGGCCATGGGTTCCATGATGTGGGTACAGTGTGCCAACCTCTGCAGAGTGTTTATTAAATCTACCAATAGTCGCGTCCTGAGTTACGGACATAGTTCGTGAGTAAGTCACACCATGTGTCAACATGATTAAGTAATCTTGCACACTAAATTTTTATGCTTGGCACTGATTATGTGATGAGGTTTGTGAGACCATGAAGATGGTCGATATTGTGGGAACCAAAGTGTTGGGTCGTTTGTCATCCGGAAGCGATCACCGTTTGATGATGTTGATTACGAGGTAACCTGTTTGGTAAGAGAGTCCGAGGGACTCGGTGCACAAGTTTGTTTCACTGCATCAGTAGTATGTTATTGCAATGCATTGAAGTTGATTAATAGTCATGATATTGTTTGCCATTATGCTTTTGCTTGTTGTGAGCTTGCAAGTACATTTAATGTACTGACCTAGTGTATCATGCCAGAGTACAGGAAAGTCTTACCGGATCGGAGTGCTTCCTGAGTCTAGATCGTGTCCACATCGGTGTCCCTATGCTATGGAGTTCCGCTTTGCCGTCGTTCCGCTGCCACGTAGTTATCGTGATCGAGGCCCCTTCATGTTCATTAAATAATGTACATGTTGCTCAGATGCACTGTGTGTTCCACTTGGCCTCGCTTCTTGATGTAATATGAAACCCATGTTTCTGCTAGTATCAAAGTTGTTGTGTGTTGCCAGAAGACTTGATCTCTGGGCTGGCAATGCAAGGTAAACTAGTTGCTCTGAGCCGGGGTGCCACAATATGACATGCCTTGCTATGTCTAGAATACGCTGCATCTATCTATCATACCATGTTCTTACATCAAAGTACTGTTGTTGTGTATCCCACATTAGTCACTCATGATTGGACGCTTTTAACATGGCAGTTTGATAGTGGTTGCATGTTGCATTGATTTATAGGTTGCACTACTTATAATTTTTTGAAATGCAGCTTATGACAAGACACTTTTAACTTGGCAGAGTGATATTGGTTTCATCATTCATATGGTGTCTAGCTTGCATTACTTCTATTTTCTTGAAAATCCTTCTGCTTAGTTTACACATCGTAGCTGTGAATATGTCATGCCGTCCTATTTTTCTTACATATTCCATCCTCATACGGTTGTCTTACATCAAAGTATTGCTTGTCTGTATCATGCATCAATGAGTTCTGCAGAGCGATTTTATTCTTTTGTGTTGTGGGTACAACTGGACATGGCAAAGTAAAAAAAGATCAAGGAAAAGAATATAGTAGGGAACGGTGTTACTCGTTGGGTGCAACGGAAAAGGATCTGCCCTCGAAATTCTACTAGTACTTATAGTGCAGTACAAGGTCCAAGACCAGTGGCTAAATCTACAAACACAGTATCACCTACTCCACCAGCTGTAGCATCCGCTTCAACTGTACCGGTATCTCAACAAGTTACTCGTTCGTTTGCTCCGCAACTTGCCAGTTCCCAAGCTGCCTTCACACCTAACACTACTTCCGAAGCAGTGCTGACACAATAAGTGTCGGTGCAACAAACCCTGGGTGTGTTGCCCAGACTGCGCATAGGCCTAAGAACAAGATTACAACACCAAGATCAGATCAAGCATGAAGGGATCAGCTCTTTGAAGATTCAGAGAGCTGGTCTAGAAGACCAAGTCAAGCAAGAAAAGGCAAGAAGTCACTATGGGAAAAACCTCCCTTGTCGGACAGGCAGGCCTGGTGAGGACGAGGTTGCCCCATAAGCAAGCCCCCAGATCGTCTCGACAGGCCTGCCGGGATCCGCAGAGGCAAGCCACTCCACCACACCAACTCACAGTGACGCAAGTCATCGATCAGTGCGGTGTCAAGCTCCTAAATGACTAAGTGGTTGCTTCGTACAACATGGTAGCCACATCCCACGGAAGATACCTCCATATAACACTCGTCCAGAGACGTGCCAAGCAAGAAGGCGCAGAGCTGGCAAAACAGCCCGCCAAGGTTTGTCGGGCACACTATGATGTGACACTCAACGATGCATTTAATGCGTTCTGTCCGCCTGCAGAGTTAGGTAGATAGCACTGTTTGTTATCTAATCAGTCCGTAAAGACTAATTTGCCACTGTGGTGACCCCTTGATCTATAAAAGGAGGCCTATGGCAAACATAGAAAGGATTCGGACCCTCGCACATTCATACACGCATAGCTGCTCTCATCCCAAGGCAACCCTACCGGGCAAGAACGTTGCATTTTCCACAATTATCCACCATTAATCCACCAAAGCAGGAGTAGGGTTTTACGCCTCGCGACAGCCCGAACCTGGGTAAAAACTGCCTGTGTGATCTCTGTCGTGTTGTGTAACACCACGGATTTTGCCCTTTTCTTTTTTCCTTTGATTTTCTTGGATTTATTGATTTGATTTCTTTTTTTGTTGTTATGTGGTTCCAAAAGTTGGGAAGATCATGTCTTCCTAGGTTTTATAGTGTCTTGTCATCCTTATTATCATCCCTAGATCATGTCATTTTGATCCTAGCCCAAATCCCAATATTCTTTTATTGGGAATATTCTTTTTTTGATAAAGGAATTATCCTGTTTGCCCTAGGTTGTGAAGCAACCCATCTTTCTGTCACTACAAAAATTCCCAAATAATTCTCGTAAATTGTTTGGGTCCTATCTTGCACAAATATGGCAAAACTTTTAATTTCCATGTTTAAAAATCATCCTCCAATAATTCTTTTCCTATTCTGCCCTAAATGACGCTTTACAAAGCAAGTGCTATTTATCTTTGCCCAATTGAGCCCAAACTTTTTGAACATCGTTTCCTGTCCATATCATTGCCTTGTGCCAAAATTCAACTTCATTTACTTAGTAAATATTCCTGAGCAATTTTTCAAAGTTCCTCACTGAGGGAAGACATTGTGAAGGAAGCACTAGCTAGGCATATCCAAATGAGTTGAAATTTTGCAAGGTCCTTCATATGATCAAATCATCACACTACACCAATTTTGACCTCATGTAACCTTTCTATGTGATCCCAGCTCCAAATCTTGGTTTCTGGTTAGATTTTCAGTTTGTGAAACAACCATATTTTATATTGCTTCATTTGAGCTTCAAATTTTCTAGGACATTCTCCTATCCATATCAACTCCCTCCCCCAAGTTTTGGCTCAATCTATTACTCCATTTGCCCTGTGCAATTTTTCCAAAATTCTTTCTAGAGAGATGCTTTGTGAAGCAAGTGCTATTTTGGTTCATCCAAATGGCATGAAAATTTTGGAGCATCTTAATACCTTCAAATTATTGAGCCATGCCCAATTTCGGCTCAACTTGCCTCTTCATGTGAGTGCACCTTCATAATTCCCAATTCTAGCCATTTTGGCACATTCTACAGCAAGCCCCATGTAAACCCCTCCTATTAAGCTGAATCTTCATGATAAGCATCACCTTAGTGTATGGTCATCACCAGACAAATCAGTTCCTTCATTGCCAAATTTGTGTCCCCTCTGTGCAGCACAACCCGGTTGCTGCCACAATGTTTTGGCCCCTCCTGTTTTTCTCTTCTTTGCCCCTGAACCGACATGTTCCTTCGTTTAGCTCAGGGAACTAAGGTAAATGCACTGGACATGGTCGGTTCAGCCAGAACGCGACGCTTGCTCCAGCTCACGTGGTGACCACGGGGTGCATCAACCAAAACTCGTGCTCTCGCATGTTGTCGCCCTGTTTTTTTTACTGGTGACTGTAGCGAAAACCCCCCACAACATTCAACTTTTATTCATAAAGAAAAGTATACAATGTACTTGGATTACAAGGGGTAATCAGAAAAGAAAAAAAGGACAAAGAAACTAAGTAGCTAGTATACAAAACCTCATGGAGGTAGAAAGGAAATCCATTTGAGCAGCTCCTCCTTATATCTGGCCTTGACTCTGTGTTGCATGAGTGTAGTATCATGGATGAAAGCACTCCTCCATGAAAGTGCGTTACGTCGACTAGAGGGGGGTGAATAGGCGATTTTTATGAATTCTTCACTGAGGAATTTCAGGGTGAAGAAATTCCTAAGCGAAGAACTACTTGCAGCGGAATAAGTACTCATGTATAAGCATAAAAGAGCAACAGCATAGTCATGATGATGAAATGAAAGACAACACAGAGTACAGAAAGCGTAAACACATGATAAGCAGGATGAAGACAAACAAACTGAAGAAATAGGATTGAAGAAATAGAGAAAGTCTTCAGTCAATGTCTTCAAGCAGTAATGATCAGGTTCATCAACACATAATGAGGAAATGAAAGGATTGAGGAAATAGAACCAGTTGGCTTGGTGAAGATAATGATTTGGTAGAGCAGTTCCAACTACTATGACAGTTGTATGTCTGGTTGGAGCGGCTGAGTACTTAAATTCGGGGACACACAGTCCTCACTGTATTCTCCTTGAGCTAAGATCACACAGACCTCGCCCAACAGTAGTGGTAAGTCTTCACAGGTGGCTTCCAAACCTTCATAGACTTGGTCACTCGGCAATCCACAATTCCTCTTGGATGCTCAGACCATGACGCCTAACCGTCTGGAGGATACACAGTCCTCAAAGGTAACAAGCGTCGGTTCCACACAGGAACAATCTCTTCAGTGATGCTCAATCACTTTAGGGTTTGTAGGTTTGGGTTTGGGATTTGGGTTTTCCTCACTTGATGATTTTTGCTCAAAGTCCTCGGAGGATGGCATGCTCTCAAATGATAAGTGTCAGTTTCTCTCGGAGCAGCCAACCAGCTAGTGGTTGTAGGGGCGGCTATTTATAGCCTACGGAGCAGCCCGACATGACAAGACATAAATGCCCTTGGCAGATATGACCGTTAGGTGGTAGGATATTTTGGAACGGCTAGCACGTGGCTCAGCAACGGTCGGATATTTTGAGGTTCGAATTCCTCAGGGCTATCATGTTCCTCACTGGGTAGGCAATCCGCACTGGCGAATTCCTAACTCCTCAGTCAGAACAAATTCCTCAAAGACCAGAAGATCTTCGTCTCTGTCACTGAAGAAATTGACTGAACTGAAATGAGATTTCCAATGGCTTCACTCGAAGGATTGGGTAGGTGTAGGATTTTGAGATGAGCATTGAGGGAGTCCTGGATTAGGGGGTATCCGGACAGCCGGACTGTGTACAACTTCCGGACTATTGAAGCGTGAAGATACAAGACTCAAGACTTCGGCCCGTGTCTGTATGGGACTCTCCTTGGCGTGGAAGGCAAGGTCGGCGATCCGGATATTGTGTTTCCTTTCTTGTAACCGACTCCATGTAAACCCTAGCCCTCTCCAATGTCTATATAAACCGGAGAGGTTGGTCCTTAGAAGGCCGATCACAATTACAATCATACCATCATAGGCTAGCTTCTAGGGTTTAGCCTCTATGATCTCGTGGTAGATCTACTCTTGTACTACCCATATCATCAATATTAATCAAGCAGGAAGTAGGGTTTTACCTCCATCGAGAGGGCCCGAACTTGGGTAAACATCTGTGTCCCTTGCTTCCTGTTACCATCAGCCTTGACGCACAGATCGGGACCCCCTACCTGAGATCTGCCGGTTTTGACACCGACATTGGTGCTTTCATTGAGAGTTCCTCTGTGTCGTCGCAGCAAGGCTCGATGGCTCATCTCGTCATCAAGGACGACATCACCTCGGAAGGAGCTCTGGCTGTAGGCCAAACTCTCCGACTTGGCTGCTTTATCATGGCCGCCCCATCGGCAGTAGCGCCGACGAGGGCCTCTCGGGTCATCAATCATAACCTTCGCCTTAGTTCGGAACTCGCCGAACAGATGGATCCAATGGAGCTCTCCTCCCTCAATGTGCTCTTGGATCGCATCGCCGCTCTGGGAGTTGCTACAGACTACGACCGGATCGGGCTCAAACCCGATCAGAGGGACATTAGATCCCCGCCGGCCACCCATGAGATAGCGATAGTGGAGGAGCCTCACACGGACCGTCCCTCGACTTTGAGGATGAATCATGTCCGGATCACCGGACTCGTTGAGCCGAAAACCTGCTCAGAGGGAGACATGACCCAGGTCCCGAACATAGAATCAGGCATTGGGCCGAAGAAATGGGGCGATACCCCGAATCCCGAGCTGTTGGTCTCGGAGCTTACCGCGCCCCTGGGTGTTAGATCGGATCAGAATCCGGATTCAGCTAACAACACCTACAAGGACATAAACCGCCTCTCCCGCATCCGGCAAGAGCCACAGCAGACTGTACATCACTACTGGGCCAGATTCCTCCTTGCGCTTACCAAGGTCAAGGACTGCCGGGAGGAGAATATAGTCTTACTCTTCTGGCAAAACTGCACGGACAAAGGACTCCTCAATGCTATAAGCCTCCGTGACATAGTACGCGTCGCGGATTTGGCAATCATAGTACAGGAGTACTTTGCGATGGAAAGCGCCTGGAAAACCCAAACTGAATTTTGGGACAGTACGGCTCTCACCAAGACCTTTGTCCGAACTAAACGGGTGAACTCCCGTAAGCCGGCCAATCATGTCCCCAAGGGACCAAAGTACACCCCAGGGCAGGGAACCGTATTGGAAGAATGGCTCAATGGACCATGTAAACTCCACAGCACTCCGGACACAACACCAACTCATAGCCTTAGAGCATGTTGGATACTCTGGTAGGTTGCAAAAAGTGGCGAGGATCTTCTCGCAAGCCATAAAGCAGAACAACATCCCGCTAACGAACACAATGCGGTATTGACTATCTTCGAGACTTTCGCCTCGAACAATAGGCGCAAGCGAGCTCATCGAAGCTCCGCCGAAATTTGCCAGGTGGCAAAGACAAACCCCTGGAATGACGCTGCTATAACTTTCAATGCCAGTGATGAGCCTCGATTCCAGACTGTTCGGGCACCGAACGCCCTAGTCCTTAGCCCAATCGTGGACGGCTTCCGGCTCACTAAGGTACTCATGGATGGCGGAAGTGGATTGAACTTGATCTATGAAGAAACACTCAACAAAATGGAAATTGATAAAAGCCGCATTGAGAAAAGCGACACCACCTTCAGGAGAATCATCCCCAGTCAGGAAGCATGGTGTGTGGGAAAAATCACACTCGATGTGGTGTTCGGCACTCCGGAAAATTACAGGTCCAAAAAAATCACATTCCAAGTGGCCCCTTTTAGAAACGGATACCACGCCCTTTTGGGATGGGACGCGTTCACAAGCTTTCAAGCCATACCCCATTACGGGTACATGAAGCTTAAAATGCCCGGGCCCAATGGAATCATCACTCTAGCCAGTGATCCGAACATCGCACTCCGCGCTGAAAATAAAACCGCAGCACTGGCCCTGGAAGCATTATCCGAAGCCCTAGCAGCCGAAGAATTAACAACGCTACGGGCCACCGTGGACAGGGACGACATGATACTCGACAAGTGACCCAAGTCCACCTCATTTTAACTCGCAGACGAAATAGTCAAATTCCAAGTCCATCCAACGGACCCCATGAAGACAGCTTCCATCGGGACACAGTTGAGCCCCGCAATAGACGCCGCACTACGGGACTTTTTACGCGAGAATTGGGATATTTTCGCCTGGCACCCATCGGACATGCCGGGCATCCCACGTGGATTGGCCGAGCATAGCCTTAACATACTAAAGGGATACAAACCTGTCAAACAGACCATAAGGCGATTCTCAGAGCCCAAACGACAAGCAATGGGGGAAGAGCTAGCCAAGCTACTCGAGGCCGGATTCATCAGAGATATTAAACATCCAGATTGGCTGGCAAATTTGGTGATGGTACCAAAGAAGGACAAATCCTGGCGCCTATGCGTCGACTTTAAATACCTCAACAAGGCTTGCGCCAAGGATCCCTTTCCCCTCCCTCGCATTGATCAAATCATCGATGCCACAGCTGGACACGACTCGCTGTGTTTTCTCGACGCATACTCTAGATACCATCAAATAAAGATGGCAGAGTCCGACCAAGCTACAACAGCCTTCATAACGCCATATGGCCCTTTTTGCTTCAACACTATGCCTTCCGGGCTTAAGAATGCCGGCGCAACTTATCAACGCGGATTCAAACATGCCTGGAAAAACAAATTGGCAAAACAGTAGAAGCATATGTGGACGACGTGGTCATAAAAACAAGACATGTTGAAACCCTAATAGATGACTTGAGGCTTACATTCGATAACCTCCGGACATACGACATCAAGTTGAATCTGGAAAAATGCGTTTTCGGCGTCCCTTCGTGGAAGCTGCTAGGCTTCATTGTTTCCAATAGAGGAATTGAAGTGAATCCGGCAAAAATCTGAGCTCTGTCGCAGTTGGCTATACCAACAAACCTCAAGCACATCCAGAAACTAGCTGGATGCGTGGCCGCTTTGAGCCGCTTTATATCCAGGTTAGGAGAAAAGGCATTGCCTCTTTACCGCCTCCTTCGGCGCACCGAACACTTCGTGTGGACGGATGCAGCCGCGGCCAGACTAGATGAAATAAAGACCTTATTGGTCAGTAATCCAGTCCTAACAGCGCCAAATATCGGCGAACCTATGCTATTATACATAGCTGCAACACATCAAGTGGTAAGCGCAGTGCTCGTTGTCGAGCAAGAGGTGGACGGATACAAATTCCCGCTTCAAAAGCCGGTTTATTACGTATCCACGGTCCCCACCCCATGCAAATCCCGATACCCACACTATCAAAAAATAGCATATGCGGTCTTCATGGCATCCCGGAAGCTGCGACACTACTTTCAAGAGTGTTCGATTACAGTGGCCTCCAAAGTACAACTCAATGACATAATTAATAACCGCGACGCTACGGGTCAGATTGCTAAATGGGCTATCGAGCTCCTGACGTTCGACATAATATACAAACCACGGCGAGCCATTAAGTCGCAAGTACTGGCTGACTTTGTCGCCGAATGGACAGAAGCCGAACTCCCTAAAGAGTATGGCGCGTACTCCAACTAGATCATGCACTTCGACAGCTCCAAAATGCTGGCCGGATTGGGAGCAGGGGTAGTCATGATGTCTCCCACCGAAGACACGGTCCAGTATGTCCTTCAAATATTATACACAAACTCTAACAATGCAGCCGAATACGAGGCGCTGTTGCACGGTCTTCGGATGGCAGTCTCTATGGGCATCCAACGCCTAGAAGTGCGCGGGGATTCAAACCTCACAATATCACAAATAAATGGAGACTTTGATGCCAAGGATCCGAAAATGGCGGCCTACCGTAATGCCGTCCTCAAAATGTCAGCTCGGTTCGAGGGGCTCGAATTCCACCATGTGGCTCAAGAAAACAATCAAGTGGCGGACGTCCTCGCCCGCATCGGCGCCAAATGCGACCCTGTCCGACCTAACATATTCCTGGAAAGGTTGTTCAAGCCGTCCGTAGTATGGGAAGGGGAGTCCGGCAACACCAGTAAGGATCCAAACACACCCCTAGATTCCGAACCATCCGACACAATCGTAGGCTCTCCACCGAAATAACATCTTCGGCCCACGAAATCATGGCCGTAATTGCCCCGTGGACTGAGCCTTTCATGGCCTACCTAAATAGGCAGGAACTCCCCGAAGACCAAAACGAAGCACGCTGCATAGTCCGGCGTTCTAAAGCTTACAAGGTCCACGAAGGGGAACTCTATAAGAAAAGCGCGACCGGAGTGCTCCAAAGGTGCATCTCCGAAGAGGAAGGGCGGCAACTCTTGGCTGAAATCCATGTCGGACTAGGAGGACACCATGCCGCGGCTCGAGCGCTAGTCAACAAGGCATTCCGTACAGGCTTCTATTGGCCGACGGCCCGAGCAGACGCACAGGACCATGTCCAACATTGCGTCGGTTGCCAGCTCTTCGCCAATCAGAGTCATATGCCCCCTACCGCTGTCCAAACAATCCCCATAACATGGCCCTTCGCGGTCTGGGGCCTGGATATGGTCGGACCCCTTAAAGGGGGAAGCCATAAGAAAAAATACTTATTGGTCATGGTGGACAAGTTCACCAAATGGATAGAAGTCAAACCAGTTAAAACGGCCGAATCTGGACCTGTGATAGACTTCATATCCGGGGTCGTACACCGATACGGTGTCCTCGACAGCATCATCACTGATAATGGCTCAAATTTCACAGCCGATGAAGTGAAAACATGGTGCGGCAAAATGGGCATTAAGCTCGACTACGCTTCTGTCTACCACCCCCAAACAAACGGCCAGGTCGAACGGGCAAACGGTCTCATCATGAGCGGCATCAAACCCAGACTAGTGCGATCTTTAACAAAATTGGATATGCACTGGGTAGAGGAGCTCGACTCTGTACTCTAGGGGCTGCGGACCACACCAAATCGCACCACCGGATATACACCATTTTTTATGGTGTACGGTGCGGAAGCAGTACTACCCTGCGACATAATACATTATTCACCACGCGTACGCATGTACGAAGAGAAGGAAGCCAAGTTAGATCGGCAGGATAACTTGGATGCCCTGGAGGAGGAGTGCGATGTCGCAAAAGCCTGTTCCGCATGCTATCAGCAGTAGGCTCGACGATATCAAAGCAGAGAAGTGCGGGCCAAAACTTACAATATTGGCGAGCTCATTCTACGCCTACCGGAGAAGAAGAAGGACAAACTCAAACCCAACTGGGAAGGTCCCTTCGTCGTTGACAAAGTTCTCACCGGAGGAGCATACCATTTACATAATGCATCTGATAATAGACTCGAGCCGAGCCCATGGAACGCCGCCAGACTTCGGAGATTCTACGCCTAACACCGAACTTAGTGTTCGTCTCCTTACTCCTCCTTTTTAATTATGCTCCACCCCTTTTCTCTCCTTTCTCTACCCTTTTTCTCTTCACACAAAGTATTTAATACAGTGCGGACTCCCAGATCACTCCGGCCGTACTATGTGTGTAAGCTATACCTGGGGGCTTCCTATTCGGAAGCTAGACATAATTACTTTAAATGGCTTTTTTCCCATCGCATATGCGTTCTTTTCCCATATGTGCCTTTTCTTCACCATTATATCCATCGATGTGACTTAAGATGTGGCCAAGCTTGGTTGCCTGGCTCTTGTGTTTATGCCCTACGTTCCCGTTATTTCGGCTAGGGCATAAGGGGAGCACCTCTGCGATTGTTACTACCGGTTCAGCCGGATGTGTACCTCACACTGGGTGAAGCCGAAAGCTAGTTTCCTTAAGAGAATATTCGATCGGTGAACAA
Organism: Triticum dicoccoides; assembly: GCF_002162155.2. Taxonomy (NCBI): domain Eukaryota; kingdom Viridiplantae; phylum Streptophyta; class Magnoliopsida; order Poales; family Poaceae; genus Triticum; species Triticum dicoccoides. The sequence continues at coordinate 295,694,116 of NC_041387.1, read as the reverse complement.
AGGATGTATTTGTTGGTTACAACAAAGAAAACCAGATGTATCCTGCGCCATCATTCGCAGTCCGGACATGTGCATCGACACATGCATACCCAGGGAAAGGAACCCCTAATGGAACTATTCTCCCTGGAAGATGTTTCTTGCTATCCATGTAATATAACATAACTAGTTGGGTACTTGTCTGTTCAAGCACTTATGACCCCTACGCATGGTCTCCACGCATACCCCGGTTTTTGTATAACTGAGCGAGTATTCGGACACACCCCAGACTGTAGGATCCGGGGGCTGAAGCGAAAAGGTCCGCCATGACAAATGATTTTAATCCGGCTAGGGGCTACTTATGCCAATTAAATTACACAGTCACTAGGACTGACTATATTCCTCCTCTATACCATCTAACAGGCTATCTAGCCTACCATCCTGTTGAGAATACTTAGCGGCTAACGCTACCTGGTCATATACCAGACTCACGGGAATTTCTTGCCCATCGGGCCCCGCCGGTCCTACTTCGGCCATATGGTTCGGGTCCAGCTTGGTGTAGCGCGTCTTCACCATCGCCCAGGCTTCTCTCGCACCTTGCCGGTAGGCTGATATCTTCCACAGACGGAAGCGCCGCCGGGCTCCTTGAAGCAGGTCCGTAAGCTCCCCCATGCCATTCGGCAGGAGGCTTGATGGCCACAAGGCCTGAGCAACGCCGTGCATCACCCGCCGAGTGCGCTCGTGCAACTGCGAAAGTTCTTGCAGCAAATCACTTGTAGATGCGGGCATCTCCTCTACAGGGCGACCCGTTAACATTCGTGCAAGATAAATCCTTTCAACATACTTCCTTGCCGAACTATCATACAGTTCGTTCGAGCACTTACCATAAATGCCACGCTGAAGACTTTTGTTCTCCTTCACGGAGTCCGCCAGTTGAGCACGGACGTCCTTTAATTTCACGTCCAACCGAACATTAGCATCTTGTAGCTTGTTCTTCTCTTGCGTCACTTGCATAAGGATGCGCTCGCCAGCCTTTAGCTGCCTTTTGAGATGCGAGTCGTCATCCGTTACGCCCTCTGGATTCACCCCGGGATTGTCTGCAGAATTTTCTGTTAGACTAATCACACCAGCCATTTACTAACTGGTACATCTGCATACAGTTGAGACAAATACTACCAAAGGGGTGCTTCTAGGATTCCTCTAACTGAGCAACCGCGTCCATCAGCTGGGCCTTACATGCCTCCGGCTCCCGAGCCAATTGTTCATTCTTGTCCACAAGGACCTATGCATATATTGATCCTTCAAACAGTTGTCCCAACTATTCCAAGTCTCAGGGGCTACTTCTATACATACTTATCAAAAATTTCTTACCCGTATATCTTTGGTATACTGGTTCGTCGCTTGGGCAAGCCCGCCTCGAGCAGCTCGGACGTATGCGTCCGCCGAACTGAAGGCATTAAAAGCCTCTTCGAAAAAGATGTTGTTTCGAAGCACGTCCCTCCGGCGCCGGTGATTCATGGCGCTCTCCACTTCGGAGTTCGTGGCCGAACACATATCTGCATCCTCCGTCGGGGAACTATGCGGTACTGGCCCCGTGTCCGCCTCCGCCCTCGAAGCCGGTTCTGGAACCCGGCTGGTGGAGGCGTGATTGGCGGGATCCCCGGATATAGTCCAGTTGTTCCTCTTCCTGCCAGACACAAAGGGCGCTGTCATATTTCAAATTCTATAATCGCAGGACAGGTTATTACTTTACCTCTGCAGCGGTGCGTCAACCCTCACCGCCTTCCTCTTGAGCCTGCCCGATCCGGACGCCCGTGGTTGACGAGTCCCAAGGGGCTCGGCCCCTCGCTCCGACCGTCGTCTCTGCAAATAGTACGACGCCTCGAGGGTAAATCATAATACCTGAGGGGAGTCCTCTTCGGAGGATAGGGTTTTTAGTTCGGCTTACACGCGATGCAGGGAGCAGTCCAGGATAGTCGGCGTAATGGCCACTAAGGCGCCATCCCATCTCGCTTGATAAAATACCCCGTTGACAAGCTCCACAGTGATATTCGGATCTTCTTTGAGTCCCGGATCTAGGGCCCTTCCGGGGTCGTCTGGTTGCGGGGAGGGGCTGAAGATTCCTTCTACGTCCCTCCTCAGTTCCTGCTCGGAAGCATTGATGCAAGTAATCTTAGCAGAAGGACGCTAAAGTAAGTGAAGCAGGGAAAAGAGTGGCAACTTACCCACTCTGGGGGTTGTACATGGAGAATTCGTCCCGTGTTTTAATGCGAAGGAATTCCTCCTCTTCTCCTTTGTATAAATCAGAAAATATCCTTGCCAACGCGTTGGCGGAGTCCGGACCCTTATGACCGCAGCGGGTGGCGTCATCTTCCCCATTGAAGTGCCACATGGGCTTCCCCCGATATTGAAGCGGTTGCACTCCCCGCCTTATGCATATCGCCATGACCTTGACTATCGTTAGTCCGGATTTGGCCAGTAACTTTATCTTGTTCATCAGGAAGTGTATTTCCCTCGTATCCTCTTCTTGAGGGCCCCGGGGGCCCCAGCTTAGGCGTGCCTTCGGCGGGGCGTTACTGAACTCGGGGAGACCTGTCCGGACTGGATCCGGAAGGGGAACATCATCAATGTAGAACCATTCTGAAGGCCAGTTTTCTGGTGCCTTCTCGGGAGTGCTAGACAGGTATCCGGTCTCGGCAAGACGCCATACTTCGGCCCCGCCCACTTGGCATAGGGATTCTCCCTGGGCGCGGGGAACAAGGCAGAATAGCTTCCTCCATAAACCGAAGTGAGGTTTGCAGCCTAAAAACAGCTCGCAAAGTGCGACGTACCCCGCTATGTGCAGAATGGAGGCAGGGGTGAGGTCGTGCAACTGGAGGCCGTAGAACTCTAGGAGCCCGCAAAGAAACGGGTGGATAGGAAACCCGACCCCCCTTAGTAGATGCTGGATGAGGCATACGCGCTCCTCTGGAGATGGGTTTTGGGATCCCTCCGCTTGTTCCCCTCCATTATTAGTAGCTATTCCGGCTCGGACGGGGACCATGAACACCGGTGGGAGAAACCCTTGGGTTTGTAGCTTTATCAAACGGCTATGAGGAACTGAACACTCTCCCCAATCCCCCGACTTAGAGCGAGGAGGGCAAGCAGAAGAGCTGCGACGGCCGGCCATGTTGGAATGGTTTTTCGCGGAGCGCTCTATGGGATGCTCGCTCGGGGAGAGTGAGTGAGGTTTGGATCTGAGAATCCCCGTCCCTTCAAATAGGCGGTCAGCCCGAAGGATCGAGGGTGTCAAATGCAAAAATGCCTCGGCTCCTCGCATTCGCTCAACACGTGGAGGTGGTCATTATTGAAACACTAAAGCCGAGGAGCACAACATTGATTGGAGGCCGGACAATATTCGTCGTAACAGGTACTTTGGAGTATTCGGAGATGGAACCCGCCTTGCAATGCCGAAGACAATACTGCGCATCGGACTCATCTTCATTGAAGCCTGGTTCAGGGGCTATTGAGGGAGTCCTCGATTAGGGGGTATGCGGACAGCCAGACTGTGTACAACATCTGGACTATTGAAGCATGAAGATACAAGACTCAAGACTTTGGCCCTTGTCCGGATGGGACTCTCCTTAGCGTGGAAGGCAAGCTTGGCGATCCGGATATTGTGTTTCCTTTCTTGTAACCGACTCCATGTAAACCCTAGCCCTCTCCGGTGTCTATATAAATCGGAGAGGTTGGTCCTTAGAAGGCCGATCACAATTACAATCATACCATCATAGGCTAGCTTCTAGGGTTTAGCCTCTACGATCTCGTGGTAGATCTACTCTTGTACTACCCATATCATCAATATTAATCAAGCAGGAAGTAGGGTTTTACCTCCATCGAGAGGGCCCGAACCTGGTTAAACATCTGTGCCCTTGCTTCCTGTTACCATCAGTCTTGACGCACAGATCGGGACGCCCTACCCGAGATCCGCCGGTTTTGACACCGACAAGCATCACTTGGAAATCTATTTCCTTAGTATTACCTCGACCCCCTTCAAAAGTACGGTGTTTCCTATGACTCAAGAAGAAGAAAATGAAACTATGAAAACAAAAGTCTTCACGCTCCAGATTCCTCGGATGAATATCGAAGTCTTCAAGGTCACACCAATTTCTTCACTTTCAAAGTCTTCAACCGAAGACATTCATTTTTAGGGGTCGACTTTCACTATAAATATCAAACTCCTCATTGACTTATAGAGCCTATGTACACTCACAAACATATTAGTCCCTTAACCTATAAGTCTTCAATACACCAAAATCACTAAGGGGCACTAGATGCACTTACAATCTCCCCTTTTTGGTGATTGATGACAATATAGGTTAAGTTTTCAATGGGGATAAACATATGAATTGAAAGTACTCAATATTGAGGAATTTGATTGCAAGATATAGAAGAACTCCCCCTGAAGATGTGCATAGCGAGGTATTTGCTTTTGAAGCAATGCACATTTGAAGAGTAGGATCATGGAGAACTCCCCCTATATCTTGTAAGTCATACACGCATTTAACGTATAGAATGAAGAATTTGAAATGCATGATGAAATATGGTGACTGATGTAATTCAGCATGCGTGTATAGGATTAATGAGGAAATAGCATGCAGAAAAACAGAGCAGAAGTATCAGGTCACCATCGGACTTAAGTTTACAACTCGATCAACAAAAGCTTCAGAAGAGCGAGAGTTGCAACTTAACAAAAAAACGCCCATATATATAGACCCGCTTGAAGACTAACTCAAATTTCTCCCCCTTTGTCATCAAATAACCAAAGGGACGAAAAGTGAGGACTAACACCCCTGAACAATTTCTTCACGAAGTCGATGGAGGAGCGCCAGCGTTGTTGGGGTCGTCTGTTGGAGTAGGGCATGCGGCAGTGTCGTCCAGATCTTCATTTCATCAGTATCACAGGACGAGGAGTATGAACTGGGCACCAAAAGAGGAACTTTAACCTTCTTGAATTTCTTCGGTGGAGACTTAGCCCAGCCGAAGTCCTGCTTGAAACCCATCTGCTTGAGATCCTCATCACCGTAAAGGTGAGACAATATAGCCAGGTGCGATCAAACATTTCGTTGAGGTAGTAGTGGTTCTTCTTCACTGAATTATAAGTGGCAGTCATATTGTGAAGAACGGAACCAAACTGGCATTTCACCCATTTGTGATTGCAATCCACCTTTTGATGAAGACTGAGGAGAAGCTCACGATTAGTCATCACCCTTGGAGCTGTTGCCTGAGGACTTTGCTTTGAAGCATTTGCGGCAGAATCATGAGTAGCAGAATCATCATTGGTGGAGTATGAAGCAGCTTTGCGGAACTGTCCATCCAATGGTCGAATGCCCTCATCAATGACAGCAGTGGCATTGCCCATTTCATCAGTTGAGGAAAATGTCCGTTTGAGGACTTCAATTGGGGGCAAGAAGCTGTCATGGTTGAGTGTATCAGCTTTGTAGTTGAGTGAAGACCTTGGTCTGAGGAATCTCATAATCCAGGGAGCGTAAGGCTTCAACTCAAACAGGGACATTGCAACATTTTCCAGAGTCCTCATGAAGAAATCATGATAATTCATAGGAATACCGTGCATGATATTGAACAACAGATTCTTCATGATGCCAACGACTTCTTCATCATTCGAGTCGTGGCCCTTGATTGGACTCAATGTCTTCGTCAGAATGTGATACACTATCCTCGGCACATATTGCAATTCCTTAACAAGGAATTTGGTCCCTGAGGCTTGTCCAGGCTTCAGTGGCTTCATCAGCACTTGCATGAAATGATCTGGCAGCTCAGTTTTAGAACAGATCAGACACGCACCTTATGGGGGGGGGGGACTGACAGGCATGGCACGAAGCAATTCAGTTGTCGGTGCCTTGTAGTGTGTGTTCTCTCTCATCCAGTCCAACACCCATGAACTCACATCTTTAGCATTGCATGTAATGTGCAGCGTCACGTAGAACTGAAGAATGAGTTCTTCATTCCAATCGCATATGTCAGTGCAGAAATTGAGCGGGCCAGCATCATGAATGGCAGCGAGGACTGTCGTAAAGCAAGGCAGTGATTCCATATCCAAGTGAGGAATATGCTCATGATCGAAGACTTTGTCTTTGTTGGACAACACTGAGGAATAGAAATTAGCTTGGCTAGCAGTCCAGAATCATTTCCTCCTCAGACGAGCAGAATCGTATGGATTATATTCAGTGAAGAATACATGCTCATTGAAGAAGGCATCAGCCTTGAATTTCGGAGTCTTGGAGAATGGATTCTTCGGCTGTGGCTAAGGAGTGTCAGTGATTTGAAGAATAACTTCTGGGACTTCAATTTTAGGAGCCGCAGGCTGAGGAATATCTTCCGCTTCAGTAGCAGCCTGGGCCTCCATTTCTTCAGCAGCTTGAGCATAAGCACTAGTGGCTGGAATCTCTTAAGGAATGGAAGGGGTGGCCTGAATTTCTTCAGATCCCATTTGAACTGCAGTTGGAGCTAGGAACTGGGGAATTTGTTTGATTGGTGTGAACAGAGGAGTGTTGGGGTGATGACTCTCACAAAAATCATCATTCATCATGGGAGTGGTTCAGCCAATGTCCACATCCTCATCCACTTCCATTTCTTCAACGTCGGCCTCTTCAGCAGTAAACTGAGGCGTTGGCGATGATACCGGAGAAGTTGAAGTGAGCAGAGGGATCTTCTTCTGCAGATTCATCGGGAATCTGATATTCTTCGCCATGAGGAACAAGTTCCTTTGATGGCACGCTTTCGAGAGGAACAACATTAATAGGATTCTCTAGTGAACTTGTAAAAATCTTCGCCTTCTTGGGGTCCGAAGATTCTGATGCAGCGGATGCCTTCCTCTTCTTCAAACCAGCACGCTCCGTAGCTTTGGTTTTCTTCACTTCCAGAGCAGAAGGAAGAATTGGACTTGGTGTTCGTGCGGGCGGAGCAGTGGCAGTGGGATCAATTTCTTTAGACACAACTGATGCAGTTGGCCTGTCTTGAGCAGTTTCTTCAAGCGCAACGACAGAGTCTTGAGCTGGCCTGGCAATTTCTTTAGGCGCAACACTAGTGATTGCCCTGGCAGTTTCTTTAGAGGCTGGAATTTCTTCAGCAGCCCTAGTGCTTGTAGTTTCATCAGCAGCAGCCTGATGTTCATCAGCGGTGCTGGCAATTCCTTCAGTGTCTCGAGCAGATGCTTCAGCCGGAGTGACTTCAATGCGCACAGGAGTAGCAACACTTGAAGTGAATTTCTTTGTTAGCTTGACGAATCGGACCTTGGCGCCCTTCCAGTCAGCCTTGTAGGCTTCAAATTCTTCGCTGAGCTTCTTGATTTCAGCTTGCAGCGCAAGGAGCTGCTCAGGTGAAAGACTGAGGACATTGTCCTTTAAGTAGCACTGCTTCTTGAACTGTGTTTTCTTCAATGACCTGGCTTGGTCATACTTCCACTTTTCTTCAGCGATGAGCACCGTCACAATGTGACTTTGTCTAGGAGTGAGGCCCAAATCTGGCATTGGAGCATTGGGATCCTGGTGCCAGAGATCGATGAAATCAAGGATCTTCTTTGGATCCAAAAGTAGGGGCACATCACTTCGTTTGGCTCTAGCGGCCCGCTGCTCTCTGTCCTTGATGATATCGGCAAGTTCATCATCATGAGCTTCATCATCATATGGAATTTGAAAGACCACCTGCTTCTTGTGAGGACTTGGTCTAGTGCCTCGTCCAGCAGTGGCCTTGGTCTTCAGCAGAGTGGAACCGGTAGTTGAAAGGTGAGCAGAAGAACTTGCTGAAGCTCTTGAGGCAATAGATATGCCTGTGGTCCTTTGGCACGTGGCGAGATGCACGGGTGTTGAGGACTTTGCCAGAGGAGCTGAGGGTTTTGACGCCCGAGGAATTGGTGCAGTTTGAGGAACTGGGGTAGCTTGAGGAATTTGCCTCGATGGCACTAAGGAAATTGGTCGTGAGGGCATTGCGGAAGAACTTGGCCGTGAGCGCATTGCTGAGGAAGTTGGTTTTTTGGTTGGCTTCTTAGGCATAGCCTTCTTACTTGAAGAAGCCTCAGCAGCGGCAGCGGCAACAGCAGAATCTTCATTGAATTTCTTCACTCCTTCTTTGGCCTACTTGGCCAACTTTGCTTGCCGCCTGGCCCATTCATCAGCATAATCCTCAGCACGTTTAAGGCTTGTTGGATCAGCTAGCTGGCCAAGTGCCAGAGGAGGTCTTGATCATGGAGGGTTAAGAGCGAATTTCTTCATGTATTTGGGAGTAACATATCTGTACTCCCTCCACTCTCTAGCCCATCTCCTTTCGATCCTCTGAATGCGCACTTTGCGCTCATTCTTCATTTCCTTGCCATGTTTTGCCTCATCAGGCATGCAGTACTCTGCATAGATATCTGCAGGGATCTCAAAGGCAGTGTTTACTTCAAGCTTCTTTCCTCCTTTTTGAGGCGTTTACCATCAGCCATTTTCTTCAGCTGAGGAATTTGCACAATTGAGTTCTCTCACGATGTATGCAGCTTTTCTTCGAGGAATGCTGCAAATGAGTTAAGTTGATGAGAACCTAGTGATTCAGCAACTATCATGAGTACCTGTGAACAGAGTATAGGTGCGAAGAATTTGGAGAGGTCATGCTTTCTCAGAAGGTTTTGTAAAAATTGATGAAGTTTGAGGAAATTGACCAGATGTGTCTTGAAGAATTTCACTAAGCGTTCTTTGTCTTAGGTTCCAGAGTTGTGCGGATCATGAGATTCACACAGTTGAGGAATCATGCAGAAAAACGTCACTTAGAGAAACAGATCAAGAACTGAAGATTTGTGCTAGGTGTTTAGAGTGTGGAGATTGAAGAATAAACACCTTTTGAAGATTTGATGAAAATCATCAATAGAATAAATGCGGTTAAAGTAACTTTTAATTACCCTTGATGAAGAACACGACGAACTAGAAGTGTAGATTTGGAAGTTCGTCCGCTCAGATCTTCCACGCCCTAACTTGGCGGAGGAAGACGTCTACGGCGGCGGCGGAGGGAAGATTTCCGCGGTCGGCGCGAGTACGATTGCGACGAGGTCGAGGCAGTGAAGCTCTTCCTCACCGGCGACGATTGAGGTAGCGGCGGCGCTAGGTTTTGAGAAGCTTGAGCGAAGGAGTGAGTTCAAGCGGCATAAAAGCGAAATGAGGAAGGGAAGGAGTTATTTATAGCGGATATGAACAACTATTCGCCCGAAGAATTTGGACGAACGTGCCCCTGACCCTTCTCATTCGCGCGACATGTGTCACCCATGTATTGAGAAGTGGAGAACGTGTGAGATCGTGGGTGAACAGATAAGTATACCATGGAATGCGTAATGGTTTGAGCGGCAAAAGCCGAAAATTCAAATAAGAATATTTTAAAGTTTCGTTCGCAATTTCTTCAGCTAACAAGGACACAGTGAAGAATTTGAACGAGTTTCAAATAGAATTCACATGAAGAACTTGTGAACAGATTGGATTGAGTTTAGCATAGAGGGGAAGGGTCCGATCACATTCACTTAGTAGAAAAAACAACTTGAAGAATTAGGAATAAGTGAATGTTGTAGAGGACATAAACTCATATATATATATATATATATATATATATATATATATATATATATATATATAGTCAAATGAAGAACAACGACGGAAAGAGTGAAGACAATGCAAAGTTGAAGAATTTGAGAAACTGAGGAATTTCAAAGATGAAGAAAAACTCACATTGAAGATTTTCAACTTTGGTTGCTGGCGTAACCCACCGTATAAGAAAGCTGATTTCATACACCACGTAACAATTCTCGTAGGGTTCTGAGAATCAATTTCTTCATTAATTTCTTCACACTTAGAGGGTTAGTCTTCATTGATTGAAGAAAAACGTTACTTCGTGTGTTGCACATCTAAGTCATGAAGTCAGCATAAGTGCTAGGACGTGTGTCCTTTTCAAAGAACATTCGAAGATTCTACGATATTTAGCTCACACCGCAACTTGCTAAATCTCTTCTCATCCAAGGGCTTAGTGAAGATATCGGCTAGCTGGTCTTCAGTACTTGCGTGGTCGATGGAGATGTCTCCCTTCAACACATGGTCACGAAGAAAATGATGATGAATCTGGATGTGCTTTGTCTTCGAGTGTTGAACTAGGTTGTGAGCAATCTTGATAGCACTCTCATTATCGCAGTAGAGAGGCACATTCTTCACATTGATGCCATAGTCCTTGAGTGTTTGCTTCATCCATAGTAATTGAGCATAGCAAGATCCAGCAGCAATGTACTCAGCCTCTTTAGTGGAGAGTGATACGCAGTTCTGCTTCTTCGAGGACCAACATACTCCCTTCGTTTCTTTTTACTCCGCATATAAGATTTGGTCAAAGTCAGACTACACAAAGTTTGACCAAATTTACAGAAAAAATTATGAACATCTACAGTACTAAAACTATATAGTACGAAAATATGTTTCATGGTGCATCTGAATATATTGATTTCATATTGTGAATGTTTATATTTTTTAATATAAAGTTAGTCAAACTCTATAATGCTTGACTTTGACCAAACCTTATATGCGGACTAAAAAGAAACGGAGGTAGTACCAAGGATTGTCCAAGGAAATGACATGTGCCTGACATTGACTTGCGGTCCACCCGATCGCCAGCATAGTCAGAGTCTAAATATCCAATGGTATCAAAAGAAGAGCCCTTGGGATACCATAATCCAAGTGTTGGTGTGTGAGCTGGATATCAAAGAATATGCTTCACAGCCTTATGGTGTGATTCCTTCGGTGTAGCTTGAAATCGGGCACACATGCAAAAACTAAGCATAATATTCGGCCTAGATGCACATAGGTACAATAAAGAGCCAATCATGGAGCAGTATACCTTTTGATCGAAGTCTTTACCATTTTTATCAGTGTCATTTGTGGGCATATGAATTTTGACGCCTTTGCAATCTTGCATGCCGAATTTCCTCAACACATCATTGAGGTTTTTGTCCTGAGATATGAATATGCCATTGTATTGTTGACGAATCTGAAGACCTAAGAAGAATTTCAATTCTCCCATCATAGACATTTGATATTCTTCACTCATCATATAGGCAAATTCATCACTGTAATGTTGGTTAGTACAGCCAAAGATAATATCATCAACATATATTTGGCACACGAATAATTCATCATCATATGATTTGGTGAAAATAATTGGGTCAAGTGAACCGGGTTTGAAGCCTTTCTTCATGAGGAAATCCTTCAGTGTGTCATACCACACCCGAGGTGCTTGCTTGAGGCCATAGACGTGATCTGGAAATTTTGGATCCTCAAAACCTGGTGGTTGAGCAACATATACTTCTTCCTCAAGCTTACCATTGAGGAATGCACTTTTCACATCCATTTGTTGTAAGATGATATTATGATGGTTAGCATAAGCAAGCAATATGCAAATAGCCTCAAGTCTAGCAACATGTGCAAAAGTTTCATCGAAATCAATTCCTTCAACCTGTGTGTAGCCTTGAGCTACAAGACGAGCCTTATTCCTCACCACGAGGCCATTTTCGTCTTGTTTGTTGCGGTAGATCCATTTGGTACCGATGATGTTGTGCTTGCGTGGGTTTGGTCGCTTGACAAGCTCCCACACATTGTTGAGCTCGAATTGATGCAATTCATCTTGCATGGCTTGAATCCACTCGGATTCCATGAATGCTTCATCTACTTTAGAGGGCTCTATGATAGAGACAAATGCAAAATGCCCACAAAAGTTAGATAAATGTGAAGCTTTTGAGCACGTGAGGGGACCTGGTGCACGAATGTCATCGATGATCTTCTCGACTTGCACTTCATTTGTAGTGCAAGGATGTGCGGGTTGACGACTTTGCTTAGGCCCAACAATTTCTTCAGGACCAGTTTCTTCAGCAGCACCAGCATGATTTTCTTCACGATCAGGAATGACTTCTTCAGCAATTTCTTCGATAGGGATGACATCCTCAGTCGCTCTGAACTTGACGGATTCCTTAGGTGACATTTCATCTAGCATAGGAGGTAGGTGCTCTCTTTGCGAGCCATTAGTTTCATCGAACTGCACATCTACAGTTTCAACAATCTTGTGATGGTTGATGTTGAAGACTCTGTATGTGTGTGAGTTCTTTCCATAACCAAGCATAAAACCCTCATGTGCTTTGGTGCAAATTTAGAGTGATGGTGAGGATCTCTAATCTAGCATTTAGCACCAAAGACTTTGAAATAACTTACATTGGGTTTCTTGTCAGTGAGGAGTTCATATGATGTATTTTTGAAGAATTTGTGAAGATATACCCTATTGATGATGTGGCACGCGGTATCAATTGCTTCAAGCCAGAAGCGCTCAGTTGTCTTGTATTCATCAAGCATAGTGCAAGCCATCTCAACAAGAGTCATGTTCTTACGCTCCACGACACCATGCTGCTGAGGAGTATAAGGAGCAGACAATTCGTGAGTAATACCAAGCATATCGAGATATTCATCGAGGCCAGTGTTCTTGAACTCGGTTCCATTATCACTCCTGATATGCTAGATCTTCACACCAAAGTTAGTGGAAGCCCTTGAGGAAAATCGTCTGAACTCGGTTCCTGCACTTCATTTTTGTAAGTGATGATATGCACCCATGTGTAACGAGAATAGTCATCAACTATGAAAAAGCCATATAATGATGATAAACTAGTGAACGTGGCATAATGAGTAGGGCCAAATAGATCCATATGAAGTAATTCAAAGGGACGAGAAGTGGTCATGATAGTCTTCGCGGGATACTTGGCTCTGGTGATCTTTCCAGCCTCACAAGCCCCACAAAGATGATCTTTGAGGAATTTGACACCCTCGATGCCAATGACGTGCTTCTTCTTCACGAATGTATGCAAGTTCCTCATCCCAGCATGACCAAGTCGTTGATGCCGTAACCAGCATTCTGAAGCTTTTGCGAGTAGGCATGTGGCAGGCTGTGGTCTTGCAGAGAAATCATCAATATACAAGTCTCCTTTCCTAAAGCCTTCGAAGACTTTGGAGTTGTCAGATTCCATTAGCACAAGGCAACGAAATTTTCCAAGACAACAACCATATCAAGATCACAAAGCATTGAGACTGACATAAGATTGAATCCTAAGGACTCAACAAGCATGACTTTGTCCATGTGTTTATCCTTTGAGATTGCAACCTTACCTAGACCCAATACCTTGCTTTTGCCTTTGTCAGCATAGGTGATATGCTTCAGATGAGATAGTGACAAATCAGTGTCCATCAGCAAGCTTCTGTCACCAGTCATGTGATTTGTACATCCACTGTCGAGGACCCACTCAGTAGCTTTGGGTTGTTCATGCTTGGCACCTTTTGCCATGAAGCAATAGTTGGGAGCATAGTCATCGTTTCCCTTGACAGTAGAGTCGGAGAAGTCATTTTCTTCATTGTTGAAGATGGACTTGCTGACCTACGCAGTAGCGAGGGCTAGGCTAGCCACACCAGAGTCAGATTCCTCCTCTTCCACATTATCCTCAGATTCCGCTTCAGAGTCCATTTCCTTGCCAATGAATTCCCGGGCCTTCTTGGAGCTGCTCTTCTTGTGAGATGAAGACTTTGAGGATTTTGATGATGAAGACTTTGAGGATTTTGATGATGAAGACTTTGAGGATTTCTTCTTCTTCTTTGAATCATCAGAATCATCATATTTGTACTTCTTCTTCTTTGATTCATTTTCCCATAGAGGACAATCAGACATGTAGTGATCAGGTTTCTTGCATTTGTGGTTAGTTCTCTTCTTGTAGTCACGGGACGAGGAATCATCATTTCTTGAAGACTTTCCAAAACGGCCACAGCGAGAGAACTTCTGGAATTTCCTCACGAGCATTGCTACCTCCTGGCTCAATTCTTCAGGATCACCAATGCTGCTACCAGAATCCTCAGCTTCAGACTCAGATGCTGCCTTGGCCTTCAATGAGGTGTCAAGTGCGAGGATATCAAATGAGGTGTCAAGTGATCTCAGCAATTTCTTCACCACCTCATGATCAGTGATATCAGTGGCACCAAGTGCTTGAAGCTCATTTGAGATGTCAGTGAGGCGATCGAAGGTTTGTTGAACATTTTCGTTGTCGAGTCATTTGAAGTGGTTGAAGAGGTTGCGAAGAACATCAACTCAGGAGTCATGTTGAGTTGAGACTCCTTCGTTGACCTTGGACAGCCTGTCCCAAATCAGCTTAGCAGTTTCTAATGCACTCACTCTCCCGTACTGACCTTTGCTCAGATGGCCACATATGATATTCTTCGCTTGAGAATCGAGTTGCTTGAATCTCTTCACGTCGGTAGCATTCAGAGACGGAGTGACTAAGGGAACGCCATTTTCCACAACGTACCAGAGATAGTTATCAATTGCCTCAAGATGCATATGCATCTTGTTCTTCCAGTAGGGGTAGTCTGTCCCGTCAAAGGTAGGACACACAGCCGAGACCTTGATCATACCTGCAGTCGACATAACTAAAACTCCAGGCGGTTAAACCAAAATCACACAGAACAAGGAAGTACCTTGCTCTGATGCCAATTGAAAGTGCGTTACGTCGACTAGAGGGGGGTGAATAGGCAATTTTAATGAATTCTTCACTGAGGAATTTCAGGGTGAGGAAATTCCTAAGCGAAGAACTACTTGCAGTGGAATAAGTACTCAGGTATAAGCATAACAGAGCAACAACATAGTCATGATGATGAAATGAAAGACAACACAGAGTACAGAAAGCGTAAACACAGGATAAGCAGGATGAAGACAAACAGAGTGAAGAAATAGGATTGAAGAAATAGAGAAAGTCTTCAGCCAATGTCTTCAAGCAGTAATGATAAGGTTCATCAACACATAATGAGGAAATGAAAGGGTTGAGGCTATAGAACCAGTTGGCTTCGTGAAGACAATGATTTGGTAGACCAGTTCCAACTGCTATGACAGTTGTACATCTAGTTGGAGCGGCTGAGTATTTAAACTCGGGGGCACACAGTCCCGGACACATAGTCATCACTGTATTTTCCTTGAGCTAAGATCACACATACCTCGCCCAACAGTAGTGGTAAGTCTTCACAGATGATTTCCAAACCTTCACAGACTTGGTCACTCGGCAATCCACAATTCCTCTTGGTTGCTCAGACCATGACGCCTAACCGTCTGGAGGATACACAATCCTCAAAGGTAACAAGCATCGGTTCCACACAAGAACAATCTTTTCAGTGATGCTCAATCACTTTGGGGTTTGTAGGTTTGGGTTTGGGATTTGGGTTTTCCTCACTTGATGATTTTCGCTCAAAGTCCTCGGAGGATGAGATGCTCTCGAATGACAAGTATCAGTTTCTCTCGGAGCAGCCAACCAGCTAGTGGTTGTAGGGGGCGGCTATTTATAGCCTAGGGAGCAGTCCGACATGATAAGAAATAAACACCCTTGGCAGATATGACCGTTAGGTGGTAGGATATTTTGGAACGGCTAGCGCGCGACTCAGCAACGGTCAGATGTTTTGAGGTTTGAATTCCTCAAGGCTATCATGTTCCTCACTAGGTAGGCAATCTACACTGGCGAATTCCTAACTCCTCAGTCAGAACGAATTCCTCAGTGACCAGAAGATCTTCGTCTCAGTCACCGAAGAAATTGACTGAACTGAAATGATATTTCCAATGGCTTCACTAGAAGGATTGGGTAGGTGTAGGATTTTGAGATGAGCATCACATGGAAATCTGTTTCCTTAGTATTACCTCGACCCCCTTTAACAGTACGGTGTTTCCTATGACTCAAGAAGAAGAAAATGAAACTATGAAAACAAAAGTCTTCACGCTTCAGATTCCTCGCATGAATATCGAAGTCTTCAAGGTCACACCAATTTCTTCACTTTCAAAGTCTTCAGCCGAAGACATTCATTTTTAGGGGTTGACTTTCACTATAAATATCAAACTCCTCAGTGACTTATAGAGCCTGTGTACACTCACAAATATATTAATCCCTTAACTTATAAGTCTTCAATACACCAAAATCACTAAGGGGCACTAGATGCACTTACACTCCATTTATTAAAACTTTGCCTCTCATACCTGAACACTCTTGCGTTCCTGATTATCCAAATGTTCCAGCAAGCAATAAAAACAACCTCAGTAAAGAAAGGTTTTGCAAAGTCCTGCTTAGCTTGCAGAACAACAGAAGACATGTCATCCCCAGGTGGCCATGAAACTTGAAGATAGTTCCATATTCTCACACTAAAGTTACATTCAAAGAACAAGTGATTTCTAGTCTCACGTGTCCTCAAAGGACAAAGTAGACAATTAACTCCATCATTCAAGTGCAAATACCTTCTTTCAACCCTATCTTTAGTGTTGAGCCTATCCATAATTAACATCAAGGCAAACACTTTTATTTTCATTGTGAAGGAAGTTTTCCATATCCACAGAAGTGGAGGATTAAAACACATGTTGGAATGCATGAATGAGTAAAACAACTTGGACTTGAAGGCATTACTTGTCCCTTGCCAGTACCAAATATCACTTGCATCCACTTCCCTACTGCATGAGGCCATCAAATCCTGCATTGTCATAAATTCCTGATATGCCTGTGCAGACAAAGGCAAATGGAACATATGAATCATATCTTGTGATTGGAAAGCTTCAGAGACTGTGATCCAGGGATCTTTCACATAGGAAAAGAGCCTTGGGAACCTTGTTTGCAAGGATGCCACTGACTCACCAATCTTCCATTTATCAAACCAGAACAGAGCAGAATGTCCTGAATTAATTTGAACCCAAGTTGTGTTCCTAAAATGATCCAGCAGCTTAAAAATATATTTCCACCAAAAAGAACCACAACTATTAGTCCCTTGAGGTACAGAAGAATGGCAATATGTATCCCAAATAAGAGAGACTCATGGCAGATCCACCCTATTTAAGAATTTGTGCAAATGTTTGAGCAAAAGAGCCATGTTCTGTACACCCAAGTTCAGGATTCCCAATCCACATTTATTTTTAGGCCTACAAATGAGGTCCCAAGCTGCCAAGGATGGTGGGCTCATCCCTATGCTTTATCCATAAGCACTGCCTTTGAATTCTCTCCAATTTCTTTAAAGTTCCTGCAGCAGCAAGCAAGCTGCCAAGATAAAAGATGGGCATGGAGGACATAGCAGAATTCAAAAATTGAAGCCTTTCCCCTTGATTAAGGAAAGAAGAAATAGTGTCATCGTTCTCTCCATACAGTTAACAAGGGGCATGAAATCCACCATTTTTGGCCTAGTAGTGCCAACAGGGAGTCCAAGATAAGTGAAAGGCATTTTGCCCACTTGACAACCAAAAGCAGCAGCCAAACCAATGGTGGTATCTTCATCAACATTTATGGGCACCATAGAAGACTTATGATAGTTGACAACTAGCCTAGTTGATGTTGAAAACACCTGAAGCATGTCTTTAAGGGCTGGAAGTTGGGTTTTATCAGCTGGTAAGATGATAAGAGTATCATCAGCATATTGCACTACGGGATAATCCTGGTCATGACATGGTATTGGCAACTTTAAAATTCCCCTCCTAAACATATCATTCACCATAGTTTGCAAAAGGTCAGCAACAATAACAAAAAGCAAAGGTGAGAGACAATCTCCTTGTCTAACACCCTTTTTTCCGAGCAATTGCCTTCCAAGAACTCCATTAAAGAGAGCTGATGATGTTCCAGTGGATAGCAACTGCTTGAACCAGGAAATCCATTTCTGGTTGAAGCCCTTAAATTTGAGGATCTGTAAGATAGCTTCATGTTCAATTGAGTCAAAAGCCTTTTCAAAATCCAATTTAAGAATCACTATAGGTCTCTTGGACTGATAACACTGATGCAAATATTCTAGGTACCAACCAATACAATCCCGAATAGTCCTACTCTTAAAACCATACTGATTCTTATGTGTACATTCCATAATTATCTTTTGAAATCTATTGGCAGCCATCTTGGACAAAAACTTAAGGCCCATCCCAGTCAAGGAAATTGTCCTATAATCCCCAACCCCTTCAGGAGACAACTTCTTTGGGATCAAGGAGATATAAAAACCATTAATGTTTTCCAAATTTGCAGTGCCCTTATGAAAGGCCTCAGCCAACTCATAGAAGTCTTGACAAATAATGTGCCAACATTTTTTGAAGAATAACCCATTAAAGCCATCAGGTCCAGGGGCTTTGTCAATGGGCATATGTTTGACTATGTCATCCATTTCCTCCGTGTCTTGACATCAATCCTTGTCCTGAAGATGGCTCGTGCTCGACTGCAATGACCTGCATCACTGCCCAGCCTTGAGACACTGTGGTGTGGTCATTGTCGTCATGCCAATGACGCTAGCATCCATGTCCATCATCGGAGCCTCGTTGGAGCTCGCCATGAGATCGAGAAGCCTCCCCCGCGCCTATATAAGAGACCCCGGAGTCCTTCCGCAGCTCCCAAGACCCTCCCTTGCCTCATTTGTCCACCGAAGTGACCACATCTTGCCAGAGTTCACCGTTCATTCTTGATGTTCGCCGGAGTTCGAGCTAGTCCGGTCACCCCAAGCCTCCTCTCGCTGTCCTACCACGTCCACGAGCTTCCCCTTGTCTCCGCGAGCGGCCCCACCTCTCTAGTTCATCTCCACAGCCCCTGTGGATGCAAGCCCCTATTCTGGCCGCCGCCTCCACCGTTCGGGCTCCTTGCCGCCTGGCTGCCCTAGCCTCTTTCAGCCTCCTCCGACCTCACCAAGGCCTCCCCCACCTCCCCACGGGCCGCCCCCCCCCACTCAACCCTCGCCGGAGTTGCTCATTCGCCGAGCTCCATCACCACCTCTTCCGCCTCTGCCTCCTCTTGCCTCCTCCTATC
>NC_041387.1:295671305-295675033 GCF_002162155.2 Triticum dicoccoides | reverse complement strand
AAGGCGCATACCCTCTAATACGCTTTCTTGTTTTAAACGCGCATTCCTCCATTCTTTTACCAAAAATATGCTTCCCCCTTTGGAAAGCATATTAATGTCTACTTCGCCAATAATACGCTTTCTCTTTCAGAAAACATAAACTACCCGAAGGCGCTTTCTCTTTTCTGCTCCTGGGACTCGTTTGTAGTAATTTTAATTATAGATTAGTCCCTGATCTTCCAACCTTCATAACTTTTTGCCCGTAACTCCGATCGAGGTGAAACCATTGGTCACGTCTTTGTCTCGTGGAGTTCTTTCTGTTGGTAACATTTTCACTTGATGGTCCCACAGTTGAAATGACCATTTTGCCCTTGCCTCTAATCAGCCCCCTCCGAGAGAGAACCGTCCGGTGTTTCCTTTTTGCGGCTTCACCGCACTTTTTCCCGGAGTCTCCCTCACCCCCAAGCAAGCCAAAACCACCATTTGCATGATAGCCATGCAGTAGCATTGGTTTTCAACTTGAATCTTTAATAACTATCTGTTTGTTTTGCTACTGCTATCGTTATTTCGGTTACGATTAAGGATCGAAGGTTATTGTCATGCTATGTTTTCTTACACTCGGTTATCATGATCTACTTGCTAGTATTACTTTCATATGTTCATGCTTGCTAGTATTTCATATTGGTGTTGGTTATGTTCTTCGATGGATGACTATCGTCTATTACCGAGTACCGTTGATATGCATATTTCGTTGCATCTAGCTGGTTTATGCTCACCTGGTAGTATTGTCGTTATGTTCTTGCATGGTATTTATTTATGATGCTAGTGGTCAGGCTATACTTATGATAGAGTTATGTTTGTGTTATTCATGCTCGTTAGTATGCCATGCATAGTCAGAATATGCTTCATTGTTGTTATGCTCAATGATTTGTTATGGTTGCACATCCATGCTTATGTTGATATCATTCTCATGCATCGTAGTTGCATCATGTTAATTTTTATGACTAAGCTTATTGCATTCAAGTTTAACTGGATAATAATGAACTTGAATATCTGTTGGCTGAGTCATTGTGCCACTGAATCGAGCTGACTAGTGCAACCACATTTGCCTTTATGGGAAGGTCCTAGTATGGGTCTATTGTCATGCCTCTCTCCGGTGCCTCCAATGAGGGAAGGTTATGCGCGGGTGCTACCTTGGCCGGGTAGGACGACATAAGCCTTGTGTGCCCATGTTTGGTTTTGAGCTCATGTCCCTGTTTGGGACCGTTTATTTTGCCATGACAGTGGTTGTTGATGCATTTGGTAGGCAGGAGGCCACCCATGACTTAGCCCAGAGGGGAGTTGGTCAGAGTAGCCGGGAGAGTGTCATGGGCAATAGAGGAGTTTGGTCGGAACGCCGTTGGTCCACCCGAATGGGAGTGAGAGGCCATGGGTTCCGTGGTGTGGTACAGTGTGCTAACCTCTGCAGAGTGTGTGTGTGTTAAATCTATCGATAGTCGCGCCCGCTGATAAGGGCCCAATTCGAAGTCGGTCACACTATGGGTCAACAGTAATAATAATGATGTGCTTAATATCAACCTTGGTTAGATGATGGAAGAAGTTGGTTGATCTTTATGTGATCGTGAGAGGATCACCGTGGTATCGAGGATACTGAGTGGTTGTATATTTGTGGTGTTATGTGAGAATCACGGGTAAAGGTCAAGCTCCTTGTGGTCATGTAATGATTACTATGGTATTGTTATAGAAAGCTTGATTTGATCCTGAGATGATCGTGTGATGTCCATGGTGGTAAGTAATGCATGTTCTGGTTACGAGGTAAGCCAAGTAGAGTAAGTTGGTGCATGATTATGTTAACCTGTTGCATGTAGTATCATCATGTTCATATGATCGTGCCATGTTAAAATTGTATCATGTTCAGTTGTGCATGCCATGTTGTTCTGCTAGTATCATGTTCATGATTGTTTTAACCTGCTAATGCCATGCTGTTGTTCGTCTTCACTGCTTTTGTACTGACCTGGCGTGTCATGCCAGTTTGCAGGTCATGCCTGGATTTATTGCTTGTTTGTGTCGTCCCTATGTTCGTGAGCTAGGATAAATGTTCCAGCCAGAGTCCCTGTGGATTGGAGTCCATCATCACCGTTCGTTGTTCCGCTGCCAATAGTTCTTTTGCTGCCAGTAGAGGTTCCGCTGCCTCGAGTTGTTATGTTGCTTGCATAGAGCAACTATGGTTGGCGTGGTGTCGTTGTGCCAGTGTTATTCATTTTAATATCGGAGACCTTGTATTCGTATTCAGGTTGTAATAGAAAGCTGGTTTATTCTATGCTAAGCAGTGTCGTATTCCAGAAGACTTCACCTTGATCTCTGGGCTGGAATATAGGGTGTTCCGGTTTCTCTGAGTCGGGTGCCACAACGCTTGGTATCAGAGCAGGTCTGGCTATAGAGCGTCCTAGTCCGCTAGAACGTTGGAAAACGGTAGTATATGGTCTGGTTGTTTCCCTTGCTTGTGCATTTGGTTGTTGCATTTGTTTGCTGCATATAGTCTTATTAAGTTATCCCTAACCCATGTTTCGTGCGTAGATGGCAATCAATTTCCACGAGTTCAGTGCCCTTCCCAGAGCTCCCGGTATTGTTACTATTGCTTTTAGCCCCACTCCTGCACCTCTTAGCTTTGCCACCCTCCTTGGCAACATGTGGCGTAGCATTTATCCCCATGGAGATCCACCCCATTATCAAGTATTCTAGTTTTCTGTCGAAGGAAGAATCCTGGAGTATGTTCCCCATGTCCATCTATCAGCCTCGATTCCTGTTGGTAAGCACACCTACAGTTTCCATGGTGGTTAGGGCGCTACTCCCAAGCGTGGAGTTCAGCTAGCCGCAATGGCAGCAATCACCAGCCTTCATCATTAAGAGAGCATGGTGCAAGAGAACCGTGCTTATCTATTCTATCCCACCATCATTGAGAATCCTAAGAAGATCAAGTTCCCGTTTGTCAATCCTCAAGATGACCCGTCTATCCTCGCCATGTCCCGTTACATGGCGGCCGAGTGCCTTCTTATTTCGGAGTTAGTCTGAGACGCAATTCGAGCCCGGAGATTGCTTCATGCTTCCCTACCTCAGTCTCCGTGTAACATCCCAAATTTTCAATTTGGAATGTTATACATTAGTTCATCATTGCATATCATATTTTAATTGCATTTTGGCCCGATCCTAGAAATTCTACGCAACTCAAGGACCCACGGAGAGACTTGGGGATTTCGTTATTTTCATATTTGAGTTTTCTCAAATTTTGAAATAGGATCATTTGATTTTAATTATGTTATCTTCAATTATTTCTATTATAAAAATATGAGAGAGGGAATAAAATGACTTTCCCAAAATAAAGAAATATTGAGCATTTAATAATAAAATCAAACAAGATTTTATTTCGGACTTTTATCGCTATTTTATTTGAATTAGGAAAAATGCGCATTTTTCAAAATTTCATTTAGGCCCCAAATAAATGTTCATCTTGTCTGGCTTGATTTTAGAAGTCAGGGAAAATTTATTTCGGCATTTTTGGAGTCCATTTAGTATTTATTTTATTTGTTTTCCTGCGCAAAATTATTTAAAAAAATGAACCGTCCTAGCCGGGCCGTGCCCGACTAGGACTTCGCCAGGCCGACCTTTAAAGCCCGAGGCCTGAGCCACCCCAAACCCTAGCCCCGCCCCAGCCAACCCCGCCACCGCCGCCGCCGCCTGATCCGCCGCCA
>NC_041387.1:295650536-295670794 GCF_002162155.2 Triticum dicoccoides | reverse complement strand
GTCGCCGTCCCGCGGAGTCGCCGCTGCCGCCGCCCGTCCCGCCCCACCGGAGCCGCCCGACCGGACCTCGCCAGAGGTAGTTTCCGTCGCCGGCGGTTTTCTCTAGAAAACCGCCCGGTTTTTTTAGGAACCCGGTTTATTTTTTTAGATCGGTTTTATTTTTTTCCGGTTTAGTCTATTTAGCGGACGTTTGTTCGTACGTTCGTTTTAACGAATAGTTTTCGTTGTTTAGCCGCAGACAGCGAACGTTCGTTCGTTAGCCTGTTCGTCCGTTTTTCTTTTTCTCGGATTTTCCGCGATTATTGTCGATCGCGATTTTTGATCCGATTTTCGTTCTAGTATAACCTTTCGCTTGTTTATCGAAATCAGGTGATTCAAGCGCCTAGAGTTTCATCTCTAAACCCTCTTTCCATTTAACCAACTCAAACAAGTTTTTGCTACTGTAAAATTTGACATAGATCCATATTAGTAAACGAAGCTTGTTTCTTTCGTTGTTTGACTTTCGTTGCTTCGTTTGGTTTAATTTTTTGCAAACCGGAGTTCTTAAGTTGAACTTTCTGGTTAGATCTTTTATTTGAGTTTTACCTGTGCATTATATGAGTACTTATTGTATGCTTGTTTGTTAGCGATAGAGTACCCGGAGTGCGCCGCTTGCTACTTCGAATCTCTAGGTTTCACGGATCATCAGCAAGGCATGTAACACTTTGATCATACCTCTTTACTACCCAGTTTTATTGCATTAGATCAATCCTCAAACAATTGCATGATTAGGATCTAATTAACATGTGGGTTTTGGGAAGTAGATGAGGTAGAACCTAGTACCTATTTTATTATCAAACCTTTGGGAGTTACTTCTAGGTTTGCTTATATTGCCATGCTATGCTAGTAGACGTGGATTGGTTGAGTGTATCCATGACAGATGTGAGATTGTTAATTAATGGTTTACTTAAGGTGGCAACTTAAATTCACATCCGGGTGGATTGAGGCACCTGGGGAACCCAGTGTTGCCTGTATTTTTGGAAATCCCGGGGTACCGTGTGATTCTCCTATGGACCGCCACCCAGGCTCAAAGGGATCATGAGATTATTCATGCTAGAAACTTCCGTGTGCAGCCGCAAGCTACTATGGGCTCTAGCATAGTTGATTAAGTTGTGTGAGCTCTTGAGGAGGTAGACTAGCAGATGTAGGGGATGTAGGTTGGTACTGTCTACCCAGAGTAGAGAGTTAATGCTTCTGAAAGACTGTGTCTCGGTCATCCGTTTCTCGAACACCATGTAGTGCGAGAAATCGAACGGAGGAGATCGAGTCTTGCCGGGAAAAGTGCGCAAACCTCTGCAGAGTGTTTAAACTAATCATAGTTAGCCGTGTTCCTGGTTATGGACGTTTTGAGTATCTAGTACTTGGATTATCATGTGAATCTCATCATGTTACTTAATTTAAATTTTGTTGGGTTAATGATGATGTTTAATTGGGATTGAGTTGGAGTACCCTTCTCAATGTTTAACAACTACCATGATAGTTAAATAACTTTACTCCTTTGCAGTAGGGAAAAATTGGCTTTATGCAAAACTGTAACCGTAGAGCTTTCCACCAGCCATATATGCATGTAGTATAGCATATTTCTTTTCATTACTCACTATGTGTTACATGCCAGCATATTCCATGTGCTGACCCGTTTCTGGGCTGCAACGTTCATGTTGCAGACTTTTCAGACGACGAGTAAGGTGCCTTAGGTTGTGATCTTATACTCAATGATGTCGTTGGAGTTGATGGACTCGCTTATCTTCCAAGCCTTCTGATGTTATCATTATTAGATGGCCTTAAGCCATATTTATTGTAATAAGTTCTCTTCTGAGACATTCGATGTAATAAGTGTGTGATTGCTACTCTGTTATAAATCCTTCAAGTACTGTGCATGTCAGCATTACCGATCCAGGGATGATACTGATGCACAGAGATCAGACTGTTTGAGGTCTGATCGCTACAAGATGGTATCAGAGCACACGCTGACTGTAGGACACGACCACTAAGCTAAACCCCTAGATCACTACTTTCTCTTCTCATTTCTGACTCCTCATCTTTTCTACTCTTTTAGGATGGCAGATGCAATGAACAAGTTCACGCAACTGGATGAAGATACACCCTTTGGACGCCACTTGAAGGAAGTCACTAGATACCTGAACATCGGAGTACCAAACTTCACTGGGACCTACATTGCCACTTTACCCGAAGAGGAGCATTGGATTATTCAAGTCCAAGTTCCAGGAAGGACGTTCATGCCCGTCACTGAGCCCATAGAGTTTTCCTTTAATGCACCAACCTGGAGTCTAGGAAAGAGCATGGCAGCTCACATCACCATGGGACGCATTGGAGAAGTTTACCACAAGGATCTCAAGGATACTATCTACCAGATCTGTGGGTGCCGAGATGAGCAATGGGAGATGATCAACACCAGGAAGGATAGATCAATTGCAGCTTTCATCCAGGAGTTAAACCAGCACATTCGTCCCCAGGAGAACCAGATGTGCGCAGGCATGATAGACCTGAAGAAGGCAAGGACCAAGATCACGGAGTTGGAGGAAGAACTCAAATCTACACGCGATGGATATGAGGAGGAAATAGCGACACTCGTGGAGAAGAACGATGATCTGAAGAAGAAGCTAAAAGTATTTATGGGATTTCCCGCGACTGGAGGAGAAGACGATGATTTCACTTGCTCGGAGAACTACATCATCATCGACGACACCAACTCAGACCCAGACAATAGCAATGATGACCTTGTTGATGAAGCTGGAGTAGATATCATGGAGTCTTCGACCGAGCAGTTTTTCTAGTTGACCACCATAATAGTAGTAGCATTTCCCCATGTATATAGTATAGTCCGAGCACTTTTGTAAACGATAGTTAGACCGTTGTATGCCCTTGTTTGATTTGATTGAAGTAATATTGTTTGTGTTTGTCTCATGTGCATATGGGTAGTGTTTTTTTCTCTAGACCTCATTCTATTCTATTATCTCATCTTTTCTAAAACCCTCAGATGCCTTCGAGACGTGACAATGGATTTGCTTTCCCACCGAAGCTCACCCAGTTGATCCAGCAGCAGAATGCATTGATGCAGATGTTAGTCCAGAATCAGAACTAGGGGAACAACAACAACAACCCACCACCACCACCAACTGTTGATCACTTAGCCCGTTTCTTGAGGCTGAATCCGCCGGTGTTCTCTAGTAGCACCGAGCCGATAGTTGCAGATGATTGGCTCCACAAATTGGGAAAGGAGTTGACCACTGCAGGATGCACAGATGCGGAGAAGGTGCGTTTTGCCGCACATCAGCTTGATGGACCCGCAGCATCATGGTGGGAGAATTTCATAGCCACTTATCCTATCTACACTGTCACATGGGATCAGTTTCAGCAGGATTTCTGTACTACCCATGTTTCAGCAGGAGCTATGGCCATGAAGAAGTGTGAGTTTAGCAACTTGCGCCAAGGAGGGCGTACTGTTGGCCAGTATGTGGATGACTTTAGTAAGCTAGCACGTTATGCCCCAGATGACGTTGCTACGGATGCAGCTAAGCAGGAGAAGTTTTTGGAAGGACTGAATGATGAGCGGAGCATGCAGTTGCTGGTAGCAACCTTCAACAACTACCAGGAGTTGGTAGACTGAGCTCTCATGATTGAAGGGAAGCAACAGCAGATTGACAATCGCAAGAGGAAGTATGGACAAGAAAAGTACAATTCTGGAGCTCAGCAGAAGCCTCGTTTTACCCCGAACTCGGGAGGACATTTTCAGCATACCCATGGAGGAGGTAGTTTGCACAAGCACAACCATAGTGGCCCCAAGAATGGTAATGGGAATGGAGGAAGCAACAGACAGAACCGCACCAACCCATCAACACCAGCCAAGAGGGATCTGATCCACATTACCTGCTACAAATGCCAGAAGACTGGACATTATGCCACTGAATGTCCTGAAGCGAAGAATGGAAATGGCAATGGAAGCTCTGGGAAGAACCCCAACCCTTTCAACAAGGGACAGGTGAACCACGTTAGCTTGGAGGAGGCTGAAGCCCAGCCAGATGCAGTAATAGGTAAGTTTTTGGTTAAGTCATTTACTGCAATCGTTCTTTTTGATACTGGTGCATCGCATTCATACATATCAAGGGGATTTGTGGATAAGTATAAGCTGCCAACCCCAGCCCTTAGGTCACCCATGTTAGTAACCTCGCCAGGAGCAGAGTATATGGCTAGTCTATGGTGTGATCGGTTACCATTAAGGATTGGTAACTACGTGTTTCCCTTAGACCTAATAGTATTGGATCGCAAGGACTGGATGTGATATTAGGCATGGATTGGTTATCGAAGTATGGAGGGAACACTGAATGCGCCCGTAAGTCGATTTTGCTTACCACGCCAGAAGGAAGAAGGATCAAGTATGTATCCCGGCATGTGCCAAAGAGGACTCAAGTAAATTCCTTATCAGGAGTTGTACAGGAGGAAGTACCAGTGGTGAAGGATTTTCCAGACGTATTTCCGGAGGAGTTGCCAGGCATGCCACCGGATAGAGACATTGAGTTTTTGATTGAGCTTTTGCCAGGCACATGACCAATATCTAAGAGACCGTATAAGATGCCCGCAAAAGATTTGGAGGAAATTAAGAAGCAGATTAAGGAGTTACTGGATAAAGGCTATATTCGTCCAAGTTCTTCACCTTGGGGATCGCCAGTGCTTCTAGTAGAGAAGAAGGATGGATTATTAAGGATGGTTGTTGATTATCGAGGATTGAATGAAGTGACAATCAAGAACAGGTACCCACTGCCGATGATCAATGACTTGTTTGACCGATTGCAAGGAGCTAAGGTATTTTCCAAGATCGATCTGCGATCAGGATACCACCAGTTGAAGATTCGAGAGCAGGATATACCTAAGACGGCTTTTACCACCAGGTATGGGCTGTATGAGTATACCGTTATGTCATTTGGTCTGACTAACCCACCTGCCTATTTCATGAACAGGATGAACAAGGTGTTTCTGGAGTTTATGGTTAAGTTCGTCGTGGTGTTCATTGATGATATTTTGGTCTACTCAAAGAATGAAGAAGAGCATAAGGAGCATTTGCGTTTGGTACTAGAGAAGCTCAGAGAACATCTGTTATACGCCAAGTTCAACAAGTGTGAGTTTTGGTTGAAGGAAGTTGGATTCCTCGGACATGTTATATCCGGAGAAGGAATAGCAGTAGACCCCACCAAAGTTGTCACTGTCACAAACTGGGAAGCCCCAACAATAGTTGGAGAGATCCGGAGTTTTCTTGGACTCACAGGATACTACCAGAGGTTCATTGAGAATTTCTCAAAGATTGCAAAGCCCATGACGGAATTGTTGAAGAAGGACACCAAGTTTAAATGGACTAAGGAATGTGAGGCCAGTTTCCAGGAGTTGAAGAAACGTTTGGTTACATCACCAGTGTTGATTCTGCCTGATCAGCCCAAGGATTATGAAGTATATTGCAACACTTCTCGTCGAGGACTTGGATCAGTGCTTATGCAGGAGGGAAGAGTTGTTTCGTATGCCTCACGACAGCTTAAACCCCATGAGTTCAATTATGCTACACATGATTTGGAGTTACAAGCCGTAGTGCATGCTTTGAAGACATGGAGACATTTTCTCATCGGAAACCATTGTGAGGTGTACATGGATCACAAGAGTTTGAAGTACATCTTCATGCAGAAGGAGTTGAATCTCAGGCAAAGGAGATGGTTGGAGCTCATCAAGGATTATGATATGAGATTGCATTATCACCCCAGAAAGGCTAACATAGTAGCCGATGCGTTGAGCCGCAAGAGCCATGTCAACACACTCATGACCGGAGAGTTACCAAGGGAGTTAGCCGAGGATCTTCGTGAGCTATGTTTGGAGATAGTTCCGAGAGGCTATGTAGCAGCATTAGAGATTCAGTCTACTTTGATGGATAAGATTAGAGAAGCTCAGAAGACTGGCAAGGAGATTGCCAAGATAAAGGAGAAGATGAGCAAAGGAAAAGCTAAGGGATTTCGTGAGGATGAGCACGATACCCTATGGTTTGAGGACCGCGTTTATGTGCCTAAAGACCCGCAGATCAGGAAGTTGATTCTGCAAGAGGCCCATGATTCGCCGTACTCAATTCACCCAGGAAATACCAAGATGTACCTGGATTTGAAGGACACTTTCTGGTGGACCGGAATGAAGAAGGATATTGCGGAGTATGTAGCAGTATGTGATGTATGTCAGAGACTGAAGGCAGAGCATCAGAAGCCAGCAGGGTTGCTACAGCCATTGCCGATACCCGAATGGAAGTGGGACAAGCTAGGCATAGATTTTATTACGGGATTGCCCAGGACTCGTTTAGGCTATGACTCGATATGGGTTGTAGTCGACCATTTGACGGAGGTAGCCCATTTCATTCCAGTAAAGACCAGCTACACCAGTGCTAAGTTGGCAAAGATATACATGACCAGGATCGTATGTCTGCATGGAGTTCCGAGGAGCATCGTATCAGATAGAGGAACCTAGTTTACCTCAAGGTTCTGGAATCAGTTGCACGAAACTTTGGGTACCAGGCTAGAGTTCAGTACAGCCTTCCATCCGCAGACAGATGGACAGATCGAGAGAGTAAATCAGATTCTGGAGGATATGCTAAGAGCTTGTGAGCTAGATTATGGATCTAGTTGGGACGACAATTTGCCATATGCGTAGTTCTCTTACAAAAATAGTTATCAATCCAGTTTTAAGATGGCCCCATTAGAAGCTCTGTACGGAAGGAGGTGCAAGACACCGTTGTTGTGGGATGAAGTTGGAGACCGCCAGTTGTTTGGGCCAGATTTGATTAAAGAGTCTGAACAGAAGGTGAAGTTGATTCGTGATAGGCTCAAGGTAGCCCAGTCCAGGCAGAAGAGCTACACAGATTATAAATGCAAGGAGGCAGTTTACGAAGTCGCAGATAGAGTTTATCTTTGTGTATCTCCACTTCGAGGAGTTAAGCGCTTTGGAGTTAAGGGAAAGTTAGCGCCACGTTTTGTCGGACCATATAAAGTTTTGGAGCGTATGGGAGAAGTTGCTTACAAGTTGGAATTGCCCGAAGGATTGTCAGGAGTTCAAAATGTGTTCCACGTTTCCCAGTTGAAGAAGTGCCACACAGAGATGGCTATTATACCGCTGAGAGATACCGTGCCACTGGAAGCGATGCAGTTGGATAGTGATTTGACCTATGAGGAGAAACCAGTCAAGATTCTTGAATATGCCAGCCGCGTCACCCGCAGCAAGGTTATCAAGTTTTTCAAAATTCAGTGGAGCCACCATACCGAGGATGAAGCCACCTGGGAGCAAGAGGAAGATCTGCTGAAGGACCACCCTCACCTATTTTCTAGCCAACCCGAATCTCGGGGACGAGATTCATCTTAAGGGGGGTTTGTAACATCCCAAATTTTCAATTTGGAATATTATACATTAGATCATCATTGCATATCATATTTTAATTGCATTTTGGCTCGATCCTAGAAATTCTACACAATGCAAGGACCCACGGCGAGAGTTGGGGATTTCGTTATTTTCATATTTGAGTTTTCTCAAATTTTGAAATAGGATCATTCGATTTTAATTATGTTATCTTCAATTATTTCTATTATAAAAATATAAGAGAGGGAATAAAACGACTTTCCCAAGATAAAGAAATATTGAGGATTTAATAATAAAATCAAACAAGATTTTATTTCGGAGTTTTATCGCTATTTTATTTGTATGAGGAAAAATGCACGTTTTTCAAAATTGCATATAGGCCCCCAAATAAATGTTCGTCTTGTCCGGCTTGATTTTAGAATTCGGGGAAATTTTATTTCGGGATTTTTGGAGTCCGTTTAGTATTTCTTTTATTTGTTTTTCTCCGCGAAATTATTTAAAAAAATGAACCGACCTAGCCGGGTCGTGCCCGACTAGGACTTCGCCCGGCCGGCCTTGATAGCCCGAGGCCTGAGCCGCCCCAAACCCTAGCCCCGCCCCAGCCAACCGCGCCGCCATCACCGCCGTCGCCGCGCCCCACGCTGCCAGCCGCCGCCGTCGACCCCGCCACCACCCGCCGCCGCCGTCCCGCGGAGTCGCCGCCACCGCCGCCCGTCCCGCCCCACCGGAGCCGCCCCGCAGGTCCTCGCCGGAGGTAGTTTCCGTCGCCGGCGGTATTCTCTAGAAAACCATCCGATTTTTTTTAGGAACCCGGTTTATTTTTTAGATCGGTTTTATTTTTTTCGGTTTAGTCTATTTATCGGACGTTCGTCCGTACGTTCGTTTTAACGAACGGTTTTCGTCGTTTAGCCGCAGACAGCGAACGTTCATTCGTTAGCCTGTTCGTCCGTTTTTCTTTTTCTCGGATTTTCCGCTATTATTTTCGATCGCGATTTCTGATCCGATTTTGTTCTAGTATAACTTTTCGCCTGTTTATCGGAATCAGGGGATTCAAGCGCCTAGGGTTTCGTCTCGAAACCCTCTTTCCGTTTAATCAACTCAAACAAATTTTTGCTACTGTAAAATTTGACTTAGGTCCAGATTAGTAAATGAAGCTTGTTTCTTTCGCCGTTTGACTTTCGTTGCTTCGTTTGGTTTGATTCTTTTTGCAAACCGGAGTTCTTAAGTTGAACTTTCTGGTTAGATCTCTTATTTGAGTTTTACCTGTGCATTAGATGAGTACTTATTGTATGCTTGTTTGTTTGTGATAGAGTACCCGGAGTGCGCCGCTTGCTACTTCAAATCTCTAGGTTTCACGTATCATGAGCAAGGCAAGTAACACTTTGATCATACCTCTTTACTACCCAGTTTTATTGCATTAGATCAATCCTCAAACAATTGCATGATTAGGATCTGATTAACATGTGGGTTTTGGGAAGTAGATGAGGTAGAACCTAGTACGTGTTTTATTATCAAACCTTTGGGAGTTACTGTCCGTGTCAAAACCGGCGAATCTCGGGTAGGGGGTCCCGATCTGTGCGTCTTAGGCTGATGGTAACAGGAAGCGAGGGACACAATGTTTACCCAGGTTTGGGCCCTCTCGATGGAGGAAAAACCATACTTCCTGCTTGAGTAATATTCAAGATATGAGTAGTACAAGAGTAGATCTACCACGAGATCGTAGAGGCTAAACCTTAAGAGCTATCCTATGATGGTATGATTGTAATTGTGATCGGCCTTCTAAGGACCAACCTCTCCGGTTTATATAGACACTGGAGAGGGCTAGGGTTTACATGGAGTCGGTTACAAGGAAGGAAACACAATATCCGGATCGCCAAGCTTGCCTTCCACGCAAAGGAGAGTCCCATCCGGACACGGGCCGAAGTCTTGAGTCTTGTATCTTCACGCTTCAATAGTCCGAACCATGTATATAGTCTGGCTGTCCGGATACCCCCTAATCCAGGACTCGCTCAGTAGCCCCTGAACTAGGCTTCAATGACGGTGAGTCCGGCGCGCAGTCTTGTCTTCGGCATTGCAAGGCGGGTTCCTTCTCCGAATACTTCAATGTACCTACTACGACGAATAGTTTTTGGTTTCTCATAAATGTCGCACTCCTCAGCTTCAGTGCCTCAATTATGACCATCTCCACGTGTCTAGCGAATGCGAGGAGACGAGGCATTTTTGCATTTGCCACCCGCGATCCTTCCGGCGGGCCGTCTATTTGAAGAGACGGGAATTCTTAGATCCAAACCTCACTCTCCCCCCTCGAGCAATCATCCCACAGAGCGCTCCGGAAAAAACCATTCCAACATGGCCGGTCATCGCAGCTCTTCTACTCGCTCTCCTCGCTCCAAGTCGGGGGATTGGGAAGAGTGTTCAGTTCCTCATAGCCGTTTGATAAAGTTACAAACCCAAGGGTTTCTCCCACCGGCGTTTATGGTCCCCGTTCGAGCCGGAATAGCCACCTATAATGGAGGGGAACAAGCGGAGGGATCTCCTAATCCATCTCCAGAGGAGCGAATATGCTTTATCCCGCATCTGCTAAGGGGCGTCGGGTTTCATATCCACCCGTTTCTTCGCAGGCTCCTAGAGTTCTACGGTCTCCAGTTGCACAACCTTACCCTTGCCTCTGTACTACATATAGCGGGGTACATTGCCCTTTGTGAGCTGTTTTTAGGCTGCGAACCTTACTTCGGGTTATGGAAGAAGCTGTTCTGCCTTGTCCCCCGCACCCTACGAGAATCCCTATGTCAAGTGGGCGGGGCCAAAGTATGGCGCATTGCAGAGACCGGATACCTATCCGGCACTCCCAAGAAGGCACCAGAGAACTGGCCTTCAGAGTGGTTTTACATTGATGACATTCCCCTTCCGGATCCTGTCTGGACAGGTCTCCCCAAGTTCAGTAACGCCCCGCCGAGGGCACGTCTAAGATGGCGCCCCCGGGGCCCCCAAGAGGAGGATACCAGGGAAATACATTTCCTGATGAGTAGGATAAAGTTACTGGCCAAATCCGGACTGACGATAGTCGAGGTCATGGCAATATGCATAATGCAGGGAGTGCAACGCTTCAATATCGGGGGAAGCCCAAGTGGCACTTCAACGGGGAAGACGACGCCACCCGCTGCGGCCGTAAGGTTCCGGACTCCGCCACTGCTCTGGCAAGGGTATTGTCCTATTTATACAAAGGGGAAGAGGAAGAATTCCTTCGCATTAAACCGCGGGATGGATTCTCCATGTACAACCCCCCAGAGTGGGTAAGTCGTCATTCCTTTCCCTGCTTTACTTACTTTAGCGTTCTCTACTAAGATTACCCGCATTGATGTTTCCGAGCAGGAACTAAGGAGGGCCGTAGAAGGAATCTTCAGCCCCTCCCCGCAGCCAGAGCACCCCGGAAGGGCCCTAGATCCAGGACTCGAAGAAGATCCGGATATTACTGTGGAGCTTGTCAACGGGGTATTTTATCAAGCGAGCTGTGATGGTGCCTCAGTGGCCATTATTGCCGACTATACCGGACTGCTCCCTGTGCCGCGTGTAAGCCAAACTAAAAACCCTATCCTCCGAAGAGGACTCCCCTCAGGTATCATGCCTTACTCTTGAGGCGTCATGCTGTTTGCAGAGACAATGGTCGGAGCGCGGGGCCGAGCCCCTAGGGACTCAGCAAACACGGGCGTCCGGATCAGGCAGGCTCAAGAGGAAGGCGGTGAGGGTCGACACACCGCTGCAGAGGAAAAGCAAGAACCTGTCCTGCGATTATGGTATTTGAAGTATAACAGCGCCCTTCGTGTCCTGGCAGGAAAAGGAGCAGCCGGACTATATCCAGGGATCCCGCCAATCATGCCTCCAACAGCTGGGTTCCAGAACCGTTTTCGAGAGCAGAGGCGGACACGGGGCCAGTGCCGCATAGTTCTCCGACAGAGGACGTGGATATGCTATCGGCCACGAACTCCGAAGTAGAGAGCGCAATGAATCACCGGCGCCGGAGGGTCGTGCTTCAGAACAACATCTTCTGCGAAGAGGCTTTTAATGCCTTCAATTCGTGGGACGCATACATCCGAGCAGCTCAAGGCAGGCTTGCCCGAGCGATGGAGCAGTATACCAAAGATATACGGGTAAGAAATTTTGATAAGCATGTATAACAGTAGCCCCTGAGACTTGAAACGGTTGGAACAACTGTTTTAAGGATCAATTTATGCACAGGTCCTTGTAGATAAGAATGAACAATTAGCTCGGGAGCTGGAGGAATGCAAGGCCCAGCTGAGGGACACGGTTGCCAAGTTAGAGGAATCCCAAAAGGCCTCATCTGGTAACATTTGTATCAATTGTACGAAGATGCACCAGTTAGTAAGCGGCTGGTATGACTAGTCTAACAAAAATTTCTGCAGACAATCTCGAGGTGAATCCGGAGGGTGTAACGGATGACGACTCGCATCTCAAAAGGCAGCTAAAGGCTGGCGAACGCATCCTTACGCAAGTTAGGCAAGAGAAGAACAATCTTCAAGATGCCAATATTCGGCTGGACGTGGAATTAAAAGACGTCCGTGCTCAACTAGCGGACTCCGTGAAGGAGAACAAAAGGCTTCGATGCGGTATTTATGGTGAGTGCCTAGACGAACTATATTACAGTTCGGTGAGGAAGTGTATTGAAAGAATTTTGCTTGTAGAAATGTTAATGGGTCGCCCCGAGGAGGAGATGCCCTCATCTGCGGGCGAGGTACTACAAGAACTTTCACAGTTGCACGAGCGAGCTATGCGGGTGATGCACGGCGTTGCTCAGGCCTTGTGGCCATCAAGCTTCCTGCCGAATGGCATGGGGGGGCTTGTGGATCTGCTTCAAGGAGCCCGGCGGCGCTTCCGATTGTGGAAGATATCAGCTTGCCGACAAGGTGCAAGAGAAGCCTGGGCAATTGTGAGGACGCGCTATACCAAGCTGGACCCAAACCATATGGCTGAAGTAGGACCGGCGGGGCCAGATGGGCAAGAAATTCCCGTTAGTTTGGTATATGACCAGGTAGCGTTAGCCGCCAAGTATTCTCAACAGGATTGTAAGCTAGATAGCCTGTTGGATGGTATAGAGGAGGAATATAGTCAGTCTAAGTGATTGTGTAATTCAATGGACATAAGTAGTCCCTAGCCGGATTAGAATCATTTGTCATGGATGACCTTTTCGCTTCAGCCCCCGGATCCTACAGTCCGGGGTGTGTCCGATTACCCGCTCAGTTATACAAAATGGGGGTATGCATGGAAACTAGGCGTAGGGGTCATAAGTGCTTGAACAAACAAGTACCCAACTAGTTATGTTATATTACATGGATAGTAAGAAACATCTTCCAGGGAGAATAGTTCCGTTAGGGGTTCCTTTCCCTGGGTACGCATGCAACGATGCACATGTCCGGACTGCGAATGATGGCGCAGGATATAAGACTTCTGGGGATTTACGTTGTAATAAACGAATACATCTCTTGTTCACCAATCGAATATTCTCTTAAGGAAACTAGCTTTTGGCTTCACCAAGTCTGAGGTACACATCCGGCTGAACCAGCAGTAACAATCGCAGAGGTGCTCCCCTTATGCCCTAGCCGAATTAACGGGAACATAGGGCATAAACACAAGAGCCAGGCAACCCAGCTTGGCCACATCTTAAGTCATATCGATGCATATAATGGTGAAGAAAAGGCACATATGGAAAAAGAAATGCATATGTGATAGGCGAAAAGCCATTGGAGTATTTATTTTTAGCTTCCGTATAGGAAGCCCCCAGGTATTGCTTACACACATAGTGCGGCCGGAGTGATCCGGAAGTCCGTACTGTATTAAATACTTTGTGTGGAGAGGAAGAAAAAGTCGAGAAAGGAGAAGGGATGGAGCATAAATAAAAGGGAGGGAGTAAGGAGACGAACATTGAGTTCAGTGTTAGGCGTAGAATCTCCGGAGTCTGGCCGCGTTCCATGGGTTCGGCTCGAGCCTGTTATCAGATGCATTACGTAAGCGGTACGCTCCTCCGGTGAGAACTTTGTCGATGACAAAGGGACCTTCCCACTTGGGTTTGAGCTTGTCCTTCTTATTCTCCGGTAGGCGTAGAACGAGTTCGCCAATATTGTAAGTTTTGGCCCGTACTTCTCTGCTTTGGTATCGTCGAGCCTGTTGTTGATAGAATGCAGAGCAGGTTTTGCGACGTCGCGCTCCTCCTCCAGGGCATCCAAGTTATCCCGCCGATCTAGCTCAGCTTCCTTCTCTTCGTACATGCGTACGCGTGGTGAATCATGTATTATGTCGCAGGGTAGTACTGCTTCCGCGCCGTAGACCATAAAAAATGGTGTATATCCGGTGGTGCGATTCGGCGTGGTCCACAGCCCCCAGAGTACGGAGTCGAGCTCCGTGCGTGTCTGACTCTGTCAAAGATCGCACTAGTCTGGGTTTGATGCCGCTCATAATGAGACCGTTTGCCCGTTCGACCTGGCCGTTTGTTTGGGGATGGTAGACGGATGCGTAGTCGAGCTTAATGCCCATTTTGCCGCACCAAGTTTTCACCTCATTGGCTGTGAAATTGGAGCCATTATCAGTGATGATGTTGTGGGGGACGCCGTATTGGTGTACGACCCCGGATATGAAGTCTATGACTGGTCCGGATTCGGGCGTATTGACTGGTTTGTCTTCTATCCATTTGGTGAACTTGTCCACCATGACCAGTAAGTATTTTTTCTTATGGCTTCCTCCTTTAAGAGGTCCGACCATATCCAGCCCCCAGACCGCGAAGGGCCAGGTTATGGGAATTGTTTGGAGAGCGGTAGGGGGCATATGACTCTGATTGGCGAAGAGCTGGCAACCGACAAAGTGTTGGACAAGGTCCTGTGTGTCTGCTCGGGCCGTCGGCCAATAGAAGCCTGTACGGAAAGCCTTGCTGACTAGTGCCCGAGCCGCGGCGTGGTGCCCGCCCAGTCCGGCATGGATTTCAGCCAAGAGCTGCCGCCCTTCCTCCTCGGAGATGCATCTTTGGAGCACTCCGGTGGCACTTTTTTTTGTAGAGTTCCCCTTCGTGGACTTTGTAAGCTTTAAAACGCCAGAGAATGCAGCATGCTTCGTTTTGGTCTTCTGGGAGCTCCTACCTATTTAGGTAGGCCAAGAAAGGCTCAGTCCATGGGGTGACTACGGCCAAGATTTGATGGGCCGAAGATGTTATTTCGGTGCCAGAGCCTCCGAATATGTATGATGGTTCGGAATCTGGGGGTGTGTTCAGATACGTGCTAGTACTGCCGGACTCCCCTTCCCATACCACGGATGGCTTGAACAACCTTTCCATGAATATGTTAGGTGGGACAGGGTCGCGTTTAGTGCCGATGCGGGCGAGAACGTCAGCCGCGTGATTGTTTTCTCGAGCCACATGGTGGAATTCGAGCCCCTCGAACCGAGCTGACATTTTGAGGATGGCATTATGGTAGGCCGCCATTTTTGGATCCTTGGCGTCAAAGCCTCCGTTTATTTGTGATATTGCGAGGTTCGAATCCCCGCACACTTCCAGGCGTTGGATGCCCATAGAGACCGCCATCCGAAGACCGTGCAACAGAGCCTCATATTCGGCTGCATTGTTGGAGTCTGTGTATAATATTTGGAGGACGTACTGGACCATGTCTCCGGTGGGACACGTTAGGACTACACCTGCTCCCAATCCGGCCAGCATTTTAGAGCCGTCGAAGTTCATGATCCAGTTGGAATACGCGCCGTACTCTTTAGGGAGTTCGGCTTCTGTCCATTTGGCGACAAAGTCAGCCAGTACTTGCGACTTGATGGCCCGCCGTGGTTTGTATATTATGTCGAACGGGAGGAGCTCGATGGCTCATTTAGCAATCCGGCCCGTAGCGTCGCAGTTATTTATTATGTCACTGAGTGGTACTTCGGAGGCCACCGTAATCGAACACTCTTGAAAGTAGTGTCGCAGCTTCCGGGATGCCATGAAGACCGCGTATGCTATTTTTTGATAGTGTGGGTATCGGGATTTGCATGGGGTGAGGACTGTGGATACGTAATAAACCGGCTTTTGGAGCGGAAATTTGTATCCGTCAACCTCTCGTTGGACGACGAGCACTGCGCTTACAACTTGGTGTGTTGCATCTATGTACAGTAGCATGGGCTCGCCGATATTTGGCGTTGTTAGGACTGGATTACTGGCCAGTAAGGTCTTTATTTCATCTAGTCCGGCCGTGCCTGCATCCGTCCAGACGAAGTGTTCGGTGCGCCGAAGGAGGCGGTAAAGAGGTAATGCCTTTTCTCCTAACCTGGAGATAAAGCGGCTCAAAGCGGCCACACATCTAGCTAGTTTCTGGATGTGCTTGAGGTCTGTTGGTATATCCAACTGCGATAGAGCTCGGATTTTTGCCGGATTCGCTTCAATTCCTCTATTGGAAACAATGAAGCCCAGCAGTTTCCCTGAGGGGACGCCAAAAACGCATTTTTCCGGATTCAACTTGATGTCGTATGTGTCATTGTCAAAACCGACGGATCTCGAGTAGGGGGTCCCGATCTGTGCGTCAAGGCTGATGGTAATAGGAAGCGAGGGACACAGATGTTTACCCAGGTTCGGGCCCTCTTGATGGAGGTAAAACCCTACTTCCTGCTTGATTAATATTGATGATATGGGTAGTACAAGAGTAGATCTACCACAAGATCGTAGAGGCTAAACCCAAAGAGCTAGCCTATGATGGTGTCACGCCCAATATGCGATACTATCCTAAAGAGACTCGAAGGTCCCACCAAGGATAGAACCGCATATTGAAACGCTTTTACAAAGTGGATATCATTACATCAACATTACATAATAGATGGGGATACATACAAGAGGCATACAATGCCACACGAATACAACATCATCATACATAAGATTAACATCCGACTACGGATGAAACAAAAACAGAAACTCAAACGACATCCACCCTGCTAGCCCAGGCTGCCGACCTGGAACCTATTCCCTGATCGAAGGAGAAGCAGAAGAAGAACTTCAAGACAAGCAAACATTGCTCTCGCGTCAAGATCATCGCATAACCTATACCTGCAACTGTTGTTGTAGTAATCTGTGAGCCACGAGGACTTAGCAATCCCATTACCATGGGTATCAAGACTAGCAAAGCTTAATGGGAAAAGAAGGGGTAAAGTGGTGAGGTTGCAGCAGCGAATAGGCAAATATGGTGGCTAACATACGCAAATAAGAGCGAGAAGAGAGCAAAAGGAACGGTCGTGAAGCTAGAAATGATCAAGAAGTGATCCTGAACTCCTACTTACGTCAAACATAACCCAAAAACCGTGTTCACTTCCCGGACTCCGCCGAGAAGAGACCATCACGGCTACACACGCGGTTGATGTGTTTTAATTCGTATCTGGTGTCAAGTTATCAACAACCGAACATTAACAAATTCCCATCTGCCTATAACTGCAGGCACGGCTTTCGAAAGATTATACCCTGCAGGGGTGTCCCAACTTAGCCCATGATAAGCTATCGCGATCAACAAAGGATATACCTTCTCCCAGGAAGACCCGATCAGACTCGGAATCCCGGTTTACAAGACATTTCGACAATGGTAAAACAAGACCAGCAAGACCGCCCGATGCACCGACAATCCCAATAGGAGCTGCACATATCTCGTTCTCAGGGCAACACCGGATAAGTCAAGCTACGAGTAAAACCAGCCCTCGAGTTACCCCGAGGTGGCCCCGCAGGTTGCTCGGTTTGGACCAACACTTAGACAAGCACTGGCCCGGGGGGGCTAAAATAAAGATGACCCTCGAGAGAGCGACTCCCAAGGGAAAAGTAGGTGGTGGTGAGGCAAATGGTAAAACCAATGTTGGGCCTTGCTTGAGGAGTTTTATTCAAAGCGAACTGTCAAGGGGGTCCCATAAATCACCCAACCGCGTAAGGAATGCAAAATCCGGGAACATAACGCCGGTATGACGGAAACTAAGGCGGCAAGATGGAACAAAACACCAGGCATAAGGCCGAGTCTTCCACCCTTTACCAAGTATATAGATGCATTAATAATAATATAAGAGATATTGTGATATCCCAACATAATCCTGTCCACCAAGGAGCAATCTTCAACTTCACCTGCAACTAGCAACGCTATAAGAGGGCTGAGCAAAGCGGTAACATAGCCAAGCAACGGTTTGCTAGGAAGGGTGACAAAGGTTAGAGGTTCATGGCAATTTGGGAGGCTTGAAGAACAGGTGATAGGTAGCGCAGCATAGCGATAGAACGAAACAACTAGCATAGCAATAATAGTACTGAGATCCAGGGTAGCGGTCATCTTGCCTGAAATCCCGCAAGGAAGTAGAACGAGTCCATGAAGGAGATGAAGCCATGAAGACGAACCAAGCGTAGACGAACGAATCCTCACGATCGCAACGAAACGGGAACTGTCGAGAAGAAGCACACAACATGGTCAACACACCACACATGAACATGACATGAAGCTCAACCAAGTATGATGCAAGACAAGACTACATAAGCTACTCATGGCAAGAGATGATGCAAACAAGAGCAACACATCAAGGCAAGTTTAAATGAGGCCGGGAACAACATATAACAATTCCGATAAGTCCTCATATGCAAATTTCGAAATTGGTCCAGATCTGAATAAACCTTATGTTCAAGTTGTTAAGCAGCAAGTTAAAATGCACCAAGATGATCTACACGAGATTCTAGTCAAGTTACATATAAAGTTCATTTAGTTCGGAGCTACGGCCTAGAAGATATGAGCAAAACAAGTTAAACATGGCATTGATGCAAAATGCACCCAAACATCAAGCAAACACCTCAAAACATGAATTCAACACGATAATATGAAACTACATGCAATTCCGAGCAAGTTTCATATATAGCACACTCAAAACGGAGCAACGGTTCCACACTCTATACAAGTTATAGCAACAATCTGTCCAAAACAGCAACTAGGCATTTTGTAAGCATCAAAAAAACAAGCTACAGGACCTCAACAAGAAAAAAAAAGGC
Organism: Triticum dicoccoides; assembly: GCF_002162155.2. Lineage (NCBI taxonomy): Eukaryota > Viridiplantae > Streptophyta > Magnoliopsida > Poales > Poaceae > Triticum > Triticum dicoccoides. Next base: position 295,652,331 of record NC_041387.1, on the reverse strand, counting down.
ATGGGCATGATGTACGGATAATGCATAACAAAACATGAACACTGAGCTATCTCCAGAAATCACTAGAACATGCTCAAACACACATGGCAAGATTGCAAATAATAACAGTTTAGACTTTGCAGAAAATAACATCAGGTTGCAATGTTTAGAGCTATCAAACAACATGTTACAAGAACTTATTATGGCAAACAAAGGCATGGCATGAATCTACTAGTTGCATAGAACAAAAGTCCCTTCCTGACCATGAGCCAAAAATGATCAGAAGATATGATGGCACCCATGTAAAGATAGCAAGTTATATTACAGATTCAAACATGGCAGGAACAACGATGGGTACGCATGTTTGCGAGCTTGAAACACTCACCACAGAGCAATACATGGCATGGCAAGGCAACCAACAGTAAGAAGACATGTTTTTGAAGCTAAGCATGACAAGAGCAAGTTCATTGGGTACATGGATCACTAACAACAATCATGGCAACATTGAACTTAATGTTAACAGGCTGACAGCAACATTATTTAGCAACTTGAGAGCAAGATTACAACAAGCTACAGCAAGCTATAAATGCAACCAGGGGCATGGGTGGATAGAGCATAACATGTAAAACAAAACACTCTTAGTGAACATCTCCATATTATGCATGGAATGACTTGTAGCAGCAGGTTTACATAGCATCACGAAATAACAGATTCAGCCTAGCAAAACAGTAACAGCAAGTACCCTACTTAACAAGCTCGATTCACTCATCACAAAGCATTGCATGACAAGATAAGCATAGCATCAGCAAGAAGACATGTTTATGAAACAAACCAAGGCAATAACAAGTTCATAGCATGCAAGGATCAACTACAACAACCTTGGCAAAATTGAATAACATGTAAACAATCTGCCAGGAAACATTTTGAAGCAAAAGTAGAGCACGAAAATTACATGCTAGACTACTCCAAAATTGCAAACAGGGGCATGAATGGATATAGAAAACCCATATGTTCAAAACATCCTTACTGAAGTATCTCAAAATAAGCATGGATAACTCTGTAGCATCATGTTTACATGGCATAAAAATAACAGCAGAACAGGGACTAAAATCAGAAACATTACGAAGCCTAGTTTGGATACTTGTGCTAGTCACCACATTGATCACAAAAATACATGGTAAGCACCTCTGTGAAGAAGACGTGGCATAGTTCGAAACACATATAGACATCAACCTCATAGGATGCACACATCAAACATGGCAAAAATGACAAAAGAGCAAGTTCTGTTAAGAAACAGGAACTAACATTATGAAGCACTCTTGCAACGATGATTCAGGCATGAAGATGGACTCAAATGAACATGATGCAATGGAATGAAATTAAGTACTCGTTGAGGCGAACAATTTGACATATTACACGCACGAAACGGAGCTACGGATGCAGAGATATGATGCAATGAACATGGCATGATAATGTCACAGATTCGGGGACTTAGTGAAAATTGGACCTCGGGGAGAGTGGACGGAGAGGTTCCGGGACGGAGCGGGGCCGTTTGGATCGGATCCCGGTGGATCTCGTCCCACCTGGACGGATCTGACCGGATCCGACTCCGGCGAGGGCGGCGAAGGGCGGCGAGGCGGCGCCGACGGGGATGGCGCGGTGGTGCGGTGGAGTGGCGAGGCGGAGCCGAGGCGACGACGGTGAAGAGGCGGCCGGCGACGCGGTGCGGTGGGCGGCGGAGGTCGGCGACGAGCGCGGCGGCCGGAGGCCGGTGAGGCCGGAGCTCGGGATCGAGGAGGCGGCGGCGGCTCCCGAG